>NC_143395.1:367186264-367505420 GCF_052110815.1 Crocodylus siamensis | reverse complement strand
CCTCAGAAATCTTGAACAGAAATCTAAACTAGATTTTTTGGAGGGAATTACTAACCAATTTCATCTAAGGATTATTTTATCAGAGCATAGAAATTGTACATAAATTTCATTACTAACTGCGTTTACCCACCATAACAAAAATCCTGTCTGTTATTCTTAGCTACAAAGAGTAAAAAGAATCACTCATGTTTTTATTTAGGAATCAGACTTGCTCAGGTACTTTATCAAATAAGAAGAAAATACTTGTTAGGCTGATGTGACTTAAGGGGAGTTAAATGTATTTTGGGGACAGAATATTTCCCAGTAGGATCAGCTAAGCTACACATACCTGAAGTGAATGCATTAGGCAAGATTAGAAGCCAGGATAAATGCACTGATAACAATGAAGCACCTTCACTTGCTGCAGATAGTGGTAGAGCAAGCAGTACAAAATACAGCAACAGAGTAATCTGCAGGACCATGTAGTGTTTTCTTTTTGTAGTCTGTGATCTGTAAATAAAAATTATACATGCATTAACTTCATATGCAATCAAAGTATAACAGAATGAATAAAGATATATAAAACAAAACGCAAGTAAAAGTTCTACTGGAAAAAAGGGAATACCTTCTTTTTTGTTGATGCAAATTGAGATTAAAACTGCACATTTTAATCATCATACTCCAGAAATTATTTTTTAAAGAAGGAGCTTCTCTTTACATTTTGTTGTTTATTTTGAACTAGATGGACTAGAAGGAGGAGCAGGGAAAAGTTGGACAGAAGAGCAGCCTGTTGCCAGACAGGTTGCACTTAGAGGTAGGGGTCATGAAGAAAAATAGTGATGGCTATTCTTCTTCCAGAAAACCTTTCCAAGAGTTGTTACAAACACCATACTCTTCTTCCAGACTGCTTTTCAAAAGAATCTTTCCCACATGTTGTTATGTCACTTCTGATTTCCACATGAGTTCCTCCAACCTAAGATCTAATGAGCCAGGGTATAACTTTCAAGCACATAGACCAATACCTTTTGAGATTCAAGGCACCCATCCAAAACTTTTCAGAATTTAGTGACACCCCATTTAAATATATATTACATTATAATATAAACATTATTATTATGCTATTAATTAATGCTATTAATTAATTATATACACACAATTAAATACACCCCTTCAGGCTGCTGGCAGGGAGTGCTCCCCAAACTCTGCTTGCCCCACCATATGTCTGCTCCCAACACAATAGTGGGGTCCCCACAGATGGCTCTAGGTCACTGCTGTGGAGTGGCAACCACTGGGGCAAGTTCTTCTCATAGTTACTTAAGGCAATCCATCCTGTTAGGGCCTTGGGTCCCTAACAGACACCCTAGACACCCAGGTGGCAGGAGCAAGATGCTGGGCTATGCCTGCAGCACCTGGGAAGTATTGAGGAGGAAGGAAGAGTAGGGGGTGGGACAAAGGACACAAGGCCTGGGAGAGGGAAGACAGCAGGTCAAGAGGTGCTGTGGCACAGTTACTGCCACAGCCGCCATAGGCTTGGTTTTCAGGAGGCATGCTGGAGTCAAACTGATAAGCGGCTGCAGCAGAGGCATGCCTTCCTGCATTACATTGTGCAGGCATGCATGCTGCTGCTTCTGCAGCCCTTCCTAGTTTGACTTTGACATGCGTGTGGGAACCTGAGTTGTGTGGGGCAGTTTCTCCCCACAGTGGCAGCACTGGCATCGTGGCACCCCTGGCAGATTTGCGCAGCCCCTGCTTGAGAACCACTGATGTATCCATTCTACTGGAGCCTGTTCTGATTCTACCAACATTTCTTGCTGGTTTTCAGTTTACTGTTTTTGGTGTTTAAATATGTAATTTAGAATTTCTTTTTTTTAGGTTTTTCAGTATTGATTTCACTTTCCTCATCATAGAATCACAGATATCTACTGCTGGAAGGGATTTCAAATTATCTTTCAGATCAGGATTCAGCAACTTGTGACCCATGGGCCAGAAAAGGTCCAGTGTGGCCTGTGAAGGTCCAATCCTGTTGTTCCACTGCCTCTGTGCCTCTCTTGCAAGGGAGAGTGTAGCCAACTGGCCATTCCAGGAGGCAGAGACTTCTAGATCTCAGCCATGGCTTGGTCATGAGCTCCAGCCCTTACTGGCAAAAGGCTGGCGAGCCTTGTTCTAGTCTAGACCATCCCCTGCATTGAGGCAAGATCAAGTATACCTAGACCATCCCTCACAGCCATTTGTCTAACCACACTTAAAACACTCCAGCGAAAGAGATTCCACAACATCCCTACCTACTGTATTCAGTGTTTCACCAAAATATCTAACCTAATTCTTTGCAGCAAATTAAGCTGATTTCTTCCTGTCCTGCCCCTGTGAACAATTGATTTGTCCTCTACAGCAACTTTTTCTCTCTCCCCTTAGTCTTCTCTTTCCAAGATCAAACACAGTTCCTTCAACCTTTCCTCGTAGGTCATGTTTTTAAGCCTCTCATTCTTGTTGTCATCTGGACTCATCCTTTTTTATGACCAAACCATATTTTTTTTTGGCCTTTACTTTGTTCAGTACAGATATGTAACAATTTAACTTTGTCATTTACTGACTTAGTGTATCACTTTGCATGCGTGTTCTTTTGCTTCATTTTTTTAAATTAGAATATTTAAATTCTGCATTAAATGTAGTGGTATTCTGAGGCTTATTACATACAATAGACCTATATTCTTGAAATAACAAAAATATTTTTTCCATTTTCATATTCATGTCTATGGTTATATTAGCAGAACATATTTACTTTTCTCTAAGTATACAAAGTTTAACAACTTTTCTTCTAAGTGTTTTTCTTGCCTCCCTGAACATTGAACAGTCTTTTTTTGGCTCCCTTTTATTAATAGTGCTTTGGATCTTCCAAAGCACTTTATAAATACAACCTCGTAAAAACCCTTGAAATGGCAGCCAGGAACCACAGTTATCACATCTACTACTGATGAGGAAACTAAGGCGCAGAGTGATTCTGAATATGTCTATAACATAGTAGCAGCATGCCCCAGACAGAACATTCCCAAGTGTGTCCCTGCCCAACCATCCCTGCTTGCACACTCCAAACCTGGTAATGTTCCAGCAAGGCTGATCCTGGAATCCTCAAAAGCCACTATCAAACATGACTGAGATGGAGGTCTTGAAAGCAGCCACAGAGGGACACTTCAGAGCAGCCTCACCACCCTGTTTCTGGGTTTGCAGCATGGGGCATTATCAGAAATATCCCAGTTAGTGCACAAGCCTACATAGTTTATGCAGTTACCCAGAAAGTCCATACTAGGACCAAGTATAGAACCCAGATGTCCTCACTAGAAATCTCATGCTTGAATTACAATTCCTGTGCACATGCACAGGTCTGAACTGATTTTAATTAGAGTTAATGACAATTTTTTCGAGGGTAGCAAGACATCCCTATAATTGGTATTGCCAAATCATTGAGGGGGTAATACAACGATGTCACTGCATTTCAGTTATAAAAATACTTAACTAACATTAGTGCTTTCTTATAAAGGTAACTGTGGATGAGATACTTTAGTCCATACATTCAGTATCCCTCCACTGCTGTAGCCAATAGACAAAATATGAATAGGCTTAGCTCCATACATTCATGTGTTAGGACATATGCTTGAAGTCTTTCCATAATGTAACTTACTAATATTTTTTTTCAAACGTTTTATTAGTCTGTATTTTTTCTGCTAATTAGAAAGTTTAAGAATTAAACAAAAAATGCTCAAACTATTGTGCAATGATGCCTATCCTGTTTTAAGGATTAAGGGCCAAATTAGGATACCCTTATTCCCTAGGTCATTGATTTAAAGGAGAATACTTAGTGCAGGCAAGGCAATCATCCACTACAAAGGGGAAAAAAGGAAGGTTTGACTCAAAACCCTACCCCTTGTCTCTACTGTCTAAGATGAAATAATTGTGTGTTCCCAAGTGATTCTTAGCTTTACTGAGATAGATGTGGCACATTAAAGGACAGAGCATGCTCCAGAGTCTTCTCAGATCATTATAATATAATCACAAGTTGATAAGTATTTTCCAATCCGTGCATTATTTTCAATAGGAGCTTTGTTCAAGTAAAGACAGGAGTATTTTGCACCAATATAAGAAAAGTCTGAACAAAGGATTCAAGATGATAAGATGCCAAGAACTGAACCAGATGTTACAGTGGTGATCTTCCTTGATATTCGTTTCAGATTCCTGTGTTAAAAGTAGTCTTCTCTATTTTTACATGCTCTCTTAAGCAAAGATAGTTTTCTCCAAGAATCAACAAATTATTTCCTGCAAATACCGTAAAAACTTCCAGTAAACATAAACTAATGTGACCGTGACTTCTATGGATCTTAAGTGTCTGATCAAATCTTCTGAGACCTCCATTGCTTAATCCACTACAACACAAATTAGAGAAGCAGTCATAGGAGTCTTCAAACTCCACATTTCACATAACTTGCTGGTTTAAAACTACACCTAGTCCAGATTTTCTGCCTCTCAGCACCTCTTCATTTACACAGATCATGCCACTCTACCCACAATTATGTACAGAAACATTTTCTAATAAGTGGCTTCTGCAGTTTAGTTTTGCTTTCTAATATAAATACAATCTAGTCACAGGCTAGCTGCATAATGTCATCTTAAAATCTGCTAGTTCTAGCTAAGATAATCAACAGGGATCCTGGTTTTCTCTGATTTCAAAAAATCACTAATTTTCAGTTTAAAAAAGGTAACCCCAAATCCACATTTTCCCAAATAAAACACCACTCTATAAATATATATATCCACAGAAAAATGTGGATTTGGGGTTACTTTTTTAACTGAAAATTGGGTTGTGGCTTTTTTTTACACATCAGAGAAAACCAGGATCCCTGCTAATCAATCTATCCATCTATAAAGTATGCAAACACCGTGGTATCTAGCTGCAATCCTTTTCTTAATTCTGCCTTGTTTTTCTTTAAGTACATATTGTCCTGGCTGGATTCTTGTTAGCAATCAAGGCCTGTCATTCATATAAATTCATATAGGACCTGATCCAATGCCAATTAAGTCAATGAGAGTTTGTGTTGATTTCAATATGCAATGAATCAAGCCCTTAATTCCCTTTCTGTGTAAAATAAGAAACCTCTGTGCTGTTGGCAGTCTATCACACTCAACCTGTTCAACTGTCCGATGTTTCTTTATCTAAAAATATATATATTCTTTAACAGAAGATTTAGAAATACAGTTTCCTAATTAATATCTTCAGGCCTCTGATATGCTCAAGTGTTTTCTAATGCAAAGTCCTGCTTCATACTCCAGCAGCTTGCTTTAAGTATTCTTATCTGTATTGTCTGCAATAACTCCTATTTTTTTAGAATCTCTTCCTCTGCAACTTAAGAAATGATTATTTTTTCCTAAAACAGGAACTACAGTGTATTGGCATTTTCAAGCAAGTTTAGAGTAACCAGACCAATATCCTGAAGGAAGTAGACAAATAAAATATTTGCTGTTAGGCTGTCATAATTTTCTTGCTGTTAGGCTGTCATAATTTTCTAAGTTTATATTGGTGAGGTCATAATAGTTGTTTTTTATAATAAATACACACTTTTTTCTTCACAGCACAAGTTTAACAGTATAGCAAAGACCAAATAAATATATGTATTTTAATAATGTTCAACTAAATAAATAGTATTATAATCTTTGACAAATATGTCATGTTTTTCTCTTAACCAAATTACATGGGTAAAATACTAGTTTCTTATATCTTTGGTTACTATTTTTCCACATTTTCGTAGAATCTGTTGCTACTTTTATATGTAGTGCCATAAATATTCTGAAGCCAAAATTAATCACTAGAAGCATCATAGGTCCATACCATAGGAAAGATTTTCTCCCCAGAGCTCCCCATTGAGTTGCACATATGGTTGACGAGGAGTAACAGTCCACAAATAGTGAAGCCAGAAACAGCCACTTAGTTTATCCAGCCAGAACCCCTGCATATTTGCAGAACTATTTCTTTACCAATATCATTCTTCTTAATGCCTTATCTAGTATACTTTTAAATATCTGTTAGTATAGTGCCTTTACTTTCAATTGTCAGTTCTATTTATCAGGAAGAACTGTTTCCTAATGTCTAACCTTAATTTTTCTTTCTGGGACATCAAGATATTTCTTCATGGTATCCAATATTCTGACATTGTGAATAAATCTTTTCCTACCTTTATATATTAACTCTGAATATACAGCATCATCAGTCCTCTCATTTGTATATTAGATAAATGTACTAATTTAAGAACTTCAGCTCTTTCTCATATGTACTGTTTCCATATTTTTTGCCTTCCTTCACATTTTATTTTTCCCCACTATTTGTACATCATGAACATTTCAGACCTAACTGTCTATAGCAGTAGTTCTCAACCTTTTTTGGCTCGAGGCACCACTCCATAACTTTTGTAAATTGAGTGGCACCCAAATTAAGAAAGACTAACTGATATATTAAAGTGCTTGCCCCCTTGCAAAGGAGCTGGGCATAGAGGATGGAAGATCATTGAGGCAGGGACAAGCTTGAGTCTGTGTTTATCTACTTAGCTTATCTGCTTACTTCGTCACATCTTGCTTATCCCCTCATAGCTCACTGCACCCTTCAAAGGATCTGGCAGCATTCTGGGATGCCCTGGAACTCTGGCTGAGAACCACTAGTTTATATTTAGGGTGTGTTTACATTTCTGCCCTGGACTGCAGCAGCATGGGAATAGAGGCAGCACACAGATTCCTTCTTCCAGCACCTGCTCCCTGCTCGCCCCTTCCCTGCAGGTGTCCCGCACTGGCCAGGAGCAGGTTCTGGAAGAAAGAACCCATGTGCTGTCACTGCCCCCCAGCTAACTCAGACATAGAGAAGGCCTGAGAGCCACTCCCACCCCATGCTGCAAGGAGCAGCTGTGTGGAAGGCTGGACTCAGCTAGGGACAGCAGTGGAACACAGGTTCCTCCTTCCAGCACCTGCTCCCCACCAGCAGGGGACACCTGTAGGGGAGGGGAAACAGGCAGAAAGGTGGGGTTGGTAGGAGGAAACTGCATGCTGCTGCCACTGTCGTTGGCTGAGCCCAGGTCTCCAGTCACTCCCCAAAACCCCAGTTGGAGTGGGACAGGAGTGGCTCTGGTCTCCCATGACCCCAGGTGAATCAGGGGCAACAGCAGCAAGGTAAGGGACAGAGAGCAGGTTCCCTCCCTCCTTGGTGCACCTGCTTCCTGACCAGCTCCCCAATATCCTCCACCAACCCAGGGGCAACAACACCTCACTCTCAACACCCCCATAATTTGAAGGGTGGTGTGACCCCCACCCCCTTTAGTAAATCCTGGATCCACTCATACTTCTCATATAGCCTAAACAGAACTTCCTATAACCCATGAAAAAAAAGAAGGGCTGGTAAGATAACCAGTAACCACACTAAGTCAAACTATGACCTGAAAGGTAGTAATAATTTTACCACATGCTGGAAGACTGTCAAACTGAAACAGAGTTATATCAATAACAGAATTGCAGTACTATACACTCTTTTTTTAAAAACCATAGAAATATGGAGTAGTATGCAGTGTATAAAATATACTGGAAAAGGGCATTTTTTATATCAGTGCTCAAGTGCTAACACTTTACTATTATTTTATAGTCAAAACACCCATGACCAATATGCCACATGCAAACAGGCCTCATATGTCACATGCATCTTAGGCCTCATCTTGTAGCTGGCTCCATGTAGGTGGAATCCTTCTGACTTTTAATAATTTATTAGATCTATTTCACCCAAATATTCATATGCTAACTTTTTCATCATAACTTTATTTTGAAAAGAATACTGATCAACTTGAGTTGCTGAATTCCTTTAAAATTCCTTCCATTAGGGAGATAACACATAATCTATTTCTTCTTTTCAGAGATTCTGAATCTTCCATTCATTCTTTTGAAATCCAATTGCATTTGATCCAAATCTACAGATTCAAAGATATTTAGACTTAGTGGAGGGGCAGTAAAGAAGCTGCTTGTGACCGTTTATAATTTTGGGAACCCAACTCTTAGTTTCATCAGATACTTTTCAATCTCTTTCTGAACTACCCTTTTATGTACTGGACATATAACTTTTTTAAATAAATGATTTGCTTCTTGATTCTTTTTAGACTGTATACACTACTACAAACAAGGGGGGGGAAAGCAGTTTTGGTAATTTAGAGAACTGTACAAGCTCATTTTGTTTTCTAGAGGTTACTTTTTAAAATTTTGTGTATATGCTTTAATATAGTTCTTTAATTTAGTATGTTAATAAGGTGTATTAGGCTTCCCCAAATAGCATCAGCTTCTTCTGAATAGTTTGTTGGGCTATATATCTCCTCCATTCTCTGACAAGTTTAAATGTAATTTTTTCAAACTGTTCTTTTTTACTTCTTATTCTATTCTTACAATTTTATTTATTCTACTTTTTTCACTAACCATCTTCCAACATTTTGTATTTTAAAAAAATCTTATTCATATTTGTTGCAGTGCTACCACTGGACCAGGGCTTCCAATAGTATTCTTTACATTCTCCAACCTTTCCTTCTACCACCTTTCCATCTATAATGACACACTTCTTTATCTCATTTCTTGCACCAAAGTATTGTGTGTTCATGATCACCAGCTTCTAAATTTCCTCATTTCAGAGCTTTTATTTATTCTTCATTAGACAATATCATAGGACTGCTTTGACCCTCATTGCTTCTTAATGTTCTTGTAATCCTACAAGAAACTGCCCTCGTGTAGCCTATTTTAACAAACTTCACATTGTTTTTAATATAATTAAAATTGATTCATTATTTTTACATTTTCATCTACTTGCTATCAGATCCCTAACTAGCCTTTTTCGCAAATCACAGAGTAATTACTATAAAATGCATACATCACTAAGTTCCCTAGGGTTTTTGCATCCATCATTTCAGTCTGTGAAATTACTGTTTTTGCCTCAGCCATCTCTTTCAATACTTGCACACATTGTTTTTTCATTAATTTTGTTTCCTTCACCTGATCTGTCCTCTCGCAGATATATTCTAGTTGTGTCTTACCCAGTCATGTCTGCAATGCAAAGAAAGGGCATTCAATGCAATTTTGGTTACACAGGACTGGTCAGGATCAGGCCTGAAATCAAAAACTACATTTATGAACAGAAACCTCTAATTTTGCCTGATTACTTCCCTTAGGATGTTCCAGCCCTTAGGGAGAATGTGTTCCCACAATCATCTCAGTGTACCAATATTCATTTGACTTCATGTTTGCTCTTATAAACTTTTCCCCATGTTTACATTCATTCAGCAGTTGATGATGAATCACTCCTATTTTGTTAAATATTTTCCAGATATACTTTGCCCCTTTTCTTTTCTTCAACTATTGAAGAAAACAGACATTCAGACTCCCTATTTAATTATCTTTATTGAGAATGTAACCTTTCGTAAAGTTGTCAAATGAAGTAAGGTAAAATGGTAGTTCTAAAATAGATGATGTATTCTTATTATTTTCAAATTGTAAATGTTTCTTTTTTAACTTTTTATCATTAGTTAAGAACATTAATGATATTGCTGAATGTGTAATAATAAAGTAAATTTAAACCAGGGCTTCTTTATATGTGTTTGTTTCTTGAACTATTCTTTGCTATGTTTGTTATTCTCTGGAAGTTGCAGGCCAGATTCTGCCATCCTGATTTATGCTGAGCAGTACCTTACACACTGAGTAATTCCACTGAAAATTAATTGGAACAGCTCCCCAAGTCCAGTTTTACTCCACAGGAGCAAGGATGATATAATCTGGTGCAATATTAACCAGAAAATAAATAGAATCAGATCCTCAGCTGGTGTAAATCAGTGGTAACTTAATCCATGCCAATTTACACTCATTGAAGATATAGCCCATATGGACCTAACAAATTTTGTAATTCAGTCTTTGAACCCTATCATGCATTATTCTGTGGATAATTTCCATATGACTCATTTTTCATGATGGAATGAATCAACTACAACTAATTCTAACAAAAATATAATCATTGCTGCTACTGCACTGTATGTGAACTCACCATACTACTCGCTGTATTAGACAGAGATTCCAAGCCTTCCCTCCTATTTCTTAAGTGTAATGCCATTTCCTTAGTTAGCAAGTGAAACTGGAAACACAGCTGCTTCTTTAATCAGCACTAATACCAGTCATAGGTCTGCTGCTATTACACTTCATTTTCAGCCAGCACAAATGAAATCCTGAGCAACACTTCCAATATTCTAATTAGTCACAATTACATTGTTATTATAGAAATGGATATATTAGCATTTTGCAGATCCAGAATGTGCATAACAGAAAAGTTCTGTAGACTACTTGTGCAAATTCCATGTATCTTAAATTTTAAATGGTGTTTATGGCAGTATCTCAGTACTAAAGAACTGAAATGACCTAAATGAACAGTTAGCATAGGATAACAAGATACATAATATCTACATATTACCACAAAATTTAAATTTTTATATGTATTGTTGTTTTAGCAAACCATGGCTTGCCAAAATCTTCTGCTTTTGCATTATGCTGCTGTATACCTACCATGTATTTTATCTGTTGCTTTAACTATTGAAATTGACATCAATAGATTAACAGTATTCTGCTTTTATTAGTGTTTCTTTTTAGTCTGTTTTCAAATACTATCTTCTTTTAACTGCCAAGCCATTTAAAAAAAAATCTTCAGTACAGGAATACCATCAGATATCCCTTTTAGTACTTCTGTACTGATCACATTATTTTATTCCTCTTTAAATAAGTTTATATAAATATTTCAGAGACTACCGGTGCAAGTCATCACTATTACACTGGTAACTAAGATATATTTCAGTTTTGGGAGTAAAATTAATCTCTGACTGAATGCAAGGCACTCTAACATCATGGTGATACATGTGACATAAAAGCTTAGAGATAAATTCTTGCTATTGATATGCATGAATTTCTTATATGTTATACTGGAAATGCCATCAAAAAGGCACACTCTGTAGCTAGCAGTGATGAAAACACACTTGAATATAATTTAAAAGGCTGAAAGCAGCATTTCAGACACATGAATATATATACAGGAAAGGAGGATAAATCAATACTAAAACAAAAGAATGAGGGAAAAGGAAATATGGCAATAATGGTACAAGGCAAGGCACTAAGATGAAGTCAAGGGAACAAGAGAAAAAGACTGAGAAGGAGGAGACAGGAAATAAAACAATCAGTAGGAACCAAGAATAGTCTAGTGCAGTAGGAGGAAAAAAAATTAATCGTTGAGTGGGTCAGAATTTTCTGGTTGACATTTTTTTTAAATATTCCACTTTCATAAAGTGAACTGTGAAGGTCAAAAAGGCTTTAATATTATGTATAGTGTAAAGATGAAAAGCCAAATCCAAATCAATCTTGTAGGCACCAAACAATACTTAGGTAGGTAGAATTTAAGCACTTTTAGTTTTAGAAATTGCAGGCCAGATTCTGCCATCCTGATTTATGCTGAGCAGTACCTTACACACTGAGTAATTCCACTGAAAATTAATTGGAACTGCTCCCTAAGTCATAACGTAATTAACCTTGCTCAACAGCTACTTAAATCCCTAGATCAGTGGGATCTCTCAAGAACCTGACACAGGTGTTACAATGATGACACCACCACCACAACAGGGTGAAACTGTCCTGTGCTTCTCTGTTTTCAGTAGGCATGCTGGAACCAAACTGAGAGGTAGCTGCAGCAGAAAGATGTCTCCATTACATATTCCTGCTTCTACAGCTGCTTCGTGATCTGGCTGTACAAGAAGAGAATGGCACAGTTCCACCTGCCACAGCAACAGTGTCAGTGACCAGGGCACAACACCACCTTGGCCTGCCCTCTTCCCCTTTCTGGGTCTTGTGTGGTCCTTTTGACCACCTCCTATCCCTCTCACCATTTCAGTGCTCCCTACATATGGCATGTGCACCCCAGCACATTGTCTTATGGCCCCAGGCTCAATATTAATAACATATTAATAATATAATTTTGTTTATATTGCAATATTTATAATATCTTTATATAATTTTTAAAACAGGGTGCCACTAAATTCAGAAAAATTTTAGAGGCGTGCCTTGAGTCTAGAAAGGTTGAGAACCACTGGCCTATATTAATTAACTGCCTCCATTTTGGCCTGAAAAACTCCCTAGGCACTTAGAATTGTGATATTCCACATGCTAGAAGCAATCTAATGTCTGCCTCACTCTTCACCTAGATTCTGTTCTAATCCAAATCAGTGTGAAGATGCCTAAATTCCTTAGGGTTGGACAGAGCACACTTACCAGTTGTTTGGGGTTGACAGCATGCATGCAGGCCTTTAAAAAATATAACCAGAAGAGGCAGGGGTAGTGTTGCCCACTTTTTGCCTAATATCTTCATGGCAAGATCACTCATTCTGGAAGTGACAAATCTGGGTTTTAGGCCTATTTCAGCTTGATTGGGTGAAAACCTATATCTCCCTCTTCTGATTCCTATTGCCAGTATTTCCGGCTTTTAACCAGTGACTAACAAAATGTATAAGTAGTTCTAGCATCAGGAGTCAGAATCCAGAACTTACTATATCCTAGCAGTGTAGTATAACTATTAACCTATACAGTAACGCTCCTTTTAATTTGCCTTCCTTCTGGTGCCATCAATCTTGCACTCTTAGCTGTCCAGAGGCCTCACGTCAATAGGCAGGGGGAATAGTCTCTCATCCAGTTGAACATAGTAGGCACCGTCCTGAAAACGGAGTTGGGAGTTTGAATTGCCTTAGGATGAAGAGGACCTAGAACCCAACTCTCTTACTTATGTACCTATGTGCTCCTATCACTAAGTCCTGGGCAAAAGGTAGGTGGTGCCACCATCTATGTTCAGGAGTAAATGGGAAATGTGCTTTATACTAATCTTAGTGCTGCTATCATTTAGATATTCTGGCTCAAGGTAGGTGCCTCTCCTCTAAGCAACCTGAATTTTAAGACAAAGTAAAGGAAATGCTTTCATTACAGCCCTAAGATAAATACTTACACGCTAAGAAGGAGTGGAAGTTTATGCAAACCTTTTAGTTTCCCTTTTCCTATTGGTTAGCTGAAGGTGTCTCCCTGCTGAGCAATGAGGCTATCGGATAGCATTTGGGAAGCACTAAGGGAGCCTATTCACATGGTCCAGGGTTGCGGGTGGGGGGCACTCTAATTAAATCTCCACAATGTCTCTTGTCTTCCACATCCCGTATTTCAAAATGGCCACAAGTGTGCTCTAACTAAAGCTCATTCAATAAGTTTTAGTTAAAATGCCCCTGCCACTATTTTGAAATGTGGGACACTGAATACATGAGACGCTGCAGCATGCTGGAGCATTCTAATTAGAATGCACTAATCGGAATGCATCAGAGTACGTGTATAGGCACCCCAAGAGTCTTCATTCAATGTACAAGAGGCCTAAAGTGTAGGGGTTGTGGTACCTGAGTAAAGGTACCTAGAAGATCAGTTTGGATCTGGCCCTAATGCTATATTATTTTATTTAAACTAAAATATTATAGTTGTTTATGCTATATCTTCAACATTTGGTTTTATTTTATAAGTACTACCAAATTGCAAGTTGGTTAGGTAAGTGATCCACCACACTCCTCTGCAAACAATGATCTGGACATTTCAGTGGAAATAACATTTATAAGAGTGCCATATTCTGCTACTCTCTCTTCACTATGATAGTATTGTAGTGATATAATACAAAAACAATAATATCAATATCAAAGAAAAAAGGTCTTCAAACTTTTATATATCAGAAGGTAGAACAATTCCCCTCAGTCTGGATAAGGAGGCAGACATGTATCACTCCAAGTGCCAATGGAAGGCCTCAGGGAAAAGTGCCACTATTTAAATTAAATACCTGACATAATGCACAAGTGAGTAATTTTGAGAATTTAAAACCATTACTTTTTAAGCTAACTTAGTGTGCACGTGTTCACTAGTATATTAGAATTACAAAATTCATTTTAAGCCTTTAATTAAATGTTGATGTTGATGTATATTTTAGTAGATGGATTTGCTAAAGCTAAGGAAGGGGAAACAGTCCCTTCTGGATGTCTGATGGAATATATTTTCTCAACCTGTGATACACATACCCCTGGTGGTATGCGAGACACAGGCAGGGGGTACACAGATACCCCAACACTCTCTCTCTCTCACCCTCTTTTCCTTTTTTTTTCTTCTCTCTCTCTTTCACCCTCTTTTCCTCTCTCTCTTACCCTTTCCTCCTCTCAAAACTATGGCAAAAAATTTGATACACCACGCACTGCGCAGTGCTTTAAATTCCCCAGTAATAATATGGCATGGGTTCAGCCCTCCTAGCTTTGGCCAACATCATCTCTAACACAGGTACATACTCGAGTTGTGCATCCCTGGTGTAAAAGGTGGCAACCCTACCCACACCAGATCAGACATCTGTCATATCACAACCTTATATACACAGCCCTTCTTCCAACATATGGTGCACATTAGTCTGTAAATATAAAATCCTCTGGAAAACTGAGTGTTGGGGTACTTATTAAAATTTAGGGGGTAGTTGCTACTTAAAAGGTTGAGAAACACTGTGATGGAGGAATATATTTAAAAATTAACCCAAGAAAAATGTAATACTTTTTTCATTTTCATTCATTTCCCATTTCATTGGGATTATTTCATGTCCAAATACTTTCAAATATGTCAGTGATTTTTTATAATACTTTATGAACTCATGACAATATGAATGGCACTTTTCTAATTTATGTTTTCACTATACAGTAAAGGTAATCATTGAATAAGCAAGAATATTCGATTATTTGAGCCAATGTCTCACTGGATGCACTTTCAAAAATGAAAGTGTCCTTCAGAAACAAGTTAAGATCAGTTATTACCCCTTAATTGTTTTATAATTATTTCTCTTTTAAGTTGCACACTTTGAATGTGGAGGTTAGATGAACATCTTGCTGGGATCATTTGACCCCAGTATTCTTTCCTGCCATGGCAGGGCGTCGGACTAGATGATCTGCTCAGGTCCCTTCCAACCCTACAAACTATGAAACTATGAAACTATGAAACTATGAATTAAGCAGTCTACCATTATCTACACTCATTTATAATAATAAAACTGAATACATTTCTTAGTATCCCACAAAATGAAAACCCTGGGGAAATTGTTCAGCATGATTTCCAGTAGATGTACTGTGAAAACAGGTGAGGCTTAGAAGGTTGTGTCACTACCTGAATACCTTTCTATCTAAATGTCATGAACTGAAACCAGTTAATTATGTATTTACTGTCCATGTAACATATCTTTAAATTGCATTTATTCATTAACAGAAAACAATGTTTGAATTAAATCAAAGTAATTTAAGAAGCAGCATATTTGCAAATCTTTCTACTCTGAACAGAAAAAAGTACTAATTGACTTACCTGATTCTATTCCTACAGTCAGTTTGAGCTTCAAAACAGTTTGTATTATTGTACATTACTTCCATTTACCAAGCTGAACTGCACAAAAATGTCCAAGGAGCCAAAACCAGTTAAATCCTGTCAACAGATAGATATGTCAACTAGTTATCAACTAGTTATGAACACTACTGCTTTCTGCTAAGTATATTTAGCATGAGCCAGACCTCTCCTTTCTTGAAGCCTTTTTACCTTGGTATTTTAAGTGTGCCCATCACCATACACCAGGGTTGTTCCATCTTCAGCCAAAGGGACAGATCTGTCCTGAAGCACCATGTCATCTGGATCACAAAGCTCCCTACAGGTCCAAAAATTTAGCAGCAGCAGTGCCACCTTCCCTCACTGCCAAATTTCCAGACACCTGGTGATCCCCAAGCCCTGAAGACTGGATCAGGCCCCCTGATCCCAGCACACAGGGCTGGGCAGGGGCTAACTGGGCCACTAGAATCCAATCCTGGCATGCAGGAGTGGTGTCAGGCCCCCAGGACCCAACCCTGGCACAGAGAGGGTTGAAGCAGATGATGCCTGGCCCTTAGCACCCAATCCTGGCACGCAGGGGCAGGAGGGCACAATGCCAGGACCCCAGGGCCCGATTCAACCCATAGTCAGGTCTCATGCCATTCATCTGGTCCACCAATGTTTCATAGTACTTATTATATTAATAATAATTCAAGTCATACTGTAAAAAATGTATGGAATACTATATTATCTAAGTCCTTTATATTTAAATTAAATTGTCTACTTTAACTTAAATATGATTGTTTTAAATATAAGCACTGTTTTCCATTTCTTTGTGTGGGAGCAAGAGCTAGAGGGGAAAAAACTGCAAGGAAAGACTCCATTTACCCTCATAATTCCTACACCAAGATCAAACTCAAAAACAAATTCTGTTCTTGCAGGAAAAGTTAAGTACTAAGACTGTTTGAGACACAAATAACTGAAAAGGGGATGGGAAAGAAGTAAGAAAATAGTCACAACTCCTAGGTATACAGTGTGGGGTATGCACACATGTATTGGGAGCCATTTTAAAAGGGCACTAGCTGTTACATTCTAATTGTTACATATGGACAAACCGGGAATGATACAAACATAGCAAAACCACTCCAGCTTTAACACTGCTTCATCCAAGGTTAAATTTGGAAGGGTTCTACTACATTTGTATTATTTCCAGCCTGTCCATACATAACGTTTTGAAATGGCTCTAAATTTAAGTTTGTCCATACCGTAAGGTGCTGTCAGGCTCCCCCAAAGAAAGTGCTCACAAGATGCTTCCTGAGACATAACTTTGATTTTAATTGGTATGTAAGCCAGCTGACTGCACATTCGTCATGCTCATTAAGTACCATTTTATATGTAAGACTGAATTATACCCTTGTCTGCACTGAAGCATGGGACAAAGATACACACCTACAGGGAAAGTGAGAGGTATTATGTCTCAGGAAGCATCTTGTGAGCACTTTCTTTGTCAGTTGGAATGTAATTAAATATATTTTAAAATCTAAGCACTGACCTACCTGGACCATGATTTACACTGAAAAATGTATATAACCTTAAGAATTATATATAAAATGGATGTAAAATTTTCTAATGCAAGAATAAAACAATATGCACAATTTATAAGACAGTATTACTTGTTTAACAGGAACTTCTATAAGTCATGGCTGCTTTGCTTTGATTTCTCCTATAGTATGAACAATTAGATAGAGAAAATATAAATAACTGTTTTCCTAAGAATATGGTCATGTAAGTTTTTTAGCCCTCGGATCTTTACTGTATGCCTTTGAGGATGTATCACACAGATAGATTCTCTCCTACCCAGCAATGCACTGTGTTCAGGGAAGAGGGAGGCAGGACCTGTCACACAGCAAGTTACACTTCCTAGTTTCTTAGGGTACATCTGTACCAACACTGACCCATCAACATTTATTAATACAGTTTATATCCTGTTCTCCTTTAATGACTGGCTGTCATTTCCATAAAACTGTAAATCAGTTGTGAGCTGGCATAATAAAAGTACACCCTGCTCCATTCACTTTCTCCTATAGCAGTGTGCACTAAGGGGCAGTTTGCAGATAAGTTTCTATATATCAGCTGTGAAGACGCTGAGGGCTTGCCTGCACCAAGGAAATTTTCAGCTGGCCAGTTAGGATCAGTTTCCCGTGCACTGAAAAGGAAACAGAATGGGAAAAAAAAGGATTGGGGTGTATATTTCTATATTTAAAAATAAGCAAGTTTAAATTCAGGTCCGTTGTTGTTCGTACAAAAAACTCATTGTGGCATCAATTAAAAAGTTATGCAACTTCCCTGAAAACTGGCTGTTAACACCTTATTACTGTACAGTAATCATTCTGTAGGTATTTGAACCAATCGTATAAATTAACAGGTTTTATCGATTAAGTTACTTTTATTATTTTTTCATGTTTTACAGTTTGTGGATGAAAATTACTTACACAGATGTCTATCCTGTAATTAAAGGTAAAGTAACTAAATCTACTTTTCTATGGTTATATTTGGTTATTACATGACTTTGCTGAAATCACTTAAATTGATGTTGATAAGCTAGTAGATGTGCCCAGGATTCCTAGCTTCGTTTCTGGTTCTTAGTTTCTCGGTTTCTTTGTAAATTCTTCCAAATGGCACAAGTAGTGGTTTAATTGGTCAGCTCATTATGTTATCAAAAACTTTCCCCTGGATTAGACTACTACTTGTATTTCATACTGCTTTTTGGGAAAGGATGTAACATTATTAGCTACATATACTCTTCATGATTTGTAAGCACTCAGCTGTAGCAAAGGTGTTTACAAAGAACTTCAGGCCGTCTTGGACCCATGACCTGTTGCCATCATGGGTTACAATATGAAAAAGACAATTAATGATTACTAGTAGCTGAAATAAACAGTGTAAATACATATAGAATACAGCATTGATTACCCAGGAGCTGATTATCCAGAAGGTGGATTGACTGAAAGGTTTTGTATTTACAACAACAAAAATGTTGTGTCTACCAGTTTAAGTTCTGTAATGTACCCTCCCTCAGCCTTCCCCATCACTTTCTGACTCATGAAGGCACGGTCAGTAATCTTGATCTCTCACTTCTCAGCCTATATTCACTGTCCAGTACAGTAATTAAAGTATAGTTTTCAGCACTTCATACTGTGGTGTTTGATTATCTGGAAGTACTGATTATCAAGAATGACGGTGACACTTATTATTCCAGATAATCAACACTGTAGTGTTTATGTAGGTGCACCTACAATACATAAAATATAACAGAACTTTCATCCAACTTAATTATTAAAAAGATCCAATTTTGAGAAGACAGTGGGACAAGCATAACTTCTTGTGGGTCAATAAAATTTGAGATCTAGATAGTCTACACATAAGTCACTTACAAAATCTTTACTTAGAAGTAACCTTGATGGTGTTTTAATAGACAGACTGTTGTACAATAGTTAACCAAGATAATAAAGCTTCAATTGTGCAAAAATAAATCCTTGTGTTAACAAATGGAAAATATTTTCTAAGGACTAAGTATAGAAAGCTAACATGCATACTCACTTGGCTCTTCTCCTTTCTCCATGTTTTCATGTTTTTCGTACACTGTTTTTCACCTTTCCTTTCTGTCTGTGCAGGAATATCATTTCCCTTCCCTTCATGTTTGAGATGTTTCTTCCTTTTAAATTGCCCTTCCCCACTCACCTATGTTCAGTATACTAGTGAAGATAAAAAATGTTCTGAAAACCATATCTCTAAAACACTGTGGACTGGATACTAGTGAAGGTATCTCCCAAGACCCTTAATTCTCATTGATTTCACTGGGGCTCAGCACTTTACCATGCCCACCATGTTTCAGAAGTCAAAGAAAATATTGAGGCCTTTCTTATGTTGATTTTATTAACATCTGTGGAGTTGCAACTGATTTGAACCAGTATGATGAGACCAGAATCAGGACCCAAGATTTAGTAAATCTCAGTTTTCTACCAGTACGATTAACAAATCAGCATGGCCAAAATGATTAAGAGCACTATTTAATACCAAAAAACAAGGCTGTCCAATTAGGGCATTTGCATATATTTTGGTGTGAAATGGAAGCATCTTAAAAGAATCTTCTTCCTTTTTACACACATGTAAATTCAAAACCATTGAATGGATTTTTAAGTATTAACATGGATAAAAACATGTATTACAAAAGTATAAAGGTTTGAAAATACTGAACATTAGTACATCTGTAATGGAAATATATTTACACTATAATAACTATAGAAGATAGGATGGGATTGAAGTCTTAGAAAGGATTCTTAAGAGAGCAGGACTATATAGTCTGCTGGAGAGCTGCTCTCTGCTGAAGAGCAGACTATATAGTGTTCTTTGCAGGACTGGCCTATATTGTAGCACCTGGGATAAATGTTCTATAATAAAAATATAAAATATCTATTACAAGACCTACATATCTACTTCCAACCTTCACTAGCAACTTTTCAGAAGCATGTATGTAATGCCAAATCCTATATTATACTATATATGTATTTAAATACTTTAAAAGGAGATCATTACATAATGAAAAATTATTTTATATTAAATAAAATAGACAAAACCTTGACTATAAGTTATATTTTATACAAATGTAAGTATTCCATTTTTCTTCTCTAACAAAGAATAAATACCTTTTGCTGTCTATATGCAGTAATAAAAATTCTAATGCATTCCCCCTTAGATCAAATCCAACATAAAAAGAACTTTAAATAAAATTATTACATCATTTCATGTCATCTTAGCCAAAAGGCTGAGAAGTGATGGTGCAATACCAAAATGATTATATAAAGTCAAATTTATTGTACCAGTGAGATTCACTTAGGGTAGTACATCACACCTTTTATCAAGCATTCCAACTTGACAATGTTCACTAAGCATGAACTTCTGCTGTATTTTAAGGTTAAAATCACATATGACATGCAATAACAGTGGATTCAAATTTTAAAGCCCTTACATCTTTAAGCAATTTAACATTTTGCATCTTAGAAAATCTATCTGAATAAGGTATGGCAGACTAGAAATGTCAACAGATTTACAGACACTGAGTAGAAAATTAAAAACTTACTGCTATATTGTATTATTACTGACCTCTTTATAAGTGTTTATACTCTCAGGTCTTAAAGGACACACAAATTAATTAACCACTGAACTGAAATTGTAAAGACATCATGTAACTGGATATCTAACACACAAGTTTATGGACATATAGTACAATATTAAATAAAATACAAGTTCTCAGTTCTACAAAGGGAACCTTACAAAAAATCTGTTATAGGATCCTGTAAAAACCTGGAGCCTTAAAAAAGCAATTTTCATCTATTTAGTAAGACAACAGAATATTACAAAGTATAATATACTTTAGCATAAACTAAACCAATTGTCACATAGTTCCAGGCATATGATATACATAGAGGGGAAAAAAAGAGATGATAACCAGATCACTATGGAAAAGAAGAGTTCAACTCTAACTTAAGAAACAGAATAATACATAGTTTTGTTCTAAATAAGGATGAGCTTCGATAAGTCTGAAAAAATAAGCCTGTTATGAATTTACTTTTGAATAACTAAATGTATACCTGGAAGTGTGTGGATCTGGAATTTTAAAAAGAGGTATGCAGATAAGATAGTGAGGTGCATCATCTCTTTCGAAACAACACATGGTTTTCTCCAGTTAAAAAGAAGCTTTACTAACATGCTAGAGGCTTAGGACTGTATTATTCAGTTTAAGATTGAAGCAAAAACAACTACAAATTCATTGGAATGAGTTAAAACCAATCTGCAGGGCTGCAAAATAGGAGCTTCATTACCAGGAGCAGCTAACAGAGAGCAGAATTGCAGAATAAAGGATAGCATCATTTGTGGAGCATCAAGACCATTAAAAAAGAAGATAGGGTCATTAACAGCTATAGAATGAAGAGTTTAGAAGGGATCAGGTAGATTAAACCATGAAGTCAACTGACTACCTTAGCACAGCCTGACTAGATATGCTGCTGCTACTGCTACTGCGAGGCATATTAGTTTTAAACTTTGGGTGGACCAGGAATCAAAGTGGAGTGCAAGTGCACCAGTGCAGCACCCCGCTCCCCTTGATCCACCCCTGCCTGACAACTTCTGACATAATATGTATAAACAGAAAAAATATGGATATACCTTTTAGCATCCTCAACATATGCAGAACTAGAAGAGATTGTTGGTGGAAGGACAGGAAAATGGTATTTCACTAAAAAAAGAGTGTCTGCTGAATCAGAGCTATAGGATAAATAATAGATATGTTCTCAGCTTGAAAGACAATGAATGTAAGCATGTGTTGGCATTGTAACTTGTGTAAGGAGAGTTAACATGTAGATGGAAAAACAAAACAATAAAAATAAGCTTTCCTTTGCTAAAGAAAAGAAGTGGGAAATCTACCAAAGTAAGTAAGTGAAAACAGTTATACTGGGGTGGGGGGGGAGAGAAAAGAAGTGCACAGCTTGGAAAACTGCAAAAGAGCATGAAATCATGAAGCACTAACAACAGATTTTTCAACAGCCCAATATGAAAACATACTGAAAACCTTCTTTTTTCCCCTTATGTTTATTAAAGTATACAAATGAAAATATAAAACAAGAATGTTTGGACAGATGTGCAAACTTGCCAGTTTTAAAAACTTGCTTTTAAAATGCCATTGTACACAGTTTCTCAAATGCAATAGGCCAGTGGTAAGGCAACCCCCTCACATGCATGGCAGACCATGGCACATGAAGGCATTTTGCTTACCACTCAGGCCTTGTATCAAGGATTGTGCCCCTTAAGGCTCCCTCACTCTCTGCCCCTGACACATCAACATCTTACAAGTCAAGGTTGCAGGTATTTTGGCACAAATGTTGCCAAACCCTGCAGTCAGCCCTAAGATGTTTAGGAAACCAGATTTGTTTCAATATAAGCAACAAGTCATACCACTTTGAATAAGGCCTATAATGTATTAATTATTCTTAAAATAATTTAACACAATTACTTTTAGTACACAGATGTATGTTACCTCCATTTGGAACAGGACAAATCTCCAGGGCTTTTTTTTGTTTGTGTGTTTTTATGGCATCAAATGCAATGAGGAACTTGCCTATACTTAAAACTCCTACGTGCTACAGCAATATAAACAAGTAATAATAAAATACGGGAACTCCTTACAATAGAAAAAACAGTGGCCTTATACCAAGAACAAATACATTTTATAATCCTTCGTTACCATTTTTGGAATCTACACTAAACAGAGATACAGATAATAATAACAGGCTGACCAGCTGCAATTAAGATGTTTTAAATGTATTAACCAAATTACAAAAAGAATATTATTTCTCATATGGAAATGTCATACATATCAATTGTGACAAAATGTAAAGCTTAAAAATACTTCTATCTGGCAACATAAATTCTACTGTATGTTCAAAACATTTTCAGCTAATAGAGTTGAGAAATTCTATTCCTTGACTGCATTTTCTAGGAAAATGCTGGTTAGAAACCAAGAAATACATATGAATCGTAGGAGTGTAGGACTATCAGTAAGGTTCAAGGGACATACCTTAGTAAGAAACCCAACTCTAATACTAGAAAGAGCTTGCTCTGCCACAAGGAAAAAGGTGTGTACTGAGATTTCTACCAGAATGCCCTATATTTCATATCAGTCTCTAGCTAGTACATGTCTTATAACTTTGACACTCCACCCCATTTAACTGGTAAAAGATATAAGGAACATTCTGTCTCTTCTCTTACCCTCCAGAATATTCTGGCTGCTTCATGAGTATTAACAACTCCACTAGTCCTACAGTCAGCAGCCAGATTGGCCCACAAAGAGGTCTGATCTGGCCTGCAAAGGTCTGGCATGGGGGATCAGTGACACCAAGCTTGTAGATTTAGGAAAGTGACACTACCATTTATATTTGGTTTTTATGTGAAAAGTTATTTTTTTACAGTAAGAATTATAAACCTACTTTATTTCTAAATAAAAACCTTGTTTCCGCAGCAATTAATGGTGTAGGTCCCTTTGTTTGACCTAGTAAGCCTGCCACTTATCCAGGGTGAGTGGATTTCTCAAGTCTGGTATATATGACTACCTCTGTAGATCTAAAATAGTATTGCCCATGTGGAATGTTTAACTTAGTACAACCTGATAGTATTATCTTCACTTACCATATTAAGGAATAGCCAAAGTTATATCATTATCTAGATGCATCAAAGGCCTATGGTAACACTGTAATTAAGGCTAAATTTTGGTGACACTGAAAAAAATATGAAATTATGTCAATTTGGACATAATTTTTGACCAAAAAATGTCATGACGATTCAAAATTCAGCTGGTTATTTTATTTCAGTTCATGTCTTTCTGTTTCACTTTGTGTTTTTGCATTTCATTCTAAAGGCAATGTAGTCACATGTTGCCTTGTGCTCCTTGACTGACTGAGTACACAATGATTCTGACTGATTGATTTTAGCCACTTTACTCCTCCATAATTACAGATTTGTGTGCATTTACTCCATGCTATACTTACAAACAGAGAGAGCAGACTACTTATTTTACAAGAGAGAAGATAGTACTCCCACACTCCGTTTTCCCAGCTACAATCCCCAACCCCCTCCTGCAAAACTTAAAGAGCTTCAGCATCGGCTTGTAAACATTTCCATATCGATATCAAGGATGGTACTGATGCCATTTGCCAACTCTACAAATGAGCTTATTAGATATTATTTATTTACATTCCCATAGTACTATCAGCTCCAGCCATGGACCACTCCCCAGTGCTAGCATTGTATAAAAGACAGTCTTCATTCAAAGAACTTACAATCTACATATTAGCCAAGAGAAAACAGATGGCTACAAATCGATGGGGTAGTTCAGAAAAACACTCTGACAACACCAGTCAACACAGTAGGCAGTGGTCTCAGCACATCAACAGCTGAACCACTGCCAAATTTTTTTGTGTAACCATCAGAGCACAGGAGTTTTAAGGAGGGATTTGAAGGAGGATAATAAGGAGCTTCACAGACATTTACAGGGAGTTCCCCCCAGGCACAAGAGGCAACATGGGAAGAAACATGAAGGTGTTTACAAGGTTAGCCAGGAAGTGATGAAGGCTGGTATCATAAGACTCAACCTCTTGATACTGAACAAGAGATGAAAGGTTGGGCAGAGCAGATTACACAGGGCATTGAAAATGAAGGCAAGTGGTTTATTGTGATGTCCTGGAGAAGACAGATACAAAGGGAGGAGTGGTTGTCAAAGAAGTAGACTCAGAAAATGATCTGTGTATTTGAATTATCTGAATGACTATAAGCAGAGGATGTGCACTTGTCAAAACTAGAGAAAAGAATGCTGAAGTAGTAGAGATACGAGATAATGAAAGCCTGGTGGGAGATTAAACTGTACAGAGTGAGAAAAAGGGCCATAGCTTAGAACTGATATGCTGAATATTATGCAGAAATAATCTTCAAGGCAGACTTCACCTGGATGCAAAGCCCTAGTACAAGACTCAAATTACAGTTGGTGACCAAGAGAAAGAATGGTGATGCAGTGAATACAAATAAGTTTTTGCTTAACAGAACAGACACAGACTACCTGATGACAAGTATGACAGAGGACAGAGTAGCAGCCAATTAAAAGATCCCAGGATCTAACTAGAAAGGGAGAAGAGGACACTACCAAGGGTAATTTTCATACATTGGTCCACTTGGGAATAAGGAGGGAATTGATAGGAGATGTGTGAAGTAACACACCTGCATTCCCATTCACTGTATATGACTCCTATCATTTTTTCCACAACTCTAAAAACCGCAAACTCTTGCAGAACATTAACTCATCATTTATTACTGCTGTTTTAATTTTCTGGGGCTGAAAAGGATTTTTTGTGAGGAAGCACACATTTGTTTTAGATTATGGTGGACACCTAGCATAACACACACAAGTGTATATGATGTATAGTTGGAAGCCAGCATGGTACAGTGGTAACACATGATATTTGGTATCCAAAATAATATTTGCCAGATCTCAAAAAATGGTAAATGAACTTCAGTGTCAACAGGTAGTTCACAAGGGGAAAAATAACCTCAATTATATGTACACAGTGCTGAGTTCTGAACTACCTATTGCAACTCAGGAAAGAAACCTTGGAGTCCTGCAGATAGTTCTCTAAGAACAGCTCAATAAGCAGTGGCAACCAAAAAAATCAATAAAATGCTAGGCATCGTTAAGAAAGGAATTGAAGACCAAATGGAGAACTGCATCATGCCATTATGCAAATCCATGGTGTACCTACATCTTGAATACTGTGTACAGTTCTGGTCTCTACATCTCAAAAAGGATGTAGTAGAATTGGAAAAGGTACAAAGAAGCACAACCCAAATGATTATGGGTATGATGCAGTTGCCATACCAGGTGAGACTATAACAACTAGAACTCTTCAGTTTGAAAAGGAAAAGGCTGAGGGAGGATATGACAGAGGTCTATAAAATCATGAAGGGTGTGGACAAAGTGGAGAAGAAACTGTTATTCACCAAGTCTCAGAATACAAGAACTAGAGCAGGAGTGGCCAACCCACGGTTCCAGAGTCCAAACTTCCAAGTCCAAACTGAGTAATGTGCCCGCTGAGAGCAGTCACATCATGTGACGTAACATAATGCGTATGGAAGCTGGTCACCATGTGCTTGTGCAGAGATTCAAGGAGATGCATATTAACTTCTGAAGAGCCGCATGTGGCTCCAGAGCCATGGGTTGGCCACCCCTGAACTAGAGGGAACCCCTTGAAATGAGTAAGTGACAAGTTTAAAGCTAACAAGAAAAAGTACTTTTTTATACAATGTATAGTGAACTTGTAGAATTAATTGCCACAGGAGGTGGTGGAGATAGATGGCATAGCTGGGTTCAGAAAGGGACTGGATAAATTCATGAATGACAGATCTATTTATAGCCATTGAACAGAACACTTGGAGATGTTTCCTCTGGCATCTCTAAACCAATAATGGTGGATGCCAGGGAGGGTAATAGGTAGGGACAGATTGCTCTAAATCAGGGGCGTCAAACTCATCTGACCCTACAGGCCAGGTGAGTGGCACAGGAATGGTCCCGGTCCATGGGCTGAATGAATGGAGCAGAGCCAGCTACAATGGAACAGATTAAGTCTTTGGACCTTCCTCTTCCCACTGCATGCTGGACAACTGCTTCAACTGGTCTAGGACTATGCCACACATGGCACCTGCTCTGGCCAGCCCAGCACTTGTGCCATATGTAGTGCCTGCTCCAGATGGTCCAGGGTGAGCACCGCATGTTGTACAGATCCCAGACCAGTCAGAGTGAGCTCTGGATCTGGCAGAGGTGGTACTCATGAACCATGCCCCTACCCACACGCCACACCCAGCATGCAGTCTGAGCAGTCTAGAATTGTGCCATATCCAGCACCCACTCTGGGACCTGTACTGCACATGGCACATGCCCTGGATGGCTTTTGTCTGAAACCAGTCAGAGTGAGTGCTGTGGATATGGGATCTGGCATGCGGAGAGAGGGAGTCCCAGACTAGCCCTGCAGGGTGCCACAGGTTCTGCAGCAGCTACTGCATGAGGCACATGTCCTGGGCCCTGTGTGCAGGGCTGGTCCTGCACATGCCACATGCAGGTCAGCTCCAGACACATGGCCAGCACCAGGGACTGGATGATGTGGCTCTGAGGACCAGATTTTTGACACTCCTGCTCTAGATATATTCAGTTCGGTGCTCTCCCTCTAAAGCATCGGCCCCTGCCACCATCGGAGATGAGATACAGGGCTTGATGAACTATTGGTCTGACCCAGTATGGCACTTCTTATGCTCTTATGTTCTCCAATTAATAGGACTTCATTCAAAAAAGACTTTTTAATATCTGAACATCAAAAAGGAAATAAATATCACCACAGGTGGAGAGTGTTACAGTATTATCATAATTACACCAAGAGAACCCCCACCCTGCAGTTTCTACTCATTTAGACATAAAACTGATCCTACTTGGAGCACAGGGTTAGACTAGATGATATCCTGAGGTCTTTTCCAACCCTAATTTTCTATTATTTTATGAAAAACGTGAGTCTTGGCAGCCACCGGACTGACAATAGTAGGGAGAGCACTTCCTTTGCAATCCAAAGGTAGGAATTTGTAACCTCCCATGTGAATGCAATGACATATGACAGCAAAATTATTACTATTAATTAAAAAGTAAGAATGTGACGGTACCATAAGACAGTTCCTCCCCAGTCATTTACAATTAATCAGCACACCTGATTAAATTTACTCATAATTCCATATCAGCATAGTTTAGATGAGCCAACTTTCACTGCAAGACAAAGTGCAAGTACATATTTATTAATATTCTTATATTCAACCCAAAAGAAAACAAGTCTATTAGTAAGTTTCTGAGCTGTAGCTCCACTAGGGGTATTTGCATAACAATTTTTAAAGGACTTCCTGAAAATTTCAAAAAGTTTGTGCATGGGAATATAAAACAACTGAGAGATTTACCATACTTACTTGATTCTAAGATGAGGTGTGTGTCCCATCCCCCACTCCCACCCCCAATCAGCATGGGAGGAAAAGCCCCTTGTCTTAAACTCGCATACAAAGTGCAGGGGTCAGGGGATGGCTTCTGAAGCTCTGACTGGCTCTAAGCATGGGTCAGGGCCAGAGTCAGACCTACAGCAGCCTCCTGCCCCCCCACCCACTGCTTGCCCTCTGCAGCTTCTGCCCCACCCCCCTGCCCGCTTCTCCTGCCTTACTGTCAGGGGCAACTCACCTACAGCTCAAGCTGAATAACCTCCTGGGCACAGAGTACATGGAAATTCTGTCCCTTGCCAACACTGCTGCATGGGCCCTACCTGACCAATTAGCAGCACTAACCTGCTCCATGGCCAGCAAGGGCTTAGCTTTTAGGTGCTGTGCTTGGGGAGGAAACAGAGCCTAACCACTATCTGACAGTGAGGTGGGGGGGAGTGGGAATAGGCAAAGACTGGAGCGTGGGAAGAAATAGAGAGGACAGAGTAAGGGGGACACCTGCCCCCCTCTGCTGCTATCCCTGTTGTTGCAGTGGCGGGGACAACCCCCCAATAATGCTATACCTAGAAAATTCTAACAATAAATTTGCCATATGTAGAATCTAATTATTGGAGGGGGTGTCTTAAATTCAGGGTCAACTTAGATTCAAGTAAATACAGTAATATTTATAAAAGTGAAAAGAGACAGAAAATCATATTTTTCTACCAAGGGTCTATACCCTACAGTGCCCAACATTTACACAGTAAATTATCCAGAGAATAATGAAATGCCTAGCACACATACTTTAAAAGGTTTCTAAAAGTAAACTCAAAAAGGGCTTCTTAGATTCATTCATACTTCCTAATCCATATTTTTCCCCAGTGTCCTTTTCCATTGTTGATGTATTATTATTCACAAATTCAATTACTCCAATGGAACTTTCTTAACAATTTACCAGATATCCATAAAACCTTAGTACCAATAAGTACATGGTCTGAAGACTACCATATTTACTCGCATACCATACATCCTGTCCCCAAAATCAGCCCTCCAAAATTGGGGTGCATGTCTTAAGTGGAGAAGGCAATTTTCTGTGCCAAGACTTCACTGCATGAAGATGTAGGTGTCTCCTCAGTACTACATATCCCCCATACGCATGCTATGGGATAAAACTTGCCAAAAACTGATGCTAATTTGAGAGCGACTGTGAAAGGGTTAACATTGGTATGAATGCCCCTCCTTCTTCCTGGCAGGGAGAGAGAAGTTGGCAGCCATTTTGCAACACAGTGTCTTCATGAAAAAGTCAGCTTTAGTTCATGACGACTCTAGAAAAACACTTTTTTCTACACTCTGCCTTCTAAAAATGAGATGTGTGTCTTACATGGGGTGGGGTGGTATACGATAAAATATGGTGTATGACTTGATATTGGCACGAAATCATAATTAGAGGAGCACATGTGAATGAGATTAATCCCCAAATCACAAGTTTATTTAGAGTACAAGAAGCTATAACTACTCTAAGCAGAAAAATGTTTTAGTATTATTTTGTATCTAAAACAAATCTGGGGGAAAAACAGGACTTACATTATTCCAATAGGCAGCTTCCAGCATAATTCAATGGTATATATGATTTCACCAACAGAATGCACAGTGAAGAGTCATACTAGGGCCCTGATCCTGTGGTTGACTTCACATGGACAGATCCCTGCACCAGTGTAAAGCCTCCTTGACCAATATGGTCCCACCCACAAAGTCAAATATAGAATCAGGATCTATGTGAAAGCAGCAGTAATAAGAGAGGAGGTCATTCCTTCATGCATCTGCAAAAATAAGAAGATAAACAGTTTAAATTATTAACATCCATTAATGCCTTTCACAGCCTGTTATTTATTATATAAAGAAGTTGCATGCATATAAAGAAGTTTATATATCATGTTTAGTATTTTTTATTTAATTTCCTTTTTTAAGTAATATTGATTCAAAAATTCTTACGGGAGTATATATTAACTAATAAAATACTAATTAACAACAAGGGAGCTTTTACTATGCTAGATAAAAATGTATTTAGATGTTTTTAAAAATTATTTCTTAATTCCAGTTACTCCAATTTTATTGTTCTGTTGTGAAAATACCAATTTAGATTCTGATTTTAAAATCTGTTCCAAAGAGGCAGACTCTTAGGCAGCAGAGTTCCAATGAACTCCATGTTGTAACAGGGATCTGACTGCATAAAGCAGCTTCCAAGATTCAGGGCCTTAGAAAATATGTGACCCAAAAAAGGCAGCTTAACACTAGTCAGTTTTTAAAGTTAAAAGTTGTCAGATACTTTAAACAAAATTTATTATGGAAAACAAGTATTATTGACTGTTCACTAAATTTAAGCTTTTAAATCAGTGATGCTTAGTGTGCAAGAAGTATAAAACATCATTTTAAACAAGCAAAACAAGTAAACACTATTATTTCACTATTCACACACAACTTCTATTTAGGGTTTTTTAAAATTTCTAAATTGAGTTCTTACAAAGAAAATGTGAACAGATATAATGTTTATGTATGAAAGCTGCAGCCCTTTTAAATACATGTTTGTAATGGACATCATCAATTAACATTTGACTTCTGGTGCTGGACAAGATAGACTATCAATACCTATCATCGTATTTAACATGTTCCCAGAAACATACATAAGACATTCCTCCCCTTCTTTAACATGCACATCAGTACAGAAATAACTAGCAGTTTGAAAAAACAAAGGCAATGACCTAAGAAATCAGCTGATAAACCAAAAGCAAATAGAAACACAAGGGACAGTTCTGTTTGATTCTCAAATATCAAACTATTTATATATGTCCCCACTAGTTATATTATGATGAGCTGGCAGAAGCACAAAACTGAAAAGAAACCTGTGCTCTACAGTGATGAAAGAGTAAGATTATTATCATTTCCTATCCCCTCCCAGGTCTCTGGGACAATGCAGTGAAACGAGTAAAGCATGTGCCTGCATTTATAATTTCAGTGAACCCAGTGTCCTGGATTTGATAACCTCTGGCTCCAACAAAGGGCTATATGATTTGAAATCCTTGATTTGACATATAGGTTTTTCACTTGAGAGAAAAAGGCAAAAATGAAATGTACATTTCAGTGACATATGTCAAATTTAAAAACAGTCATCTAGACACTTTTTGAAATCCAATTACATATTACAGAATGTAAAATGGGCGTTCTGTGATTCTGTGGCTGGATTACAGTGCATGCTTTCTGCTCTGTTTCATGTAGGTAGGCACCAGGTGGCTCAAAGAACCAGAGCTGGAGTCCAGCTTCCAGTCACTGAGTGAGAGCCAAAAGTGTAGGCTGAAAAACATGACAACTGAGAAAACAGCAGTAGCTGAGGTCTGGAGAGCCATGTGGACAAGACACTTGAAGCTAGCCACAAGCCCCACTTCTCTGACATGCACAGGAAGAAGATGGTCTAATGTGGATTTAGAGAGTAGCATGGGAGTCACAGACTGGCAAGTACAGCTAAGGCGCACAGAAAGGCTACCAAAAACCCATCCTCAAAAATAATCATTGTAAAAAAAAACAATACATTTTATGTCAATCATGTTGTAAACTATGAACCGAAGTGTGTTTGTGGTTTAACAGAGAAATAGAACAGAGGAAAATAGAAATGAAAAATAGTCAAAATAAATCCAGAAAATGTAGTTGTTCCCACAAATTTTGCCACTGCTGTGCCACAGGGCCCTAAATATATGTCACTTGATGAAGATCAAAAAATAATAGAAACTTTCTGGGTAGTCGTTGTACTCACTGGGACTGAAGTTAGCAGGCGTATGGAATACACTGCACTTCTCTCCTTTCTCTATAACTTCCTGCTTCTCTTCTTCTCTCAGTCTGCCTCTCCTAAGACCTAAAATAAAGTGGTAGACATTTCAGTAAAATAAGTGACATCAAGTTCAATTAAATATTCTCAGTGTGCGTTGACTTTTGCTGAGTAAATACAGTGGTTGTTAAAAAGTCAACTAAATATTCACTGCCTGAAATTAGCATTTAATTATCTGTGCTGTGCAATATTTTTTAGAATATTTATATTATGCTTCTCTCTCTCATGTTACACACATCGTGACTCTCTTTTCCTTTCTACTTCTGTAGCAAAACATTTTTAGCTTGAGTGTCTAACAGAAAAGACAGAGTTGAAACCAAAAGGGTCTAATGGCAGTTGGCTTTGGACAACTGACAAAAGGAAAAAAATGAAGAAAAAAAAGTATACTGACAGCCATAAAACTTCCAGTAAGAGAAGAGAAAAAAGAAATAGTAAGCATACAATAGTTAAAGGAAGCTGAACATAAAAGGAAAGGTTAGGAGGAAACAGAGTATGTGAGAATTTTAAAGGAACTAAAAGTGAATTAAAGAAATAAAAGAGGATATAATGAAAAAGGAAACACCTCTGCCTCACCTCAGCAAAGCCTTCAGCATGGGATTTTTCCCCGCGAAGTCAGAGATAAATGAACTCTGAGCAGTTTTGAAAAACCGATTTTACATATGTGCTTAATTGTAAGGGTGTGAGAACAACAGTCCCTGTTCAGCAAAGCACATAAACATTGACCGAACATAAAACACAATGTTAAGCTGTACTGTAGTCAATGTGACTTAAGCACAAGCTTAAGTGCCTTGTTGAAATACAATATGAATAATTATATGCTTAAAGTTATGCACCTAAAATGTGTTTTGCTGAATAAAGTCTCAAGAAAGTAAAAAAAAGTAAGATCAAGAAAACAAACTACAAAATCCACATAAAAAGTCCTCTCTTTTGTTTGCTTTGTTTTGTTTTAAATCAATACATGTTATATAAGGTTGCTAGCTATTTACCTTTTGGTTTAAATATAAAGGAATATAATTTTTTTTAACTTAATACAGTACAATGAATAACCTGTAGCAGCATTTAGTTCTGCTGAAGGATATGTTATTTATGTGAATGATACCATGAGTACTGAAGTAATTATTGACACAGGACTGTATTATTAATTTTCAGTATGGAGGACTCCCATGCCTGGATACACTCACACTTCCAAGACCAATTTTGTAAATAGCTGGGAGAGGGTTAATCTCCAATATTCCTATCTCTATGGTAACAGTATCACAAAGATAGGAAGGACTGTAGAAATCCCAAGCACCCAGTAATGCTTTATTCTCTATTACTCTTCACTTTATACTACTGTGCAACTGTGAGGCAAGCCACAGAAACACAGCATCTCTCATAAGTTTACCAAAAAATCATGTGGGCCATATCCATGAACTTTTGCAGGCTACTCACTATCACCATCTTCTACCTGTAAACCACAGGCGGAACACATTTTGCTTAAAAAAGTAGTACACCATTATCTACTAGTAGACAAGTGACATTTACCATACTGTTCCTGAAATTCCATCTTCCATCATCTTCACACCTCTCAATTTAAAATTGTGGAGCACCAATAATTTAATTGCTGGAGGCATGATTTTTGGAAGAAATGCAAATAAATGGATGCAACATTCTAAAATGTGCCCCAAAAATAGGGAAATTAGCCTTTATATTAATTTGCAAAGATGTCCCCATAAGAATGTAAGTGCCATAATGGGTCAGACCAATGGTCCATCTAGCCCAGTAGTCTGCCTATGACAGTGGCAGAAGCAGATGCTTTAAAACAGCAGTGCTCAACCTTTTGACCCTGTGGGCCACAGGTGCAACATAACATCTGCCTGCAGGCCAGATCACATACCCCGCATACCAAGATTGGACCCTGGGGGCCCAGCAGTGCCCCTTCTCATCAGAATTAGGTCCCTGGGTCTACTTCCTGCTGCACCCTTCCTACTATGATTGAGTCCCAGGGGCCAGCATGGCCTCTTCCCACCATGATTGGGGCCCAGGGGCCCAGTACTGCTCCTTCCCAGCACCCTGAACACTAGGATTGGGTCAGGGGCTCAGCACTACCCGCTCATGTCCCCAGCATACCAAGATTGGGTCCTCGGGACCCACCACTATGCTCACCCATGCCCACCCCTGCACACTGAAATTGGGTGCCAGATCCATGGGTCTGGGCCCTGGGATCCCCACAGGTCTGTAGATTTGGCAAAGGGGAGCAATGTCATCATTTCCCCACTGCCAAATTTCTAGATCTGGAGAGAGCCTCACGGGCTAGATGGCATGGTACCACAGGCTGGATCTGATCTGTGGGCCAGAGGTTGAGCACTACTGCTTTAAAAGGACACCATTGAACCAAATATATCTAGAGCAGGGGTGGGCAAAGTCCAGCCTGTGAGCCAGATCAGGCCTGCAGAGGACTCCATTTCTCAGCAGCCCCTGCCCATGTCACTGCAGCCAGTTTCCATGGAGACCCCAGGAGCGGTGGCACCATAACAGTGCAGGGCCAGGGTTTCCATGGAAACTGGACCCAGCAGTGTTGGCAAGGTACGCAGCTGGGCAGGGAGCTAATCCAGGGCTGGGATCTTGTGGCAACAACAGCATGGTCTGGAGTTGGGGCAGAGCTGCGATCTGTTGCCCACATGCCCCAGGAAGGGGCATGCAAGCAACAGATTGCAGCTCCGCCCCAGCTCCAAACTATGCTGTCACCACTGCAAGCCCTGGCCCCAAAGCAGCTCCTTGCCCAGCCGTGCATCCTGCCACCACTGCTAGGGCTGGTCTCCATGGAAACCCTGGCCCCATGCTGTCACAGCACCACCACTCATAGGATCTCATGGAAACTGGCTGCAGCAATGCAGGCAGTTGCTGGAAAATAGAGGCAGGTCGGATCTGCCATCTTGTCCACCCCTGATCTGGAGTAATCTATTCCCTATTCATTATCCTCCCTGGCCTCCATTATTAGTTTTGATATGCCAAAGGAAACATCTCCAGCTGTCCTGTTCAACAACTAATAGATCAATCATCCATGAACTGACCTGGCCTTGTTCATCTTTTACCCTAGCTACACTACCTGCCTCTACTACCTCTTTGTGGCAATGAATTCCACAAGTTTACTGTGCATTGTGTAAAAAAGTACTTTCCCTTGTTAGCTTTAAAACTATCTCTTACTAATTTCAGTAGGTGCCCACTAGTTCTGGTATTCTGGAACTTGGTTAATGATATAACAGTTCCCTATCCACTTTGTCCTCACCCTTCATGATTTTATAGACCTCTTTCACATCCTCCCTCCGTCTTCTTTGCAAACTAGAGTCTTTCCTAGCTTTTCTAGTCTCTCCTGGTATGAAAACTGCTCCATACTCCTGATCATGTGAGTGGCCCTTTTGTGTACCTTTTCCAATTCTACTACATCCTTTTTAGATGTAGAGCCCAGAACTGCACTCAGTATTCAAGATGTAGGTACACCATGGCTTTGTATAATGGCATGATGCTGTTCTCCCTTTTGTTTTCACCTATTGTTTTTAAATTAAATGCGCCAATATAAAGTCCCTAACTTTAATTTTACATATTTTACAAAGGCAGAGAGAAGAAAAAAGGATAAACAATTGAATTCTGTACCTAGTCTGCTACTTATTCATTATCTTGGGCAACTCACTCAATCTTCCTACTCCTTGGCCTACCCATTAGTAAAAGGGGTACAGAAAGTGCACTTCATACTTCACAAAGGTATTCTGAGACTTAATAAGATTTTATATATGCCTTGAGTCTAAAAGCTATATACCATCACATTTACCATACGTGACATTGGAGAAGAAATTGAACAACCTAATTTAAGCCAGGCTTGCATAAAACAGATGAGGCGGCAACAAAGCAAATGATTTAACACCAGCCAGGGAATTCACATGTGAGGCCCCTAATCTGGCACTAATGTCAGTATTATTCCACTCAAATGCAGAGGTTCATCTATACTGAGTTCAAGGCTCCAGTCCTGAATACACTTATGTACATGCTCAACCTAATGCACGTGACTAGTTCTATTCATGAGGCTACTTTAATCAAATTAAGCACACATATAAGTGTCTTCAGGATTAGGCCCTAATGTAGACAGTAAGGAAATAAATTAATGAAGTAACTGTATCATTGACAATTATTTTTGCCATACAATTAATCCTGGCAATTACCATCTGAAAATCTAATTCTAGCCCTATTAAAATAACATCATAAATATTAAGAGAAAAGTATCACAGAACATCCATGCAAAATGAATAGCCATGAAGAATAAACTGTTTTCTCACCATCAGATGTGCTCCCTTTAGCCCATGGTTGAAGGTCATGGGCACTGTGGAGAAGTGTGTTCTGCCACTGCCCCTGCTATAATTAATCTGTGGATAAACAGAAGGCTTTGGTTCCCATAGTTGCCAAGCCAGTATCTTTCACAGTCACTAAATTCATAAAAATATTGAAGCAGCAAGCACATTAAAATTTAAAAATCAACCACATTTGGGCAGGTTAGCAATATGCTGTTAAGGATTTAGCAGTCAACAACAACTTAGTTGTTTACTCTATCCCAGCAAAATAGGATGTGCTCCATTATTCTGTGGCAGTCATGAAGCTATCTCAGGATCAATGTTATGGTTTTCTTCTGAAGGAATTATCCAACATTTCTTCATCATAAGGCCAGTGCTTATGTTATAAGGACTGTGACCGGAGATATAGTAGAAGGTGGTATTGAGAGTTAGCAATTCAGAATTCAGCAGCAGGGCACAGTAAACATTTGCTCTGATATTTTCAGTAAACGTCTAAGAAGTAGATAAATCTCTGCCTGGTGAACACTCACTAGAGTGATTATCATCAAGAGAATGTGTATTGACTATATCTATATTGGCAAATTTAGGACCTTAATTCAACCATTACTGCAGAATTCCTGGTGAATAACTGTAAATGCTGTCCACCTAAGTTGTGTCTCATCTACACCCTCCATCATTGCTAGCACAACAGAAGTGCAATGGTGACAAATTACAAATTTGTCAGTGTCAGCCAGGCGCTGGCTGCCTACTGAAGGAAGTTAAGGATGGGCATAAAGGAAAAGGGGGCATGCAAAGAGCTAAGGCTACTCAGATTTTTTTGGATTGAAACTTCCTCTGTTACTAGCACATTTTTAAAAGGGCCGGCTGGAAAAGGATAAGTCTGAAGGGAGGCAACCCATAATGAGCCTGGGAGGTCTAGTACAGAAGGAATGCTGAGCAACAAGACCAAGGCAAGGCTCATATTTCATAGATTTCATAGACATCAGGGCTGGAAGGGACCTTGGGAGATCATCGAGTCCAGCCCCCTGCCCAAAGGGCAGGAAGTCAGCTGGAGTCATAGGATCCCAGCAAGATAAGCATCCAATTTACTCTTGAAGGTGTTCAATGTAGGTGCTTGAACCACCTCCGCTGGCAGACTGTTCCAGACCTTGGGGGCTCGGACAGTAAAGAAATTCTTCCTTATGTCCAGCCTGAAACGGTCTTGCAGGAGTTTGTGACCGTTGGACCTAGTCATCCCTTGCGGTACTCTGGTGAACAAACGTTCCCCCAGATCCTGGTGGTCACCCTTGATAAACTTATAGGTGGCCATCAGATCACCCCTGAGCCTACGCTTTTTCAGGCTAAAGAGTCCCATGTCTCTCAGCCTATCATCGTAAGATCTGTTTTCCTGACCTCTGATCATGCGTGTGGCTCTCCTTTGGACTCTCTCAAGCTTCTCCACAACCTTTTTGAATTGTGGAGCCCAAAACTGGACGCAGTACTCCATCTGCGGCCTCACCAAAGCCGAGTACAAGGGGAGAATGACGTCCCGGGATTTGCTCGAGAAGCATCTATGGATGCAAGCCAGCGTTTTGGTTGCTTTACTAGGCGCAGCATCGCATTGCAGGCTCATGTTCATCTTGTGGTCAATGATGACCCCCAAGTCTCTTTCTTCTGTAGTGCTATCCAACGTAGCACTGCCGAGCCTATAAGGATGCTGCAGGTTTTTCCTCCCAAGGTGGAGAACCTTGCATTTATCGGTGTTAAACACCATGAGGTTCTCGTCTGCCCATTTGCTGAGCTTGTCCAGGTCAGCCTGGATCACCCGCCTATCTTCTGGCGTGGACGCTTTGCCCCAAAGTTTGGTGTCATCGGCGAACTTGGCCAGTCCACTCCTGACTCCAATGTCCACATCATTAATGAAGATGTTGAACAGTATGGGTCCAAGAACAGAGCCTTGAGGGACCCCACTGGTCACAGGGCACCACGATGAGTGACTGCCATCAATTACAACCCTCTAGGTCCAACCATGGAGCCAATTTCCCAGCCAGCAGATCGTGGTGGAGCCAAGGCCACAACTGGCCAGTTTGGCCAACAGGTGATCGTGGGATACCAGATCAAAAGCTTTTTTGAAGTCAAAATATATGACATCAATCTCTTCTCCCTTGTCCAGGTGATAAGTCACCTGGTCGTACAAGGAAATGAGATTGGTCAAACAAGACCTACCCGCAACAAACCCGTGCTGGCTATCCCTTAGCCTGGGCCAGTCTATCAAGGATGGTCTCCTTAATAAACTTTTCTAAGATCTTCCCCAGGATAGAAGTCAGGCTAATGGGCCCGTAGTTAGCCGGATCCACTCTCCTCCCTTTCTTGAAGATCGGCACCACATTGGCCTTCTTCCAGTCTTCGGGCACTACACCAGAGCGCCAGGAGTTTTCAAAGATCCGTGCCAGGGGCTGGGCTATGACGCTCGCCAGCTCCTTGAGTACCCTGGGGTGCAGATTGTCAGGGCCGGCTGACTTGAAGGTATCCAGCTTCTCAAGGTGTTCCTTCACGAGGTCAGCATTTATGGAGGGTAGGGGATCCCCATCACCCGGATCTCCCTGTCCCATAGCAGGCATGGGCGTCCCATGGGACTGATGAAAGACTGATGCAAAGTACCTATTTAATAGGTTGGCTTTTTCCTGGGCGTCAGTTGCCAGTTGCCCCATCTGGTTTAGCAGGGGTCCAACGTTGCCCTTGCTTTTCCTCCGGCTCCCTACATATCTGAAAAAGGACTTTTTGTCCTTGATGCTTGAAGCTAGTTGGAGTTCAGTTGCAGCCTTGGCTTTCCTGGTTTGCTCCCTGCAGGACTGGACCAGTGCAGAATAATCCTCCTTGGAGGTGAATCCCGTCCTCCATCCTTTGTAGGCTTTCCTTTTTAGCCGTAGGAGGTCCGCTAGGTCCCTGGAGAGCCAGGAGGGCTGCTGTGCCTTCTTGCTGCCTTTCCTCCGTGTTGGAATAGATATTGGAAAAAAAAGTTACAGCACTCTAACCAGCTTCATGCACACAACAATCTCTGCCCAGCTGGTATATCAAATGAGATGTCACTCACAGTAGACTATGAAGATGCTGAAGATATGATCAGTACGTGCTTTGCTAGGCTCCTCAAGCTTGGCTTCCCTGATTGGGGTTTGCCTACTCCTGGGACAGGACTGGATTATTAAGGTATGGGAACAAAAGGCAAATGACTAAGGCTCTGACTCCAAGAGTTACATAATGGTGTCAGAATCTCGGCTTTCATTCCAGACAAAAGTCTCTATTCCTTATAGCTGTGAAATAAAACTTAAACCAAACGCAAGTTTGCAGCAATGTGATCCTAAGAAGCAGGCAGCCTCTGCCTTTGTCATCGCAATGTGATCCTAAGAAGCAGGCAGCTTCTGCCTTTGTCATCACTGGTTGACTATAGACCTGATGACCTGACCTCACTTACTCACACTTCAGTTACTCTTTACCTGTACTGCAGTGGTGCACTGTAGCTAAGCCTGAAGCCTGCAGCACATAGAAAATTCCAGTAAGTACAGAAATCCGCAGCACATCTCTGTAATATATACTACTGTATGCCCATCAAACCCATCCTTTCTGCACTACCTACAGAATTTCAAATTCCATTCATCAAAGTCTCAATCCTTATTTTCAAGAAGCTCCATGGCCTAGGCCCAGCACATCTCAAAGACCACCTAATGTGCCAGAACAAATTCTGTGGTCAACAACTTCACTTCTCTGGCAAAAAGGAACTCTTTAAAACAAGGGGAAAGTTTCTGTAGGCGGGAGACAGAACTTTCCCAGGGGTCAGTCCAAGATCACAACCAATTCCACAGGAACTAAGGACAAACCTTACCACATTTCATTCCAAGAATGAGGCACATCGATTTGACTTTGCCTCCCTATCTCAAATACATGACATGTATATTTTCAAAAATGACAGCCAAACAAATCAAAAACAAAATTCAGCTGCACGGGCTTCTTCCCTTAGGGAGATATTAAGAGAACAAAAAACATGTGGCAGATACTAATCATGTCACTTAATGAACTACCAGTAGGTACCCAGATATTAAAGTGATGAATATAGTATAATAACCTGAATGCAAAAATAGGGCTGGGAAGGACCTCAGGAGGTAACCTAATCTAGCTCTCTGCTCAAGGCAGTTATTGCTGTCTGAACTCTCAGACAAATGTTTAGCTAAACTTATCTTAAAAACTACCCAAGATGAATATTCCACAGCCTCTGAAGGTTATCTGTTCCAGTAATTAACCACCCTTATAGTTAGAAAGTTCTTTCAAATATCTAACCTAATTTTCTCTCGTTCCAATTTCAACCCATTACTTCTTGTCTTTTGCCCCTGGACACAAAACAGCTGACCTTATAATAATGTCAGGGGTTTTCAACCTTTTTTGGTCAGTGTACCCCCCAGCAGTTGGTCAAGAAGCTGGTCTGCCGAGGCGGGAGTGGGGCTTGAGGAAGCAGCATGCCACCTTGGCGCAAAGTACTGGGTGACGGTGGCAGCAGTCCTGCCCCTTACACCCGCGCTTCCCAAGTACCCCCACTTCTCCGCACCACTATCATGTACCCTCTGGGGCCTTCCCAAGTACCCCCAGGAGCACACGTACCCCTGGTTGACAACTCCTGTATTTGAAGACTGTTATCAACTCTGCCCCAGTCTTCACCTTTCTAAGCTAAATGATTGGAATTCTTCAATCTAGCCTTCCCTTATATGTAATGTTTTCTATATGTCTAATCATTTTTGTTTCTCTTCTCTGAACTCTCTCCAACTTGTCCACATCTTTCTTGAAGTGCGGTGCCTAAAAATGGATACAATGCTCCAGGTGCCGGTCACCCCCCATTTTAGATTTTTGGAATAGACTAGACTAGACTAATCAGAGAAGAAGCTGCTTGGCCTCGCATTCATTGCCATAGTAGTTCAAGCCTTCATTAATGTAAGGGGATCAGAATAAGGACTTGGATCTATAGGACTGAGATCCCTTTGGTAAAGCTCAGGCTTCCCAGGCTCTGTTCCTACCTGTGGTCAGACTGAGGAAAAACAGTGAGGATCCAAGGGTATTTTCCCACATCCCACTCCCTTCTCTGGTGTAACCCATCCTTTCTGAAAACCCATCAAAGAAGTTTCTATCACTTCTTTGGTGATACCCAGACAGAATGTCAGTTATGGCAGGTTGTGCCAATCTTCATAATATCATTTCTTCTTTTCTTATGTCCTGTGACCAGCAGTTACATAGTCAGTGGCTTTGATATTTAAATTATTGTGACTGCATTTCTTGACTTAACATAGAGATAAACTGAAGTAGTGGAGACATCATGATATAGTTCATTGGCTTTTATTCCTGCAGTTAAGTAATAATGAGAATATATCTCTTTAAATGTATGCTTCAATAATAACTTTCGGGCTAAAATGTAATGAATACAGCAATGAATTATTGTACTGACACTTAGTCTCAAAGATTAGAGGTTGTATTATAAAGATTCAAAACAATGCCAGAAAGAATGATAAAGTTCAGAGTGTTTTCCTGTTAAGTTTCAAGTGGAAGCTTTTTGCCTTCATATCAAAAAATCTAGAAAATTCAATTATATTTGTTTAGAGCCATGATCCTGAAAAAAATATGAGCAAATTATGAGTAAAGTATAGGAGCATTAAAGTCAACAGAACTATTCATAAGGCATTAAAAATTAACCCTGTGCGCAAATTTTTGCAGGGAAGAAGACCATGTGTATTCAGAGTGGAAGCTAAACATGGGATTTTTTAAGTCTGCTGTTGCTACAAATCTCAGTGAAACTTCTCCCAAAGTTTCCACTGCGAATGCCAGTAATTCACAAAAACAAGGCAAATTCATCTCATTATGTTGAGTGTCAGATGCCCATCATAGTCTCATGTTGTTTTTGGGCCATAGTTAGAAAAAAAACATGTCCATGGCAAAAAAAAAAAACCCCAACGGGTATCTGAAACGCTATCAGTGGGAAGGAGAGCAGGTAGACAGGACCGATCTTCTTTCACTGCTCTCATTGATCCTTTCGGGGGGACGTCCTGTTTTTACATGCCCCCAGGGAGGACTAAAATGTTTCTCAGCTGAAGTTTTCACAGCGTCGCCTCAGTTCACAGGCAGTTTTTTCCAAGTTTGACTTTCACTATCTTTTTTTTTTTTTTTTTTAATAGCAAACCCGTCTCCCTCTTGCCGCAGAAAAGACTGCTTTTGTTTCAGGTTTGAACCCTCCCGACACCTCCGCTCCAGCCGGCAGCTTTTCAGGTGCCGGGTTCTCCGGGAAATGCGCTCCGAGGCCATTTTAGGGGGCGCCGGGGGCGGGAAGGAGATGCCCAGATGAAACCCCGCGCTGGCGGCGCGCCGCCGCCTCAGGTGTCCGCGAGGCGGGAAGGGCAAGGTCGCGCCGGGACAGACCCCGCACCCGTCCCTGCCTCGCGCCTCCGATGCGGGCGCTTCGCGGGACTCGGGTTTTTGAAAGTCACCGGGAGCCGAGCTGCCAACTGCCCCGCTCCCCGCGCCACCCGCACCTCGGGCGGGCCCCGCCGTCCTGACAGCTCAGCTTAGCCCAGCCCGGGCCGGGCGCTGCGGGGGGCGGGCCCAGCCGCCACCCGCTCAGTCTCCCCGTCTGTGAAATGGGGCGAGAGGCTCTCGCCGCGTTGCCAAAAGGAGGCGGGGGGAGGGGCTGCGCCAGTGGCCAAGTGCCAAAGTCAGAGCTCCCCTCGCCCGCCTGGGACCCCCTCCGCTCCCCTCCTCGGGCGGCTCCTGGGGCTCCACGTGCAGTCGGGATCGGGCCCGCGGGCGAGGCGCTGCGGGGGGGGCTTCTACCACCACCCCCAACCCCCCTCACCCCGACTTCTCTTGCTGCCCCCCCCCAAGTTGTTACCTTGCCGCGCCGGCGGGCGATGACTGAGCGCGCCGTGCCGCTGCCCGGGGCCGGGGTCCGGGTGACATCCCGCCCCCCGCCCGCCTTGCCTCCCTCCCCCCAGCAGTGGCGGTTGGGTTGGTGGCGCGCGCGGGCGGGGGGGAGGGGCGCACTGACAGCAGCGCCGGGTCCGGCCGCCAGCGCTGCTCAGCCCGAGCAGCCCCGCGCCCCCCCCCCGTTCCCGGCATGCCCCGGGGCGCGGGGCTGGCGCTAACGAATTTGAATGAAGAGCCCTGCGCTTTCGGCGCCATTTTCGAGTGATGCCTGATCGCATCGCTGCCTGCAGCGGGGGAGTTGCAGCTAACAGCGCCCGCGGTGCAGCCGGTAAGAGCCGGGGAGGGGGACAGCCGCAGCGCCCCACGCCGGCCAGCGGGAGCCCGGCCTCGGCCTCGGCCCCGGCCCCGGCCCGCGGCGCCTGTCACTGTCCGAGCCCGGCCGGAGAGGCTTGCGGGCGGGAGCCGCTGCCTCGCCCTCTCCTCCCGCGGAGGCAGCAGGTTTGTGCCCCCCGCCGGGCCCGACCAGCACCTCAGCCGCCTCCCCCGGGGGGGGGCGGGCAGGGCAGGTCCGGTCCCTGCTGCTCGCGGTCGCTCTCCGCGCCCGCCGCTTCCTCGGCGGCGGCTCAACTGCTCTGCTCCCCGGCCCGGCCTGCTGCGAGCCCAGCGTGGAGTGGCAGGGCCCCGGGCGGGACTGGGGCTGGCCGAGGTGGAGGTGCTGCCGCTGCCCCTCCCCGCCCCCAGCGCCAAGCCAGCTCCCGCCGGCGGCAGCGGCTGCCAGATGTGGCCGCTCGCCCCCTCCTCCTCCGCCCCAGGCTGGTGTCTCTGTCACCCGGGGCGGGCGCGGCTTGTCATTGGCCTCGCTGCTCTCCTCTCCCTCCTTCCTCCCCCCTCCCTTTTTTTCCTTTGGTGGCCGTTTCCCCGCCGGGGCTCGTGCTGCGGCGCTTGTTGTGCTCCGCAGCAGCCGCCTCCCTCAGGCCCGGTGGGGTTGTGGCGGGAGGTGGCACCCCGCGCCTTCTGCGCGGCGCCGCTTAACCCCGACGGGGCCAGGGCCGGGCTGCGCACCCGCCAGGCATCTGGGTGCGGGGGGGCAGGTCGGCTGCTTCCCGGATAGCGGCGCCCGCGCTACTTTTCTATTCCGCTTCCTACTTCCCCGTTCGCTTTCGGCGCCTGGAGGCAGGAGGGCGTATGGATATTCCCCCCCCCCCCCAGTCTTGCACGGTCCCCGCTCATCTTGGGCGCGCCTCCCTCCCTTCCGTGGCAGCGCGGGCCCCCGCGGAGGTGCCAGGTCAGAAAACACTGGCCCAGCTCCTGCCCCTCCCCCCTCCCCCCCGGGCGCGGTGCTGAGGCTTGAAAGTTGCGCTGGGTCAAGATTTCTCCGCTTCCCTCGTCCGTCCCCGCACACGCCCCGCAGATCCGTCCCCTCGGCTGCGTGCCAGCAGCGCGTGCGTTTCGCTTCGCACCCTCCTCTCCGCCACGAACGAGTTAAGTGAACCACGTAGGAGGGACCTAGGGCAGAGTTGGGGTGCAGAAGTGCTGCAGGAAGGATCTCTGTGTCCACGGCTGAAGGCTTGTGGTCTTAAAGTGAAATGCAAAAACTTCGCATTTCCAGCCTGCTTCACTGCTGCGTTATGATTCAAGGTACTTTCTGTGTAACGGAGGAGTACAATAGTTTAAGAAGACTTTCTTCTGCGAAGCCTTTGGACCTGGGTGGGGGCAGGGGGATGCGGCTTGGTTTTTTTTTCTGGTTTTTCTCTTCTTTTTTTTTCCCCTTTTTTTTTCTCTCTCTCTCTCTTTTTTTTTTTTTTTTTTTTTTTTTTTTTTTAATTCATCACACTCAGTCCTTTTCTCAGCTCCAGTGCCTTAACTTCTCTGTGAAGTTTTATTTCCTGGTAGACAGAAAATTCAGTTTAATCATTGAAGTTGTGATATTGTTGGGTGCTTGCTGCAGTTTTGCATTTATTTCTTCCAGCTTACGTGATTGCTACTGGACTATTGGCTTGTTTGTTTTTTAATAAACTTTTTTTAATGTGGTGTGGGAATGTGCACAAAGATTTTATTTATCATGTAGCTGAGCATGATTTTATTTATTATGTATCATGTATTTTAAAAGCTTTTCAGTGGAAGAAAACTTAAAGGCTGAGTTTCACTTTCAAGGAAATAACTGTCCTGACTCAACTCATTTAGAAAAAGTAAGTTAGTACTGCACAGGTGCGTATGCATTGTCAGTCTTTGACAGTCATAGACATAATATACAGAGGATATACATCATTTCCATCTTTTTTTTACAATAATTAAACTTGCATTTTATTATATACTTCATTAAACAATTAGGCTTTGGGGTTGCATTTTCTTTCTTAACTTCACCCTGCCCATATTTTATTTTATAACTATATAAAAGTGGGTGTGGCTAAAAAAAAAGCAGGAGACAATTGGATATCAGTAGACATTGGATATACAGGTAATTTATTTTACCTAATATTTGATTTCCTCCTTATTTGGCTATATAAACTAAGTGAATTGTTCTAAACAGAACCTGGAAGAACTGATTGCATTTTTCACCTTGTTTAACTGGTGCTTACTTGCCCTTAAACACAGTTACTTTTTCAGGAAACAACCCTGAATTTCTGGCTCTAAGCATCTCTATTACCTTTAGAGAGACACATGCAAGTTAAAATTACCCACTTATGACCATATATTGCTACACTTTATCATGAAACCTAATCAATACAGGTTTTATCAGTTTGTTTCTATTAAGCCTGTTGGGCTATCTTGGCTTTTAGAAAGACATTACAAATAAACTACAGTTGTCTTCTTAAAGACAGTTGCATTGAAGGCTTCTGAGAAGTACAAACTCTCTTGTAAGTGTAAACTGACCAAAGTTTGAAGGAACTTGTGATGATTTTTTTGTAACTTGGAACAGTATGTATGTCTGCCTGAATGTGGCTGGTATTGCATTGAAAATGTATTGTAATAGCATTTTTAAGGTGGCACATACACCTACTAAATATTAAAGTTACACTATGCCCTATCTTTGGGGGTTTTTTTCTTTTTTTTCTTTAGGATTGGGATTTGTATCTGACATACAAAGCTAGGAGGAAATCTTATTTCTAAATAAATAGTTTTGATATCCTTAATTAACTGTATGGTGATGTGTCAGAACATGTAGTTATATACACCTTAAAGTGCATGCATACTCCCTGCCTACAGACAGGCTAGGAAAGGTGCATGTTTTATTCATTTTGGATGTCCTAAGGCTATTCTAACAGGTGTATCAATTTTTTGGTAGTGTTTTGTGTGTCTCTGTGCATAGTTTAAATTTCTATGGAAAGAATAGTGTTGAAGCACTTGCTGTTATAGCAGTTTACTGTTCTTCGCTATCTACTTTACGAAGTATTAAAGTATACATTAAAAGGAGCTGGGGAACTTTTAACAATATACTTCATGTATATGCTGCAGGTATTTGCTTTCTCAGATATAGTCTTCCCCTTCCCTCCCCTCCCCGCTCACTAGTTACTAGTCATTCTAGTAACTTACATTCATTACTCATTTAGTTACAGATTGTCAAAGGTAGAGTGCATCTAAGATTTATTTTTGGGTGTATTTGGAAACCATAGAGAGTGAAGTTTAGGTGTTTTGTGTCCTAATTAAAATGGTTTTTATAGTACAATTTTTAGAAATAGAAAACAGCTCATTTCAGACAGAATAATAAATGTACTTTGCAAATATTCTGTATGCCTATCACTGCATCTTCCAAATGCCTAATATATAGCACTAGACTCCTCATCAGAGCATTCTGTCTTACAAGCAGTACATTTTAGAATATTTTATTTGAACAAAGCATATAATTTTATGTTGTTGTAGATAGTCTTATTATGTTTCTGTGATTCTTCTAGAAATACTGTAGTTTAGAGTGAAGTTACCTAGTTTCCTTGACTGAAATAGTAATGTATTTTACATTAGAAATATTACGCACACATAGTGAAGGAATGGCAAGAGAGAAACTGATTGCCTATTTTTTTTATATATTATTTTTACTTTGGTCAACAAACCAACATTTTTATTTATTTATTGCTCTGACGTATTGACACTAGCTCTATAGTTTGCTAAGTATCTGCTGTCTTAATACATATAGTAGATCTACTTGGGTTAAAAAGGAAGCCATCATGGGAAATCCCTATTTCTGAGTAGTAAAATATATTTGGGAGATGGGTAGAATTGGCTTGGTTTGAAATCTTCTGTTTCTGTTTTTAATAGCATTTTAAATCGATGCATTTTATTGATGTTTAACCCTTTATAGTAAACTTTAAAAAAATCTAAATCACTTAACAGAAATATTTGGGAAACTGTCTATAAGAGATCTGATGGGTCTGTAATAAATAATTTAGTCAGGGTGGGGGTGTTGTTTGTTTGTTTTGTGTGTGTGGCTTTCCAGTAGTCTTGCACTGAGATTAGAGAAGAACAATGAAACTTCAGTTCTTCAGCTTGCTTATTTATTTATTTATTTATTTACTATTTTTAACTTTTAGTTAATATTTTCATCTAATTGTAGTTTGCTATATCTACCTTTATGAAAAACAATACATTTATAAAGACTTTCTTTAATCATAGATGCTTTCAAATTTAAGCAGTTAACTAAATATACAGTACAAGTATGCCCCCTTTTATTGCTGTGTAAATACACAATTAGAATGTATAGATACTTATGGATAATTCTTCTGAAATCTTAGTAAATATTTTAGCAAAATAAATCAAGACATTCTCATCTTACCTGAAAATGAAAAATAGCAATCGCTGTTGGTCCTCATTAATATCTAAAGAACTACTATTGGGTGTGGGTGGGGGGAACTAACCTTGACTATTTAGGTTCTAAAGTGTTCAGAAATAACAGAGTGTTTGCACTCTGAAAATACTGTTAATAAACTTATAGAATCAACTCACATGCCCACTAATTTGTATTCTAATATGAAATGCTTAATTGGATTTGATTTGTATCCAGGGAAAAAATAATTACCTTTTATTATGATTTAACATGTTTTCATAATATTAAGTTTCAAACTTAAGATTTTAAATTTGTGTTATATTTTAATATGTTAAATATTAGTATAAAAACTTGAGGGAAATTTTTTACCAAATAAATTATTTTATGTGGCTTTGGATCACTTTCAAGTTTTGTTCTTAAGAGGGTGGAAATAGGGAAGACATGTTGAAAGAGAGGGACCTAGAAGTAAAGAAAAATTAATTTTTACAATAAAAGTAACCTTGTTTATTAAATGATATAGTTGCTATCTTTAATGAATTTTGAAAATACAATTAAGGAGTAAAAAGCAAATCCTGTTGCAAATATATTCTAAGCAGGTGACGGGATCAGGACAGCTGCTGCTTGTTTAACAGACTTGGGGTGTATCTTGTCAAAGCACACAGTACTGATGCTACAAAAAAATAATCAGAGAATTTTGCTCCTTGAATGTGTTGCTTCCTTCTGTAGATACTTGAAAGTGACCTTCTATTATTAGGTTTTTCCTTATTTTTATCCACCAAATATATTTTCCCTCAAGGTGTATTATGATGACAGCAGAATATTATTCAGTATGGTGTAAAATAGCGTATATGCATAACACAATTACTCCTCACTAACATGTTGATGATGATGCTGATATCTTGGAAAAAACGAGTTAAAACTTTTTTAAGAAAGCAGCACGTGGTAAACACTTTAACAGTCCGTAGCATATTTTTAGAGCTATCACAGTTAGCATGCACATAATAATTATTTAAATAGTTTTTAAGTTAGTTTTTCTCCCCTTCTAATCTTTTTCTTTCCCCTCACCCTTCTGCAAAAATGTTACAGGGAGAATGAAAGCAGAAACATGTTAATCTGATTTGTTTCAGAAGGTTTCTGATGATAAAGAAGCATATCACAGGTGTTCCTAATCAAGTCAGTTAGGCAACAAAAAAAAAAGAGTATTTTTAAAATTAGGGTTTCCTGTAATGCAGACAAAGTGAGGGTCAATTTGATGACCTACATCTATGTTTGGGGATCGACCATGAAACTCTGGGTGTTGGAAATATGTTATAATACATGACATTTTTATTGCAGGTTTTGACCTTTCAATAGAGAGCTGATTCTGGAGAACAACTTACTTCTGTGATTGAAAAATTCTCTCTGAAAAGCTGATGCAGCATAAATATGGTACATATTGTATTAACATATTCCTTATTGCATATGGCTTTTTGTTTTTTAAATGTGTTTAATAATAGAGCTTCTCTGGCTTATTCAAAATGACCCTGTTTTGCTGGGGTAGTTAAAGATTTTTTTTGTTTGTACAGGTTATTCTTCTTTACACTCACTCTGTAAAGTTTTTTAAAGACTTTTTTTATTTAGTCTCCATTTCCTTCTGAAGACAGCCTATGTGTTAAGTGGCCAAAATATGTACAAAAAGCTGAGTTTGCAACAGCCTTGATCATTGGAGTTGCATGCATTCTCCGTATAGTGTTGTTCTCATATCCTTGTATTGGAAATTGCTCCTGAAAGGTGCTAGTCGGGGTGGGGGGGAATATGGATGATATATTGTTTATTTTAAAGTAACTAGGCTATTATCAGTAGGGTATATTAAAGAGAAGACTAGAGAACCAGTTGGGTGCATTTTAGGGTACTCTGCAAAATTTATTTTAAAACATATTAATAATTGGCCATTTGACAAGTAAAGCAGCAGCATAGAACATGCAAAATTGATTTTTTTTTTTAAAGGCCACCTCCCAGGAAAATATAGTCAGAAATGTAATTTATTTTAGGTGTTTTGTCAATAAATACTCCAGTTGTATGGAGTAAAGCAATAAATAATTTAATAATATGCACAGAATATACCATACTCCTCTTGCAAGTCCTTCTGCAGTAAGAATGCTAATTTGGTTGAAACTGAGAAATCCATTCCAAGTAATACAGACCGATCTACTGGCATATGAATAATCTCAGCTAACTATTAAAATAAATACCTAAATTTTTAAAATATAATTATACTAAGATTAAACACATTTGTTTAAACACTAAACCGAGAACAGGAATTTTAAGATTATTATCTTTCATAAAATGTATTGTGGCAACAACTAATTTTATGAACAAACAGTGACATTAGTAAACCTAGAATTTGGTGTGTCTCCAGTTTTTATCTTTCATCAAGATTTACTGCTTTTAAATTTACATATTTTGTATGAAATAATTCTACCAAGGTAGAAGCTATATATTTTGTAAAATGAAAATTTTAGATGGCCAATATATTTGCTGATAATACCTTTAGAGAAAATCTGCAAATTCATTTATACATAAACTCCTCATTCATCCTTGCTCTGTAGCTGAGTTCAGATCTCTGTGAGAGATTGCTAGCTCTTGCCATTACTACACTTTCTGTCATATAGTAATTTGGACAATTTTTTTTCTTGAAAACTGCATAGAAAATATTCCTTTATAGTATTACAGTTTTGTAGGAACTTGTCTGCTGCACATAATTATCAGGTACAAAAGTCAAAACTTTGAGTACAAAATATAAAACCTTGATATTACTGGAATACAGGGTAACTTTGCTTTTAATAGAACTTACACCATATCCCTAATTTATTTTGTGTTGAGAGAGATATTTTATTTTTTAAGTAAGAAAAGTAGTAACAATTTTCTTGTGACTTACTTTTTTTAAACGTATACATACACACATTCCTATTACCTTGAAATTAAGCTTGATGGACCATGGTTTTTAATTTTACAAGTTCTTCACAACTTTTTTTGTCTTGGTGTAGATACTGTAACATTATGAATAAATTGACTTTCTGGTTCTGTAAAAATAAGAGCCTTGCATAATATTTTTGCAGCTTTTTAGGGTTTTTTATACTTTCCTTTTTTTCTCCCTCTTCCTCCCCCTCCCGTACAAAAGCTGTTCAATCTTGTTAATGAAAATCAGGAGTATATTGCAAGGCAAAAGTACCCCTTGTGAAATATTTAAAAGGTTGAAAGCTTGATGGAGCCTTGGTCAGCACAAACTGAGGGTATCACTAATGCAATATTTTGCTGGAAAATATAGACTTAAACTATAAATTGCAAGGATTATTGTAAATTTAGGGCCTAATTCTGAAAACCCTTAAATACACAAATAGTCCTAATAACTCACTTGTATAAGTAAGGATTTGCAGGATCATGACCTTGGTATTTCCAGTCTTTTCCTTTTGTATTTTTTTTCAAAATAATTAATTTCCTCTAATTAATATATTTGTAATAGCAACATTTTTCCATTAATAAAATAAATATTTTAAGAACTATCTTGAGGTCAGTAGTTGTCAGCTTTCATTAAAAAAATCACTTTTCAGGTGTTGGTTTGCTCTAGAACGTTTCCTTAGTGAAATTTAAGCATGTCTGTTTTGCCACCCCAAAATGCATTTGAGATTTGTGCTTTTCTCTCACTTAGGTTCCACTATTGGAGTTCTTACTTAAGGAAATCTCCTGTGACTGTACTGAAAGCTTTGTATAAATGAGGACTGCAGGGCCATGTGGTTAAAATTTTGGTATGACTTACAAATTGTATACTTAACTACTTAAATCACTCTGCATTATTGAACAGTAATGAGTTTAGAATGGATAAAAATACCTAAGATTTATGCATGGGTAAAACTTTAGCAAAGTAACTTTTCATAGGCATTTTTTATCGTTCATACTTTAGGTTTATACACAAGACCATACAGACTTTGTTGGCTAAACAATAGTTTTGAGAGCTGACAACACATGCTTATATAATAGATTATAACTGCTCTAAAAGAGCTGTTGCAGATTACTGTGTCAACTCTGTTTTCTTTAAAGGCTTCTTTTGCTTTTCAAAGTTAATTTAAATAATTTCACTGAAGGAGATATACAGCTATTTAATTTGTTCCTACTCTTTAACAATGCATGTAAAATCATCAACTGTTTGAAAACCCTATGACATCTTAGTCAAGACACACTTTAATTTTGGAATCTATAATAACTGAATTTTCTGGTTTCTGTTTAAACTGGGTTGAGACTTACTACTATTTTAATGTAAACTATTGCATACTAGATGTGTTAATTTTACATCTGACCCACTTTATACTTAATTCTTCCTTCCTTCCTTTCTCCCAACACAACATTTTTTAAGAATCATCACACTGAAAAATAATCACATTTAATGATTTATTAAAAATATTAATTCTTTACATTTAAATCTTTGTTCTTTTACCCAAAAGCTTTTGGAGAGTAGGGAGTGGCTCTCTATTTAGGTTTTATTTTTAACACAAAACTTAGCAAAAATGCTTCAAAAACAATTTTTATGAATTAAGAAGTTCTGTTTTTGTTTTTTGTGATCAGATTTCACTTAAATATCAGCAGACCAGAGTGAATAGTGTATTAATCTACCTTGTTTCAGTTGGGTCCCTTGCTTGTCAGTGTTAAAACATATTAGTCTGAAGGTGTGGTTGAAGAGACAGCTGATTGACTACTGTGTTTGAGTAATGTAGAATTAACACACACTAACTTTAAGTTTATTTGAAATATTCAGATACTCATTTCAATTACTTTTAAAGAAAGGCATTTAGCCACGTTAGTCTGAAGTATTTTTGAGTGAATAATGTGAATAACTTATTTTCTGAGGGAAATAATTTTTCAGTCTCTTATTTCTCCAAATGCTTGCTTGCAGTATTTTAAAAGGAAACCATTTCTTTCGTAACTGAATTATTCTAGAATGTCTTAATCTTTGTCACACTATTTCACACTATTTTTAGTAAAATTAACAGTTTTTTTTTTTAAATGCTATTTCAATGCCAGTAATAAGTGCATATTACTAAAAATATTTTACACCATGACTTGAACTCACTAACCTTTAAGAATTTGCTCTTAAGTAAGGTTTGTGAATGTTTTGTTTAAAAAAAAATATTTAATTGGCCAGTCCCCTTTGTTATTAACGGTGATTTTGAGTTCAGTGAAATTACTGGGTCTAAGTGGCAAGGATTAATGCTGTTAATCTCCATGAAAATAATTGTAAAACCGTGATCATGTTGACTGCTTCAACTGAATTTTATTTTTCATACTTAAAGGTACTGTGTTGTATATTAAATGTCCCAAATGATGCCATATGTGAGGAAATTTTGTAGCAAATTGAGGAAATCATAGGAGTTGACTTGGAGTTGCTCACTAAATCGCATTGGGCGGGGGGCGGGGAGTTTGCCCTTTAAATCAGGCAGGTGATGCAGTCTCTAGGTTGTTAGCATATGGAGAAGCACAGTTCTCCCAGATACCCTGCAGGGTAAGATATCCCGTACATCTTCCAGGAAAGGGAGCTTTGAAAAGGAGGGTAACCTATTCCTCAAGATGCTTCCATATAAGACCCTTCATCTCCCCAGCAGAAAACATACACACAAGACATTCAAATTCCTTGTAACGTAATGCTGACAGGGTTAGCACTACCATGTACAGACACATTCCTGATTATCAGAATGAAATTATCTCTTCATGTCCTTCCCCCCCAATTTACAGAAGGCCTTCAGAAAAAGGGGAAATGATTTTGCTTAGCACACTGCTGTAGCTGCTTTGCTTGCTATTTCGAGAGAGTATTCGTAGAGATTTTTTTTTACCATAAATCCATCCAAATAAGGTGTTTTGGCCAGTAGGTGGAGAAAATATTAATTGGAGGTTGTAGTTTTGAGTCGTACAACTGTTTTTGAAACAAAGGCCTGCACAAAGATCTCTTGCATCACTTTTATATATATTTCTCTGGTGTAGGTAGCTGGGGTTATTTAAATACATTTGGCTTATTACTTCAATTAGTAAAAATATAGATGTGATTCCAAAATTAGTTTCTCTTTGTTCACATCAGATACAAATATCATCTGAAATATGACTATGGGAAGAGACCTGCTGTGTTCCTCCCCCCTTCTCCTCCTACCCCCCCCCTTTCCTCCAGTGCTACAGCCAGGATTAAAATTTAGATCTTAATCTACAACTCAAACTTTTGAATTACCACTCGGAGAATAATTTGTTCTAGAGAATCAGTGGTGGAAGACTGTGTTCCAGCTTTATACTAGTAACTTTCTCTAGGTTCTGATTTCACCTACAGTGTCACAGGCACAATGATTTTGATACTAAAACTTGCTCATCTTTTTCAAATTGATACTTCTACAAATTTTATTTGAGAATCTGATACTAGTGTGTAAACAGTTAACATAATAAATACAAATGCCTTGACATTCATACTTTCATTGAAAATAATTCCATTTAGGAAGTAAGTAAATTTTCCCAATTTCTTGTGTAATATTCAGTTTGTCAAACCCACATGCCAGATTGATGATTCTGGAATGAAGATAGTAACTTAACATGTTGGCTATAATTACATGCATGTGCATGCACACACAATTTTAGACTGCAGAATAATATTGTTTTCTTGGTGATCTGTATAACCAATTTTCCATTACATAGAAAACTACTTAGAACTTATAAATATACAGATCTTTCCTACTCAGCACAGCATTTCATTGCATTTGAGAGTTTTTTGCTAAATAGTAAAGGACTTAACCTTTATTCCGAAGCATAGGAATTTGCTTTTCTCTGGATTCCAGTTCAAAAAAGTCTCTACTTACCCCAGTAGGCATAACTTGCTTAGTGTAGTTAGCTTTTTCTCCATCTCTGTCTTAGACCATTCAAATGGCATCTTAAAGGTATGGATTTTCATGTGATGAGGTGCTAATATAGATGCATCTAAATGCAGTGGCTTTTATGATTAAATATGGATAAAAAGCGGCGTATGTTGTGAGTAAACATGTTTTAAATTGGCCTTAGCCTATCAATACCCAAGAAATGACTATTTTTGACCCTTTCTAAGTTATTCACACCAGCTGCACTAATAACTAGAAAAAGCAGCAAAATATTGTAAAACTATATTAATTTGCAAACAAGCACAGTTATTTTTAAAAACCAAGGCTAGTGAACCAGACATAACATCTTTATAGATGTACCCATTAATAACTTATTACATAATTAAGTAGAGCTAATATTTTTAGAAAATGTATATAGTAAACACTTTTTGAAAAATAAGTCATAATAATATAAGCCTTCAGTAAGGTGTTTTGATATTAAAGATTTGAAAGATGGAGACTGTCAGTTTATTTTTGTGTATTTTATCTTGCTGTGCAATGAACTGCTTAGTATCGATGATCTGGAAGACGGTATGGAGTGCACCCTCAACAAGTCTGCGGATGACACCAAGCTGGGGAGAGTAGTAGATATGTTGGAGGGTAGAGTTAGGACTCAGAGAGACTTTTAACAAATTGTAGGATTGGACCAAAAGAAGTCTCACGATGTTCAATAAGGACACGTGCAAAGTCCTGCACTTAGAATGGAACATTTCCTCTGACTGCTACAAGATTGGGACCGACTGGCTAAGCAGCAGCTCTGCAAAAAAGTACCTGGGGTAGACAGTATGCTGAATATGAGCTGACATGTGCCCATATGGCAAAGAAGGCTAACAGCATACTGGGTTACATTTGTAGGAGCATTGCCAATAGATCAGGGAAAGTGTTTATTCCCCTCTGTTTGGCACAGGTGAGGCCACATCTGGAGTACTGTCTAGTGTCAGCCCCCCACTACAGAAAGGATGTGGACATATTGGAGAGAGTCCAGCGAAGGACAGCAAAAATGGTGAGGGGGCTGGGGGACAAGACTTATGAGGAGAGGCTGAGGGAGCTGGGCTTATTTAGTCTGGAGAAAAGGAGACTGAGGGGGGATTTAATAGCAGCCTTCAACTACCTGAAGAGTAGTTCCAAAGAGGATGGAGCTAACCTGTTCTCAGTGGCAGCAGATGACAGAACAAGAAGCAGTAGTCTCAAGTTGCAGCAAGGGAAGTTTAGGTTATGTATTGGGGGAGGAGGGGAAATCACTAGAAGGGTAGTAAAGCACTGAAACAAGCTACCCAGAGAGGATGTGAAATCTTCATATTTAAGAGTCTTTAAGACCCAGCTAGACAAAGCCTTAGCTGGGATGATCTAGTTGGGGATGGTCCTGCTTTGAGCAGGGGGGTTGGGCTAAGATTCACACAGATTCACAGAAGTTTAGAGCGTGAAGGGACCTCATGAGATCATTGGGTCCAGCCCCCCTGCTCTGGGTGGGAAAGACTGCTGGGGTCAAATAACTTATCTGAACAAGAAGAAGCACCGGCACTTTCTACAGCAAAGAACTCTTTGGATAATCTACAGGCTGACAGCTCAAAAGTTGCTTCTTCTGACATGCAACATGGTTTCCTGAGCCTCTTTCTGATGTCCCTTCTAACCCTAATTTTCTATGATCTTGCTTAGGGACTCTAGAACAGCACTCTGAAAATAATGTGTTCTGGAAAATAGCTCTCCCCATGTCTCTAGAACCCTGTGGAATATCCAAGATCATTTTGTCAGTTTCTGCAGGTCTGATCACCAGCTCCTGATAAATGAGACTACCTATATGTAGTCTAATAGTCACATTGCACCAGACATCTTAAACAGTATTGGAGCTTCAGAATGGAAATTAGGTCATTGCACAAAATAACATCCAACAATAACCGACTTTTGTGAAACTACGAAAAATGAAAGCAGAAATTTTAACTTGTTAATGTGCCATATGCCCTATTAGCTTTTTTCTTTTTCATTCATGTGGTGTTTGATTTATTCAAAAGTGTGTAGGTTTTCTGCTTCTAGGAAACTACTTTTTAATATCTTAGTGTTTTTAGTGATCTCTGAGTTTTTTGGTTTGTTTCCTCCTGTGTCAATTGATAGTGTAGGTAGGCTCTTGCAAATGCTTTGACTTCCATGTGTGTAAATATTCCAGCTGGACTACTCTTGTATCTAAAAGTGAGCACGTCTTTAAGTGTTGATAGAGTTTGGAGACTTAATCAATTGCCAGAAGACAGGTGAGAAGCTACCAGTGGGAGAACCAGCATTTTCATACCACTTCAGTTAAAATAACACTTCTTCCTTTTGTTACCAGTTTAATGCCAGGACAGGAATTATACAGTCAGATACGGATGGTTCTATTAGTATATCTTGAGTGTATCTTTAGAGTTTTATCTGTTGAATATTTGTGAAAAATATTGAAGGTCCAAGAATAAATTGCAGTAATGCGCTACAGACCAACATTACACCATTGTTCTGTTCTATCTGTAAACGGGTACATTCATTTGGCACTCTGAAGAAGAGATTATTTTGGCAGTACCTTCCCACCCCTTAACAAATAGATGATACATCTGACTCAGAACTGGAAAGGGAAACTGCCAGTTTGCATCAACTCCTAACTTGTGGGCTTCTGTTCACCACAAGGACAATTGGGTAAATCTTTGCCAGTAATTCTTGGAAGATGAGGAAGAAGAGTCATCTCCAAAAAGACATGGGGTGCCTCATACTGTAGGCCTGGGCCTTCTGTATTTATAGAAAAAATATAGTATAATGTAAGGTGTTCTTACACTTAATTTAATTCAGAAAGAACCAGCAACTAAGATTGTTCCTGAATCTAAAGTTTAAAATGGGGAACAGCCATCTTGAAACTTGTGGTGCAGAGTAAGATCAAAAGAATATGCTTCCATTAAAAAAAAACAAGAAATTTGTATTTTGAAGGTAATGAAGTGCTTACAACAGGAGAGTGTTACGGTATTTTAAAGTAAGGTCTTTGAATTTACCTAACTTACCTGAATCTTTTTGTCTGTTCTAACTGAGTTAATCTTTTCATTCCTAGTCTGACTCAAAATGGGCTATTAACTTGGGGGCAGAATTATCTGTTTTTGAAAATTTGTCTCTTTCCAAGTCTTGTTTAATAAATAATGACATTTTGAACTGTTAAATTACTAATAGAATTGGTTTACCTCTACAGTACCCTTGAGGTTGGAAAATACTATTCTCATTTTGCACATGTGAAAGTGATTCTCTCCTTTCCCTCGTACATACACCCTTTCTGATGCATGAAACATGATATACAATTCAGTTGTCAGAGAACCACTTCATATAGCTTGGGAGTAGGGAAGCATCTCCAAGAAGAAAACTGCTATTTGCTTAATAGAGTATTTACTCAAATATGGTATTAAGCAAATAGACGACTGACTTATAAGATGACCCCCCCCCCCAATAATTAGATTCTATATATGGAAAATGTATAAATTTGTAATGATTTTCCATGTATAGGGTCTAATTATTGGAGGTTTGCCTTGAATTTGTCCCTTTCCCTGCTACAACAGAGAGAATAAATATGGGGGATCAGGTAGCCCTTTTGCTTTGTGCTTGCACCCAACTTCTTCTTTGGTAGCCCCTTCTCCTTACTGTCACCCTGCTGTCCCAGAGCTTGTGGAAGTGAGGAACAACTTTGAAAACAATAACCTTGAAATTTAAACAGAGCTATAACTGTTTTCATATAGCACCTATGCAGTTGGCTCATCCAGAATTGATGCATGTAACCTTGTTTTGAAACTGCTACAGGTTTTGGCACAAGTTTCACAAACACAGTTTTGAGCAACACTACTTATATCGGGTATTAACTATGCAGAGTATTAGTCCAAAGCCCAAACTGTGTATGATTTATCACATAGTTCATCAAGCTGGGCCCCATGGCATTGCATACAGTTCACCCAGTATCCCTCAGTTGTGCCCTCTCTGTCTAGCACATACGATTTAGGGTGGCCCTGCCTTCCATGGTTATCCCATAGCTCAGTACTACTCAGTATGTTTGTATATACTCCAGATAGACCTTCCCTTCCCCTTGCCCCCCTCCCTGCCACACATCCACAAAGGGCCCATGTTCTAATTACACAGATGCACAGAAGTTTAGGGCTGGAAGGGACCTCGGGAGATCGTTGGGTCCAGGCTCCCTGGTCTGGACAGGAAAGGCTGTGGGGGTCAGATGACCCCAGCACGATGTGTGTCCAGTCTCCTTTGGAAGATCTCTGGGGTCGGTGCCTGCACCGCCCTCACTGGGCATCTATTCCAGAGTCTGCTCACACAAACCATGAAATTTTTCCCTTCACTTATGACTTACAACCGTCATCACTTCAAATAAATACAGTAGATGATTAGCATGGATAGCTAACTTTTTTTTTGACCCCAGGATCTCCCCCTGCCCCCGTGTGTTGCAAAGTAGCAGCATGGGGAATGCCTAAATGCACAGTGTGTTGCGCTACAGGAGGGTTCTGTGGTGCCACATACTGCACAACTACACTCATCTTCATGTAGCCATAGTGTGGTTGTGTCCATTGGGTGCTAGAAAAAGTCAGATGTTGCTTGAGTGGGTTTTATTGGGAAAAGAAGAGTTTTCACTCAAGGTTTTATATATTACAGAAATAGGTAATATGAAATGCTTTGACTAATGAGGAAACCATTTTCAGTGAAAACAGCCAGGTGGGCAAACAAGTCAGTACTATGGATGTGTCCTTGTTGATCATTTGAGCTGGTATATATTGCCACCCACTAGGTGGAAAAGAAGAAAAGATTGAACGCTCTCTACAGCAGGGGCAGGCAATTATTTCTAGCGGAGGGCCGCTTATTGAGTTTTGGCAAGCCATTGAGGGCTGCATGACAGGCAGCCGGGGCGCACAAATATTAATTCTCTAAATTTTTTAGGGGACCCACAGGCCAGATAGAATGGCCTGGCAGGCCACATTTTTCCCAACCTTGCTCTACAGTCGTCATTTCCACCAAATCATGTTTTTTAGGCAACAAGCTTATACCCAAACTGTTTACTTTTCCCCTTATTCCTCAGGAAAAGTTCCGCCTACTTAGAAGTTTTGCTTCTTTCTCCTGTAGCCAGGGGGGGGGATCTTTTAGCAAAATAGCATGTGAATCAGCAAAGCAATTTCTACGATCCATGATTTTAGAAGAACTTTCAGAAGACGTTGTTTTGGTTTTGGTTTTTCCTAACAGTCTTTTGTTCTATTTTTCAAAAAAAAAAAAAAAAGGCCTAGAAACTCAGTTCCTTTAAGAAGAACATTATTTCCGCTAGAACAGGGGTTAGCAATCTACAGCCGTTCAGCTGGAATGACCCTAAGCTGGGATCATTGCAGCCTTCAACCTGAAAAGATTGCTGATCACGTATCTAGAATGGCCATTTTATGCTAGCTTAGGTATTTATATGGTGGGGGCGGGAGTTCCTTCAAAATAGGGTATAGAAACCTAGCATTGGCCAACTTTGTGGAATTTGTAAAGTGGCTTATTTCTTTTGATCCTGGAATTTAATTTTGTATGCATGCTTTCAAACAGAGAAAATCGGTATAGATAACAAGTGTTCACACGCAGGTTTCTGCCTTAGTGCATACCTAAGATACAATGGACTCATAGGCCTCTAGAAAAGGAACTTGTAAGTCTTAACTTCAAAACCAGAGGACCTTGATTTTTGTTGTTCCATGCACAACCTTTGTTAATACCCAGATCTTGTTGTACCTTGTAAGTTCTTCCTGACCTAGAAATCATGTTGATACTTCAACTGATTGCAGACCATTTCCTTGAAGAGAGAGAGAAACAAAGAGCTTAAGCGTATCTAACGTAATACTGTAATCAGTGTCCTAAAAGAGAGAAGTTATTTTTGTTTCACTAGATTCAAATTCAGAGCAGACAACCTTAGTTCAAAGATTACAGTTCAAAAATGTTTAAATATAGGGAAATACAATGTTAAGCTATTCCAAACAATTTCAGCATGCCTACATAATGACACTTCAATTCATAAAACATCCTTCCATCCCATGTGCCTTTTATCTTCTGTATGACCTGAAAACCCTCAAGACTAGTTATGTACTCAGATGAGCATTAGGCATCCACAGCATGGGCTGCATACATCAGATTACTTCAGTGCTTTTTTCTATGACACCAGCTAATATCTAAGACAGTGGTTTTTGACCTTTTTTTATTATTATTATTGCGGACTCCTTCAGAAATTTAGGAAGTGCCTTCAAAAGCCCCTGGAAGACTTTACATTTAAGATCATCTTCTTAATCATGTCTTGAATAGTTACCCGTCCACGTGTTAGGCAATTAATGGTGCCACAAAAATATTGCATAAGAAGTGTGTAATATGTTTGTGGTTAGTTTTCATTGCACCTTAAATCAAACGTGGCAGAGTGAGGACTGCACCAAGGTCTCTAACTGGCTCAAGTGTGATCCCCACCAGCCAATTAGCTGATCACCATCTGGATCTGGGAACTACACCTTGACTAGTTAAAGCCCCAGTGCCATCCAAGAGCTAACTAACCATCAGCTGATTGGCTGCTATCTGACTTCCAACTTGCCAGTGCAGGGGAAGCCTGGGATCATGACCCCAGTGCAGTCCTGACCCTAACATGGTTTCTCCTTGCACTGGCAAGTAGGGCATGGTTGGGATCTAATCCCAAAATTGCACATTGTGCTGCACACATATGGCAGGAGGCATGATAGTTGGGATTATGGATCAGATCCCATTGTGCTTTTAAATAAACATCTGTCAGTAGGCTAAGACACCCTGCTTCCTGCATATGTGCCACAGATTTTAAATACTGGGCACCATTCCAATAAAAGACTTGAAATCAGATGACCAAGGTGCATCTACCCTGGAATTGTGGCAGCGTAAATAACTCCATGGTAGGATAGTACTTGTGTGGCAGTATTATCCTACAGTGGGGTTGATTAGTTTACTCAATCCTAATGGCTCTACACGTGTAGATGGTGATGTTCTACTGCAGACCTGATTAGTCAGCTCTGCCATAGACATCTCTTGTAGATGGGCCTCCAGATAACCTTCTTCATTCCAGCCGATCTGCAAATATTGGCTTTTGCTCAAGTGTGTAACTCTCTACCTCCCCAAGCCAGATGGACAGTGCCCCATCTGCCCGTGTGCTGGATCCAGCCAATGCTTGTCATCCAGTGCCTGGTGGGGTATGTTGGGCACCATTCACCCATGCAGAGGGCGACAGGGGGTAGCCTGGCCCCATTGAGGGGGGAAAGGGATATGGCTTAACCCCACAGAGGAGTAGGGGTAGGAGGCATGGCCCAGCCCCACATGGAGAGAGAAGGAGATGTGGCCTGGCTCCAACCTGGCTGGGTGGTTGTGGGGGACCCAAGCAGCATGGCCTGGCCCTGCATGGGAGGGGGTACAGTCTGGCTCCAACAGACTGTGTGGGGCTTGGGGTTTGGGAATTTAGCAAGGTATGGAATGTGACTATTAAGGGCCGCTGCTTCCCTGCTGCCAAATTTTCCTGACACATGGGGAAGACCTGCAGACTGAATTCTAAGGCTCCACAGGCTGCAGGTTGAGCACCTCTGGTGCAACTCATTCAATAAATTGTACAAGGCACACTAATGTCAGAAGTATATGGTTACCTCAACCCAAATTGTTAATTGGGTTTAATTTAAGCCACATGTAAACATAAGCTAGGAAAATTCCTTGGAGATAGGGGCAAACTTTTATTGGATGAAAAAAAGTTTGGTTTTTAAATAGTAGTGGAAAAAAAATTAAGTTTATCTAGTATACAGTGATTGTGCATTTCCAAATGTTCAGGCACTTTTTTAACTTAAAATTTCTGAGTTTTGTCATATGGCTTTATGTAACACTACTTCTTTTACTTTTAATTTAGGTGGTTCTCCAGTTGATCAACAGACCATGAGCAAGTATTCTGTAGAAGCAGGCTGTGGCTGTTTCACCTCTATTTTCGGTAACTAAATTACAATGATAGAAACAAAATTGGCACCTTATTAGAATCATAGAAAGTTAAGGTTGGAAGGAACCTCAGGTGGTCACCTAGTCCAACCCTCTGCTCAAAGCAGGATCATTACAGCCAAAACTTTGTCTAGTCAGGGTTTGAAAACCTCCAAGGATGGAGCTTCCACCACCTCTCTGGGTAACCCTCCTAGTGAGAAAATTCTTCCTAATATCTAACCTAAACTTCCCTTGCTACAGCTTGAGACTTGCTCCTTGTTCCATCATCTGCCACCACTGAGAACAGTTTAGCTCCATCCTCTTTGGTACCACTCTTCAGGTAGTTGAAGGCTGCTATTAAATCCCCTCAGTCTCCTCTTCTCTAGATTAAATCAGCCCAGGTTCCCTTGGTCTTTCCTCATAAGTCATGTCCCCCAGCCCCCGCACCATTTTGTTGCCCTCCGCTGGACTCTCTGGTTTGTCTATATCCTTTCTGTGGTGGGGGCCCAAAACTGAACACAGCACTCCAGATGTGGCCTCACCAGTACAGAATAGAGGGGAATAATCACTTTCCTTGATCTGCTGGCAACATTCCTACCAATGCAGCCGTGCAGACTTGCTGAGGGTGCACTCTGCCATCTTCCAGGTTGTTAATGAAGACATTGAACAAAACTGGCCCCTGGACTGACCCCTTGGGCACTCCCCTTTATACTGGCTGCCATCGAGCCATTGATTACTACTCTCTGAGCTCAATGCTTCAGCCAGTTTTCTATAAATCTGACACCTAGCCCAGTCCATTCATCCAGCCCATACTTCCTTAGCTTGCCTGTGAGAATGTGAGAGACTGTATCAGTAGCCTCACTAAAATCAAATTGCACCCCATCCACCGGTCTCTCCACATCCACAGAGCCAGTATGTCATTATAGAAAGCTGTCAGGTTGGTCAGGCATGACTTGGCCCTGGTGAATGCACGCTGACTGTTCCTAATCAACTTTTTCTCCTCCAAGTGTTTAGAAATGGATTCCTTGAGGATCTGCTCCATTCATAAATCTTACTTATGAACTGTTGCTGGAGCTTTCCCAGTCTGATGTTTCCATGTCTGGAAGAGGAAGTGGTCTGTATGACTGAAGAGAAATTTTCATGGGCCACCTATTTTCCTTAAAGATGGCAGGTCTATGTTTTGAGTTACTGATGATAAACTAAACCTTAATTCCATCCTAAAAATTAGTTGTGTCAATGCAGACACCCACCCTTACTAAATAAAGAAAATCACCCAAATTGCTAATTGGGTTTATTTTAAGATGTTTTAGCAATAGATTTGGAGGTAGGAGAGAACTTAGATTGGATGAAAAAGTTTGCTCTTAAATAATTGTCCCTGTTTAACTTGAAGAGGTTGGACTATTTACATGTGGACTGCAATAGCCTATTAGCCTCCAGTGAAAATTGCTCTGTAAGAGGTGCATTTTAGAGCATTTTACAACTGTTTGTCACAAGAACAAATTAAAGATCTTACTCAGTTTTCTCATATTAATTAGAAGTCAGTATTCTTACCTTTTTTTTTTCTCTAGCATGGCTGTGGTCCAGTTTCTGTTACATTTGGTGAATGAACTGAATGTGGTAACACTTAAGTCTGAGCTGTAGAGTAGTAGATCATTGCTATACTGGTCACAGGTTGGTTTTTAAATTTATTTAATTCCTTCACTTTTTTTTTTTGAAAAATCTTCTTTAGTGGAATCTCTTATTTTTGTATATACATAATACTTTAAGTTCATAAATTTTAACCTGCAAGTATCCTTAAGAACTGGATCTGCCCCCCCTAATTAACACCCACTTCAGGGTAGCTTTTAAGGAACACAAAGATCAAATTAACCCCTACCTTTGTTTTGAGAAGGAACAGACATAATTTCATAATACAAAAAGGATTGTAATATGTGCATTAATAACACAGCACTGTCCTAGTCCACTAGTACATGCCAGAGAAACTAGGTGTTAAACAAAAACCCAAAAGTGAAACTTCTGTTTTAGTTGTCTGAGCTGATGGGGAAACAAGCATCAAAGTTAATGGCTTGGGTTAGGTATACACTAGAACCCTTTGTCAATATGCTAATACTGCTCATGGGTTTTGTGTGTGAGTATTATATATTTAAAAAAAATAAATGTACTACAAAAAGTCTTACTGTCTACATTTTAAAACCAGTGTAAGTGGTGCCTATGCCAAACAGGTTTGCCAGTATATCTATAATAAACCTTTTCTAGTATAAATCAGGCTGGGGTGAGAGTCTGAATTCTAATTTGACTTGGGCTAGTTTTACTTGGAGTTTGAGCTGCTGCTATCCTTTTCCTTTTTATGCCCCTCCCAATCCCGAATATCTTGTATGAATGGTAAGTTAATAATGACATCAAAGATCTCCATTCAGGGGAAAGCTAGAATGGAGAATACATGTGTTCTGTTTTCTTTAAATTCTTCTAATGCCAAAACTAACTGACATTTGTACACTGGAAATTGTAATTTGGTGCTTCTGTGCAGAGGAGAACTATTTACAGCTTTCAGGTAGACGAGCTTCTGAAATTTAAACCATAAAGCTCATGTGCTAACTTCACAGAAAGGTCTAAAAATGACCCTTGCTGTAAATAATACACCACATATGTTCAAATGAGACATGTAATAAAGAATTTGCATTCTTGTATTAAAATAGCTAATGTTATTAATTTAGAATTAATATTTAACTTTAAAAAGAAAATACAGAGTTTGCCTTGCAACTAATGTCTTTCTTCCCTTGAAGTTTAGTAGATACCTTGGCCTAATGTAGCAGCACATAATGGTTTGTGGATTTTGAAAAGGTGCAGGCCATATTGTGCTGCCTCAAAAATACAAGGGTTTCATCTTCCTGAAGTGAAATGTCATTTATGAATTAAACTAATGATCATGATGTCAATCGTACCTTAGCAGCACGTAAATATTGGTGTTAAGACTCTGTAAATATCTCCAGTATTAACTGTGCTGCTGAAGTAAGTTTGGCCTGTCTGCAAATGAGTCATGGGGGAGAGGGGAGTACATTGATCTTTTTGGCTTCTCCGAGTGGTCTTTATTCATGCTGTCAGTTCATGAATTCTACTCTTATAAGTTTTTTATTCTGTTTTGATTGTTCGTTATTACCTGTTTTTAGCACCACATTGTACCAAATAGTAAATCTAAAACGTCTGTCTTTTTGAGTTTGTTTTTTTATTCTGTATGACTGCTGAATTTAAAGGAATAGTCACAAATTTCTTGCAAGTAAATGTACATTATTATACAAATATAAATTGGTGTATAATGTCCATGACTTAAAGGTTAGTAAAGTGAAATGCTGTCAGAATAACACATTTCAATTATAACGCAAATCAAAAATTATATTTAGCCAAGCGTTTGTTTTGATAAGATGTAGATAAAAATGAAGCTGAATGAATGAAATTGTCCAGGAAATACCAATCTAAACCATTAATTCTAAAATTTGTCAAATCATGTTGACTACAAGCATTTTTTTTAACAGATTTTAGAAGTTTATCCTGTATAACTGTTTGCACATTGCCTTCCTTCCCCCCGCCCCCCTTTCCATCCTCCAGTAAACATTTTTTTTTCTACAGAGGAACTTTTTCATTGAGACAACTGAAACCTGCTTCTGTATGAATGGAAATTACCTGGGTCTCTTTTTCTTACACACAACTTGTAACTGCATTGGTGAGTCAAATGTAGACTCTAAGGGTTATGTAAATGTCACTAATTTTAGATGGTTATGATCTGAAAGAAAGTGTTTCCTTTAAGAACTCATTCTTCACTATCATGACTCAGTATTGCTGACAAGATCTAATTTTATTATCCCTATACTATTTAACCTATTAAAAACATACATATCCTCAAAGAGTAATGTTCGACCACTTAAGTATATGCACAATTTATGCTTTACAAATAAAACAGGCTTGTCTGCACTAGGGATCTGTCCCAAGCTTAAGCTGCTTTAGCCTGCCATTGGTTCAACTGTACAGGTGCAAAACCCCAGTGTAGTTTAAATAAAGCTGTTTTCATAAGCCACAGTTTGTATGTTTTTATCATGCACAGTTTCAAACAGACATGCTGTACCAGGGCAAATCACATTGCCCATCCATGGGCCTGAACTGGTTAAACTGGCCCAGTGGATGTCTAATGATGACTAAACTTCTCAGATTGCCCAGGGGAAGGCTGGCCTAATAAAATTATTTTTCATTATCATGAAATACTCAGTATATATTGTCTATTACAGGGGTGGCCAATTAAGAGTAACGTATTTTGAGCTGAAGTACTACGTACAGATCACTGACTGAGGCATGTACATCCCAAAAGTTTTGTCCCGTGGTTCAGGGCTGTGTCAAGGTTTTGATTTGTGACAGGGAGGGTAAGCAAGTTTGACCACCCCGGTGTATTATTAAGCAGTTCAGTATCATTTTTCAGTTAGTTTAAAAAATAAATATTCAGTTAAGTAGCAATAATTAACTTCCAAAAAAGTCTAGTTTTTTTTTATATGTTATAATATGAGACTGCCCAGTGTACCTGGCTCAGAATTAGGCAGCTTTCCCAATGGGGCTTCTCCTAAAAGCAATGTGCTGTTTTTCTGTGCCCCTCTGTTATACTTGCCACATGAGGCTTGTTTTTTTGTTGTTTTTTTTTTTGTTTAAGAATAAATTCATTTTCATATGAATCCTTGTCTAGGAGGGTCACTACGTAAGTGACTTGCCTTTCCCGAATACTCCTTTCTTCCAAAGAGCTTGATAAGTTAGCTGTAGATTAGCTTTTTCATGTCAATCCAGTATCTTAATATTTCTGTCTGGGCTCCCAGAACTGGGGATATGTTCTGCATTTGCACATATACTAAGCTAAAAAGTTGATCCTAGACATTGTATGCTTTTGGTTTTATAGGTTGTTTGCATGGCTTTGACAGCTTAACCCAAGATACTAAATATGCTTTTTCCTTCCAATTGGTTTTTTGGTGCACCAAGGCTCCCATCCAGCTTCAGTCGGATGCAGTTTTTAATACCCTATGTATGAAACTTCACCCAAATTAAGACCAATTATAAACCTAAAAAAAAATCATGGTCACTTTGTGCTTGAGAATAACATGGAGTAATATAAAAATATATTTGTTAATAGCTGTGAGGCACTCATGTTATAGAGATGAGAAACCCCCCTACTAAGTCTATCTTCAGAGGAGTATTTGAATGCTATGCAGTAAATAAAGTATAGGGCAGACTTCAGATTGGTTTTCCTTGCTGTTGTCAGCTTGAAATGTCTCTAGTGAAAAGGCTACCCAAGTCCCTTGTAATTGCTTGATGGGCTTTTATTCTTCCACCACCATCACCCCAAAACACTCCAGCCTGTCCTGCTCTCAGTCTATTCTGTTATCTTACAAGTATTTAACAGACAGCTAGATCTGTTTTTTTTATAAACTAGATATGGCAAAGAGAAGCTCAAACATGGATATTAGCTTTTACAAAGATTCTGTACTGTGGCAAATGCTTCACGTGCATATTGTGCCAAAAATTGAACTGAAATGCAGAAGAATGGGTAAGTTCAACTGTTAATTTCTTATGAATAATATTACACTTTTATAAAGTGCAGAAATACTTCCTACTGTGTGTGCAGGACATAGTTGGTCCTTGTTCTTCATGTTTTCAGAACATTTTGTAGTAAACTCTGAAAAACAGGCAGTGTCTACATGAGATGCTGACTGCTCAGTCATTACTGCAGTTATTTAGTACTTGCATACACAAGTACTAAATGACTGCACAATAAACAAGAGTTACTGTGCAGTAGCATTGCTAGATAGCTTTTAGGTGATGCTGACTAGCTCGTTACTACTGTGCAGTCAGCATCTTGTGCAGCCACTGTTTCTGAAAATAATTCCATATTTATTTATGGCATGCAACTTGGGAAACATTGAAATTTCTCCTTTAAACTGTTCTTCAGTTGTCATTTCCATATCTTGGCAGATACTAAATAATAATAATAAAAAAAAAAAAAAGACTCTCCTCTGGTAGAAGTAACCAGCTAAGATTTTGCAGCACGTTTCATTCCTGTCATGCTGTCACAAGCTTTTATCTTCCAGCTCGCATCCTCTAAAGCAGGGGTAGCCAACCTGTGACATGACCAGCCACTGTGCGTGGCACACAGCAGATCAAGGAGGGAATGGACAGTACAGTCCCAGATTTGGGCAGGGAGCAGACAGAGGAGCTAATTGGGCAGAGGGGGTGAATCAGGAAGACTGTGGTACATGTAACAAAGGCTGGTTCCCACTGTTCCTAAAATTTGCTGTTTTGGGGAGGAGCTGTTTGTGGCATCTTCATCAATTCTTTTCATGGTTTTGTCTAGCTTTATAAACATGACATTTATGAACTTCTGTTAACAAATGCATACAGATCCCAACAAATAGCAGTACATCTAAAGTTGTGAGCAGTTGCCAACTGCTCCTTTTCTAGTTTAACTCAATGATCGAACAATGATTCTTTGCATAAATACGAAATCTAGTGATCTTCTTGATCCCAAATCTTAATCTAATGTGTATGTTAACCCCCATTCCCTCCTAAAGTTGTGGGAATGGGGGTGGAAGGTGTCTTATATGCATCTGAAAGAAACATTTGACCTATAGAGATTTAAGAGAATAATGATGTAAACATGGTGACCTCATCTTCCTACCTTCATTAGTTCTTCCAGCTATGAGTGCTGGGTGTTTGTCTAATAAATATTGATGCTGTATTTTACCATGTTTTCCTGAGAGCTTTATGTTGATAAAATAAATTACGTAAAACAATATTGATACTCTTGTAGAATTATTTCCTAAATTCATTCATAAAGGATAAAATCAGTATTAGCAGCAGCATTGTTTATCCATTTTGGAGCATCTTAGTCTGGAGTGTGTCTGATTCGATTACTTTCTGGAAGGAGATAAGAGGATTCAGATTTGAAGAACAACAGGTCCATAATCTTCTGTTTTCTAAAGTTTCTAGCCACTGGTGAGAGTTAGGCAAAACTGCAAAAACTGGGGAGTTCTTGCTGTTTAAGGGAGAAGTTGTTTGTGGCATCTTCCATTGACTTTTTCCATGCTTCTGTCTAGTTTTTATAAAAACATTTCAATAAAGGTCCAGAAATATGTTAAAAATTTTGGTTTTATTACTGAAAAATTCTGAAACAGTACAATAATGAAATGACAACTGAGAACAAGGGTGTAGGTTGTAGTCATGTTGGTCTAAAGACATAAGCAGACAAGGTTCTTTGGGTGAATCTGATATCTTTTATTAAACCAACTTAAATAGTTGGAATTCTTTTTCTTAGCAAGCTTTCAGGCTTAAAAACCCTTCACCAGGATGAGGAAACATCTGCAGTTGGTGTGTGCTCGTCCAGGATAGAATGAATAGTAAAGAAGCCAGAGAGGCTGGTATGCATACAAGAAAGGCAGAACTGATAACAAGGTTTTCAATAACATGAAAAATAAATAAATATTTTTTTGTAGAATTACAGCCTCAAAGTTGTGCAGTGTCTAATACCTCTGAAATCACTTGTGATGTGGTAAATTCCAGCATTAATGGAATACCTCAAATTTATCAATACCAGTCTACACAATATTTTAAACAAACCTTTATTCTTTTTTCATTTGTCACTTCATCACATAAATAGTCTATCTGCCTAATCCAGTGGTTCTCAACATTTTTTGTACCAGGACCTATTTGTAAAAATCTCTATGGCCAGTTCTGACCCACAGCCCCCCTGCTTTGGTGCTGCCAGTGCCCTCACTCCCAACCCAGTCCCCTTTTCCCACCCCCCAGCACTGCCAAAGGGGGGCCCCTGGCCCACTTGGGCCAGAGCACAGGGGCTTACTCACAGCCCTCAGTGAAGTGAGTCTGACTCCAGCATGGGCTGGAGGAAAGATGGAGAGGCCTCTAGCACCACTCCCTGCCCTAGGCTGGGGTTCCCATGCCATGTCCAGCAGCCCCTCCCCCTGCTGAGCAGCATTTCCTGGCCCCTACAACTATGGGCACCAGCCCTATGCTGCTGGGCCAACCATGCAGCTCCCTGCTGCCCCATTCCCCTGCTGGAGAGCAGACACCTGCCCCTCTGCCCCTCTTGCAGCCTTGGCACACGGTCACCTTCCTGCACTGCTGGTAGGCACCCACCCCCCTTGCACACAGTCCCCAAGCCCTGAGCATTCAACCCCTGCTCCCCACAGACTTACCTGTACCAAGCTGTTGGGGCTGCTCCCACCACCCTGCCCAGCTGCATGCCAGCCATGTTTAGATGAATGTGTGCCCACTTACTCCAATCTCCCCAAGCAGTTCCTTGCAGGCTAGAATGCTACCAGCCTGCAAAGGGAAACCCATGCTTTCCCGTGTTTTTTCTGGGGTTTGCTCATGATCATTGCAAATATTCTTAGGTTGAGAAATACTGGCTTAATCAATGGTACCCACAGTTTTGGCCCTTCAAGCCAAATGAACGAACAGTCCAGGCTGTGGTCTGTATTGGGCTATGCATTACCCCAGTATGTTGAATTAGTATCTAGCATGCAGAGGTACAGCCCACAGGGCTCCCTACAGATCCATCAAGAGCCCTCCTGGGCCAGATGACATAGCACCAAGAGCCAAATTAGGCCTATGGACAGGGTTGAGCAACCTTGATCTAATCTGAATGCTTCCCTCTTCCCCCACAATGTTCACAGAATTGTATGGGTTTCATGGATCTTAAAATTTTCTTTGCCTCTCTTATCTATGTGAAAGCCCTGAATGCTCAGCTAATACTTCTGCAGTGCACTAATGAAATGTATACTCATACACTCCTACAGCAGAAACAGGAGTACAGCTCTATTGAAGTCTCTACTTAATTCTCTGCTGCCCAAGGAAGGCAAAACTCAAGCAGCAGATATTCCAGTAGATGGAACATCTAGGTTTTCTTAATCATGCCTCATGATATTTTTTGTAAAGAGTGAGACTATACTTCAATTCTCTATTACATTAGCTAGTCTGAAACCAGTGTGTTCTTCCTCTGCTTGTGAAGGAATCACTTATTTATCAAAACTTGCTTGAATACACAGTATTGGCAGGATAAGTTGTCTTTTGGTATTTAATGCCTTTGGAAGGATAAAGATGGACTAGGCCTCTGAATAGGGAAGTATTTGATTCAGATTCGACCAGTTCAGAGGACAGTGATTCTGAATCAGTGTCCTGAATTGATTCAGCCAAATCAGCTTCAGAAGATTTGGCGCTGATTCAGAGATTTGGATCAGCCAGGGAGAGCCTCTCATCAGGCTGGGGGAGCTGCAGAAGAAGCCCCCATGGCTGCCCTGCCTGACCCCATCCCCCGCCCAGCCCAGCCTCCTGGCACTTTAAAAAAGAAAAGGCCAGCTGCAGGAGCAGCAATCAGGGCCTCTAGGCACTGGTGGCAGAGCCCCCCTGTGCAGCACAGGGCAGCGGGCATCGTCCCCCCTGCCTGGCACCCACACAGTAGCTGCCCCTTGGCATGGATGCAGCATGGCTCAGCAAGGCACTGTGTGATGTCTGGGAGCTGCGGTCACTGGGATTGAGTGCTGTCGGCCTCTGGGTGTCACATGGAGCCACCCCAGGTCCCAGGCAAATCAAACAGGGAGCTGGGGAAGTGAACCAGTTCACTTCCCCAGCTCCATGTTCAATTCTCCAGCCCCTGATTCAATTCACCTGGGAGCTGGGGCAGCTTCAACAGGCACCCAGAGCCCAGCAGTGCTCAGCCCCAGTGGCTCTAGCTCCCAGACCGCACAGTGCCCTGCTGAGCCATGCAGCAAAGAAAAAAAAAAGTGCTACACCTGCACCATGGGGCACCCACCGTGCAGGTGCCAAGCAGGGGGGGCTCTGCCATAAGCTCTCAGAGGCCCTAATCCCTCCAACCAGAGCCGGCTTTTTTTTTTTTTCCCACCCCTGCCCCTTCCTCCCCCCCAAGTGCTGGGAGGCTGGGCTGGGCAAGGGATTGGACCAGGCAGGGCAGGCATAGAGGCTTCTCCTGTGGCTCCTCCTGCTGTGCCTGCCTCCGCCCTGGCAGAGGGAGCCACAGGGGCTCTGGCCTGCTGCTGTTTGCCCAGCTGGTGTGAGGGGGCTCGCTCCAGGCAGCAACCGGGCATAGCCCCCGCTCCCCCCCACCGTGGCTGGGCAAGTGGCAGCAGGGCAGAGCCCCCACTCCACATGCTGCTGCACCTGCGTAATGTGCCTCTCCACCCCGGCTGGGTAGCTTGTCCCAGCCCCAATCCCTCCTTCCCCCCACCATGTCCCTTCCCCCCAAAACCCCAACAGACTTACCAGCTGGAGGCAGCTGTGTCAGCTGCCTGTTTAGTCTATGGCTGAACCTCTGAATCAGCCAAATCTTTTCCTGAAGCTTTTCCAAATCGATTCAGATACTTCCAATCAATTCGGAGCTTTTACTTGGTCTCCTGATTCGATTTGGATTCATGGATTCGGTCCCCAAATCAAATCGAATCAGCTACTGAAGCTTTGCACAGCCCTAAGATGGACTCAAAGCCCTGAAGAACCTTTTATTTGGGCCTAATTTCATTGCCCTTAGAACTGGGTTTTTAGGTCCAAAGGCTAATTGTTTAGCAGATTATCCTAACTATGAAACTAAAGTGGTTCTGAAGGTGTTTCAGAATGTCCCTGCTCTGGCAAGAATGATGATATCTAACCAAAGAACTATACATAGCAACTGTCTATACAGGCTGTTATTAACCTCTCTGTCTCTCCCATGGCATTAGCTGGAAGGTTGCAAGTTGGTGAATTCCTAGTAGAACAGTTTATACAATTTTGGCACAGAGCAGGAAGACATCCCTAACAGTTTCCTCAGCTCTAGGGCTACACTGCAAGTAGAGCCACAGCAAAACTCTAATGCTTTTAAGTTTTCTACTGCATAAAGGAACTGTGATGAAAAAAGACCCTTAAATAGCATATTTACTCAAATCCAAGACAAGTTTTTGTTTTGGTTTTGGGGTTTTTTTGGAGGGGAGCTCCCCCATTCAACACAGGAGGGGTAGAGAGGCTGTAGGGGAGGGAGATATAGCGGGGGTATGCTGTGGCTCCAGCCCTGATCCAAGCTCAGGGTTGGATTTGCAGTTGTTGCCTCCTCTGCCCCACTACTGTTTACCCTCAGTCATGGCTCCAGCCTGGGGCACAGAGCACATGGTAGCTTTGGCCCCCATCCAGACAGGCAGCTCCTATGTTAGAGCCTGCCATGCCTACAACTACTGCTGCCTGGCCAGCGAGAGCTGGAGTTACCATGTTTCTTGGGCAAGGTGCAGAGGAGACAAGTGACTGGGGGTGAGGGAAGAGTAGACACTGCAGGAGGGAGCAGGCAGCACTGAGGAAGGGGGAACTAGGTCCAGCAGGACAGGCCACTTGCTTACCCACTGCTACTTGCCTCCCTGCTACTACAGTGGGGGGAACAAATTAAAGAAAACCCTCCAATAATTGGATTCTGTATGTAGAAATGTATAAATTTGTTAATTTTCTAAATTTTCCATGTATAAAAGATAATGATTAGGGTGTTATCTTAAATTCAAAGTAGTCTTGGTTTTGAGTAAATACAGTAACTTAGCAAGTATGTATGACGCAGTTCTATTTTGTATTATAGATGGGCATGTGACTATGGGGTGACAACAAATTACTACTGCTGGATCACCCTCTGAGATATAAAGTAATCAGCTTGTTTTGGAGAATTCACCTGTTCATTGGTTTTCAGAATTATGGAGCAGAGAGCCGTTGGGCACTGACAGACAAGCAGCTCCCCCACTCTAACTCATGGTGCTTTACAGAAAGTGCCAAGAGTTAGAGTGATGCCTCCCTCCTAACCCCCTGACCCAATAGACATTTGCTGCTGGATTCAGGGGAGGGAGGAAATGAGCCAATCCAGTGGAGGAGCTGCCTACCTTCAGCCTCTCCCCCCTAGCCCCACCTACCACCTCAGTTCTGATGCTGTCTGCAGGAAGAGAGGGAGCATTGGGGAAGATGAGGGTGCTGCAGGCTGGGGTTTGCCCAGCCTGAGCTAGAGGGGGTGGAAGGGGCCATGAGGCGGGGGAGTTTCAATCCAGCTGCCCCTCTCCAGCTCAGGCTGAGCAAACCCCAGCCTACAGCTCCCTCTCCATCCCCCCTCCCTGCAGACAGCACTAGGGGCAGGGTTTGCAGAAGTTGCATCAATTCCCCCTCCCACCCCACCCCAGTCACATGTCAGGATTGCAGAAGTTGCCTAAGGCACTCTGCTTTGGAATGCCTTCATCCGATCCCTCATTAGATGAAGGTTAATTTGTCATGCAATCAGCCACTTTTAAAGTGATCATCAACCATGCATGTGTGTCATGGCATGGCTGTACAAGGCTTTCAGGGGGCCAGTCACACAACAAGTGTCACTTCTGTCAGCACCCTTTATGTCTGATGTACCTTCAGTTAGGCACCTTGTTTTCTGTGAGTTGCTTTCTCAAGCAAGTGCTGGGATCTCTCAAGCAAATCCCGGGACATCATTCTCCCTTTGTACTCGGCCTTGGTGAGACCGCAGCTGGAGTACTGTGTCCAGTTTTGGGCTCTGCAATTCAAAAAGGGTGGAGAAGCTTGAGAGAGTCCAGAGAAGAGCCACGCACATGATCAGAGGTCAGGAAACAACAACAGGCTCAGAGCCATGGGGCTTTTTAGCCTGGAAAAGCGCAGACTCAGGAGTGATCTGATGGCCACCTATAAGTTTATGGGGGGTGACCACCAGGATCTGGGGGAACGTTTGTTCACCAGAGCACCCCAAGGGATGACAAGGTCAAACAGTCATAAATTACTGCAAGACTATTCAGGCTGGGCATAAGGAAGAATTTCTTTACTGTCCGAGCCCCCAAGGTCTGCAACAGCCTGCCACTGGAGGTGGTTCAAGCATCTACATTGAACACCTTCAAGAGCAAATTGGATGCTTATCTTGCTGGGATCCTATGACCCCCGCTGACTTCCTGCCCTTTGGGCGGGGGGCTGGACTCGATGATTTTCCAAGGTCCCTTTCAGCCCAAATGTCTATGAAAACTAAACAAATCAGTTGCAAATGTTTACCCTAAGTCTTCAGTTTCCTGCATAGTACACTGAGGATGACCCTCTATTTCCCATTCCTTATCTAACTTTAAACAGAATTTTAAAACGTGGTCTTTGTTTCATTAGTTTAAGTCATGCGTTTAAATAATAATCAAATTCATGCTGGGTTTTTTGTAAATCTTAGCAGTGAAACAAATACTCAAACTGTACAGCTAAAAACACTGACTTCAGCTCTTAAGAAAGAAATGAATATACTCATAAGTAGCAATTAGGCACGCTATGACCTAACTTAGTCATTCTTTTGTAATAGGAAGTGAGTGGTGGTATAGCTGTGATGGTTCAGGAGGTGCATAAGGGGCCAAGGCGCTGGGGGTTTCTTTGTGATATATCACCAGCTGTACAGTTGGGAAAGATGTTGGATGAGCTTTTGGGCACAAATGTTTATACATGTGCTTCAGGACTGGGGAGAAGGAGGGTACTTTAATCTGAGCTGCTCCAAGATCTGCTCTAATTAAAGTGCCTGGAACATCTTGTGCATCAGCTTCCCCATGCTTAAAAATGGCAGTGGGGGTGCTTTATCTAAAGCTCATCAAACAAGCTTTATCTAAAGTGCCCTGCCATGATTTTTAAGTCCAGGCATGCCGATACACAGGACACTGGAGTCTACTGGCGTGCAGTAATTACCATGCTCCAGCAGACTCGATTAATCAAGCCTGCTCTGATGCTCTGTAATTACAGCACGTTAGAGCAGCCTTGCTGCTTATGTATAAATTCCCAGAGTACCTACCCTTCTTTATGCCTCTCCGTTGTTTGATATCCTAACCTCCCCATTTACGGAAGTAACAGTTAAAATCACAAATATCCAATAAAAGATTATGTACCTTGGTAGCAATGTATTACCTTCAGTTCAAGAATTATGGCTTAATTTATTGACCAGGATCTAGACAGTCTAGAGTGTCTTATTGCAGCCACAAAGGAAGAAATAGTTTGTACATTGCCCATGTAACTCCTCCTTGTTGACTTAGTGGTTGGGACAGTCTTGTAAAAGGCTATAAATTTACCTGTCTGCTCCTTTTTTTCAGGTAGTAGTTCATTCTAGTCAATAGAAAATCTAATAATTAGATTCTGCAATAACCTAATTATTCTAGTGATTCTAATAATCACTTCTGCAAACTGCTTATACAGAGCCACACTGAAGTTAATGATGCTTTGAACAAGCGTTTGCCATGAATTAAACCACTTTGCAGGTTTATGCTCTAACATTTTGTTAATGGTCAAAACTTAGATTTCTGCACATGTGCATACATGCCTCTGCTGACAGAACTTCAAAATTAATGAAAATAAAAAACATGAACTAATCACTGTTCAGTCTTGTGCTGCCAAAGGGGCTAAGGAAAATGGTGATAAATTTGTTTTTTGTGGTTTGTAAAGTGGTAAATCCACCATTAAAACAAACCCCTGGATGTTTTTCACTTTGATTTGACGTGAGCAGTAGGTTGGACTAGATGACCTCCTAAGGTCCCTTCCAATCCTGATTTTTCTACAGTTCTAAGATTTAGCTTAAACAATCATGCAGTCGTGTAGCCAGAAAGCTACCTGTTGATTGCATGAGCTTCTAAATTCACCTGTCTCAAGTGTTTACAATCCGAGACTTCTGTTTGTTGTACAAACTGTGAGTAAAAGTCTGCCCCATTGTCTCTAAGACAACAAGTTAAGATTCCTGTGTCAATTTAAATGTAGACCCTGCTATCAAACTCTCAAAGGATATATTAAAGCTTATATCCTAAGAGTGAAGATAGAGGACAGTATTTAGTCCTTACAGTACTAATGAAGACATTCATATAGACCAGGGCTGTCCAAGTCTTAAGTGGTCAAGGGCTCCACTAATGTGCCGATAGGTACCACACCTCTTCCCTTCTGCTGCACTGCACACACAGAAATGCCCCTCAACTCCCCCAGTGCACTGTGCCATAGGCTTCCCAGATACTGTGGACTGTGCTTCCCTGCCCTGTGGGCCAAGAGGATGATACAAAGCTGAGGGAGGGAGGGGGAGAAAAGAGAGCCTGGCTTTAGTAGCAGCCACAGAAATGGGGAAGCAGTGGAGAGATAGGGACCACATATGAACCACTAGGCCCTAAGGCCACCGTATGGACAGCCCTGACATAGCATTTGCTAAAAGTTTGTCTACCTTCCTCAAAGTTGAAGTAAAACAATTACTGGAAGCGAAGCCCATGCTGGACTACTGAAAACTCAATATTCTGCTTTCATCTCTGGCACTACTGAGTGATTCCAAGGCATCCTACTCTCAAACAAGAAAGATTTTGTTGTTTCTTACCTCTCCCTAGGTCAGCTGCTGTTTCATTGTGCAGCTTAGATCTCTATAAACCCAGATTTCTCCTGAGTTGACTGTTCTCAGTTGTGTGCCTCTAGATGGCAGAATGCCAGAGAGATTCATGTCTGAGTTTTCCAAAGGGACAAGTGATTTGGAGTGCCTCAATTTGTGTGTGCCCAAAAAAGACCTTACCTTCTGCAAATTGACACACAATCATAGGTGACTAGTGAACATTTAGGCTTCTGTTCTTTAAAGGCTTGTCTTTATTCACATAATACAGACAGTGCATCTGCTCCGAAGAGTGCAGTCAGTTCTTCTTTGTTCCTAGAAGGCATAGCTAAGTTGAAAGTGGAGAAGTGTATTGCCTCAATGAAAGTTCCCGAATGCATCACGTTTCATGGTAACTTATATCAAAGTAGGTTTTAAACTACAGAACACATCGCTGACCTCATCAGCAGCAGAGTTTAATGCTGATTATCAGAAAATCCCACCTATATGTGACAGATGAAGAAAGAAATTGTGTTTGCTCCTTAGCTAAGCCACCTAGAGAACAAAGACTGAGACAGGAAATTAGATTAGGCAACCTGCCTTCAGTTTCTAGCTGTGCCACAGATTTTCTTTGAGCTTAGGCAAGTCACTTAAAATCTCTACCTTTTGCTTCCATCTGTAGTGTATAATTGAACCCCTGTGAAGCTTCAGAAAGTACAAAGTTAATGTCATAATGTTAATCACTGAGGGCTAGGTTCTCAAAAGGAACTCTGGGGGGCACAGCTACACATGTAGTTACAGCACATGAATAAATGCTGTTTGAATGTGCACCCAGGAGCAATAAGCTCCACAGTTTATTCATACACAGCACATTGAGCTAGGGCAGAGCAGCCCCACCTGACAGGACCCAGGGATCATCCTGCCAGCCTGGGGCTGCTCGCCCCAGCTCAGCATGCTGCAGAAGGGCTGACTGGGGCATAAGGGTGCTTCAACATGGGGCTAGCCACCAGGCATCCCCCGCACTGAAGCACCTCATGTCCCAGCCAGCCCCTCCAGCATCTGCTCATGTGCTTTTAGTTTTCAACCTTTTTAGACTTGTGGCAACCCTATATAAAACTTTTCTAAATTTAATAGCACTCCATTTAAAAAATAAATGTATTACTGTGTTTTCAAAAAAATAACTGGAAACTTAAACAAATGGGAAAAACATGCAGAATGAATAACCATATTATAATGTAACTGAGACTATTAAACCTGGTAGTTCTTGCAAATATCTTGAATTTGTGGCTGAATTCAAAAAAGGCTCCTCCCATTTCCTGTTCCACTGACAGAAGACTTTCTCTTTCTGTGTTGGTTAAAACAGAGAAACTCAATTTGCATAAATACAGCATTGAAAATTACAGCAAGATTTTTACAGCTTTGTTTGAAATGTTGGAATATTGCTTGGTGAGCTGAACCCAGAAGTTAACCAAAGGTACTTTGTCATGTCTCCGTTCTAGGATCTAAAATCGCTCCACGTATCAGCAAATTCTTCCAGAACCTAGGCTTGATGCAGGCAGGAGCACCCCCTCTTGCCACAGCCTGCAAACCTAGAATTTACTAGGTGTGCAGTGAGAGAGAGCCAACTGTGTATGCTCACCAGATGATGGTGCAGCAGCCTGGAAATAAATCTATCTCCACACTGCCATTAAGAGAAAACCACTACTCTAAGCACAAGGGTAAAAATGATAAGCAGGATCAGGGAATGTCAAAGTATTGCAATTAATGAGAGTGGCGCTATGTGCTGACCAATTAATACCAAGCCACCTTCATCAGAAGCAGGACTGAGGAGTCAAGGATTTAATTAAGTGCCTCACTTGCATACTCTTTGTCATGTTTATATGCTTATTGCAGCCAGTATACATCCACACCGTCTCTCTTATGCAATAAATTCTCTCAGGCTAGCCCACTGCAATCACCTGTTGACACTATCCCCTGGCACCTGTTTCCATGGGATGCAAACAGAGCTCGACCAAGAAGAGGTTGCAGCAGGAAGGATGTTTCTGCTTATATTAAGTTTTTCCCCAAGTGTGTCTCCTGGTGTTTTCCAGAGTGTTTCTGGGTTCGCATCCTCAAAGCAACTGGCTGTGGCTTAGTCCCCAATACCACCCCACCATTTCCTCACTTGTCTAGCCCTTCCTGTCTCTCAAGAACAAACTTGTAACAAAATTCTCCATCCAACTAAACGAAGGGAGGCAGGAGTAAAATTTTCTGCCACAGTTGCTTCCTGGTTTTGCCCCACATGCATCTGGTGGAACCAGATGTATGTGCAGGGCAGTTTTTCTTGCTTACAGCAGTGGCAGTTTGCTCTAACTCCATGAATCTTGCATTCCTTGCCTCAGTCACTTAGCTGCAATGGGTAGACAAAGCCAGAATGAAGAGGTGTTCTCTATAATACAGTAGTTAATATACTACACTCTCCTTGGTTTCCTCAAACTATGATGCAACTTGTCTACAGATAGAAAGATTCTGGACATAACTTCTTAGGGTGAGTACACACATGCAAGCACATGCATTTGCAATAGCTCAAATAGAAGTGGTGCAAATTTGAGCTGGGGCTTTTTGCTTTAGCGCACATGCTGAGACATGCATTTTGTTGTGGAGCAAATTGTGCCACTTGGGGCAAAATAAACCTACCTGGTTTCTCCCGCATATGCAGCCAGGGGGAGCTAGAGCCAGGCCCCAGCAGTATAAAAACCTGCCCTGGCCAGCAGCTCAGGACTACCTGCCTTCAGGAGCTTCGGAGGCCCAGCCACTTGGTATCTGGGGACGCTAGCCCCTTGTGTCAGCTAGACTGCTCAAGCAGCATCCTAAATTTACTTTTAAAAATACCCGAAAATCCACATTCTTCCACAATTAGAACAAAAGCGAGTGAGAGAGAGGGGGACTGATCAGATGGGCAATGTTTTATTCCTATATTTACAATGTTAAAGCAATTTGGAAGCCTACCAGTGTCCCTAGCATCATAATAAAATAAATCCTAAATATCTATATATTTTAATGTTTGCTTTTGCTTTCCTTATCACGTGGTGAGTGTGAGATGTGGGGTTTGCAGGATGGGGGTGGGAGGAATGTGGGTCAGTGTGTGGGTAGGTGTGGGGGCTGCTTAGAAGGGGTGGGTCCCCTGCCCTCCACAGTGCAGAGCCCCCCCATACAGCACATGGACTGCCCTGCCTGCAGGGTCCCAGCACCCGCCCCAGGGGCTACAGCCTCTCCCAACCCCTGCTGGTTGCCAGCCCCTGCTGGTTAGGCTGGAGAAGAGCAGGAGAATAAGCAGGAGGCTGGAGACAGCAGGAGAAGAGGTCTCCTGCTCATCTTCAGTCTCCTGCTTGTTCCCCTGCTCATCCCAAGCCTCAAGAGGCTAGAGACAAGCAAGAGAATGAGCAGGAGGCTAGAGAGGGGCAGGGGAACAACTTCAGCTCATCTCCAGCCCCGCCCCCTGCTCATTCTCCTGCTCTGTCCCCAGTCCTCTGGAGGCTGGAGATGAGCAATCTGGAGGCTGGAGACAATTCAGGGACTCTCCCAATTGGCTCCAGGCTCAAGATCACTCCCCCTTTCAGCTCCTGCCCCCCAAATTGCTCTCCCACCTTGCTCCAGCATCTCACGCTACCCACAGCTTACCAGCAGCAGCTGTTGGGACCACTCAGGGCCTCATAGCACACCCCCTCACATGGCAGGGAGCAGGAGGGCTCACTCTGGCCACCTGACACCCACACTGCAGCTGTTACATTGTGCAAGTGTGGCCCAGCTCAGCAGGGGGCCGCACACTGTCTGGAAGTTCGTGGATGCTGTAGCTGTCACCCAGGTTTCAGCACTGCTAAGCCTGAGTTGCCCAGAGGTCTAAGAGAGCAGAGCACCCTACCAAGCTGAGCTGCACCCATGCAATGTGGCAGCACGGGTGTCAGGCAGCTTGAGCCAAGCCCTGCTTCCCCCCCATGCCTGCAGTGGGGTGGTGGCATGCTGCTGCTGCTGAGTGGGGGGGGCTGGGCGGGCAAGGGGCAGGGGGAATGAACAGCTGAGGCCAGGCAACCTGCCTCCATGGTCCCCTCTCCCCTTTCTCCAGACGCACAACACCCTATTTACCTTGCATGAAGCCAAGCCCAGGTCCCTGCAGCCTGCACTACTGCTTGCCCTGCCATGGGTAGACAGTGTGCTTCAGCACCAGAGCATGGGCCAGCCATAGAGATGCTCTGGCTGGCTACTAGAGCATCTCTGCAGAGGACCAAGCCTTTAGTTGCCCCCTGTCCCTGTTTTTCCCCCAGGGGTTTTTTTTGACCCCTGAATATCCAGGGGTTTAATTTTGCCCCTGCACTGCAAATTTGCAGCCCAGGGAACAATTTTTGTTTCCACACATGCTTCTTGCAATCTCAAAGGGATTTGAGATGTTGCAAGAGGCACATGCGCACTCATCTGGATGTGCCTTTAGAGACTTCCAGGTCTGTCACACCTACGCTGATTTCTCAGAAAACATGTCCTGGGGACAGAAATTTCCTCCATCACCCTCTATGTTGAAAACAAAGTAATTGTTTGGCAGAATTAGAAGTTCAGTGCAATGTTTCCTTTCCTCTAGTAGAGGGCCTAAGGACAAGCTAAGTTTTCTTGATTCAAATGTCTAACAAAGTCTTAATAATTTACAAAGAAATCTTAATTTGATTCTTCAAGGTGATTATCAGTAGTTGCAATACACATTATGCTTGCTTACCAAAAATGCAATGCAATGGCTGGAGATTTTTGGCCAGCAGTATGTAATGAGGCAAAGATGTGCCCTGACTGACTCTGCTCTAGCAAGGAGCTGAGTAAGCCCAGTTACCCCTCCATTCCTTCTTACTGCTTTGATTACAGTAAGAAGTTCTCTTTAGCCTTTTTATGTATTGATTCTCTATATATTACCTGGTAACTAGGTGCATAGTTTAGGAACTTAAAGCTTTTCTTCTTGTTTGAAGCTTTCTGTGAGAGAAGTACTGATGTCATCAGCAGCCCCAGTATTCAAAACTTTTCTGTCCTCACAAAAAAAGTGATGCCATTAAATAATGTTCATATAGGACCCCTTATTTGTCCTGGTGAGGGACACAATATGTATCCAGGGCAAATATGCTATTTGTAGCTCTTTTCCAGACAGCTAAATAAGCAAGAGAATCTTGTTTCAAGAGTTTTTCTTTGCATGATCCACACACCTAGCCTCTGACCCGGAAACATCAGATGAGATCAAATAAATGCTCCTCCTTCACTGTTCAGACAGTCATTATCATGGTGAACTCCAGTTACAGAGGCAGGGAGGAGAAAAGATCTGCAGACACCATTCTCCTGATCCTAGTCCATCATCAAGAATCTATAAATCCTTAGGGCTTTCCAAGGTCTAGAGCCCCCACTGACCTCATTCAAGGATGAAACTGTTTCCTCAGTACCAGAATACTTGTTCTAGCATACCACCTCCAGCAACTGAACCCAGCACCCTTTCCCATACTGGCACTGAAAAATGTTCGTTCCTTGTATCTACCCATTACTCTCAAGAAGAATGGCTCCCTTCACTCCTTATGGAATGCTCTTTTGCCTAAGAGGCAGACAGTCTTCTTCAGAAAGTCCTTCACATCTAGATCTAGATACAGCAAAACTTGATGTAGGAGATCACTATAGCTAAAGAGCTCAAAAGGCTAGAGACCCCTGGAACTCATTTTCTTGGCCACTATCCCATAAGCTTACAAATGTCTGTAAAGCCTTGTTATGGTAAACTAATGTCAGCTATTCAGTTGTGACACAGATCTCTACCTACAGCATCAGGAAGAGAGGTTTACCTTCCAAAACAGGTCAAGCCCATTGATGATGCATCAAGAACATGATCAGAGCTGCAGGTGAAAATGAAATTTATCTGCACATATTTTGTGTTTGTTCCCTCATGAAACAGTAGTTCTTGAAATTCTATAGAAGTGATTCAGAATAGGCCACACCACAGCTCTCTGGATATTTTATACACCTTGTAAAATTATTACAATAAATCCATGCTTCACTGAAGCTTTAAGGTACAGCATGATCCAGTGGATTCAAACAGCTTCAGTCATAACGTTCTGTGGCAATAGACACAGCCAATGAGGTTACAGCACGGGCAGAGATGAGCAACTTCTTCAGCAGGAAGAGCTAATCTACTGCTACTTTTCCAGTGAAGAATCATGACGTGGTAGATAATGCCATAGCATTTAAGTCTCAAAAACAGTTCAGACAGGCAGCTAACTGAGCATTGTAATAGCCAGTACTTTGGAGAAGTAAAGAAACAAAATAATTAACAGGAGTAGGGTAACATGGTGTTTCCACCTGAACTGAGGATTTGCTTTGGGGTTATACCCGTTGTTCCAGAAGGATCCATCTACTATGCAAACCATCACATTTCAACCACAGCAATGGGAAAAAAGATGTGACCACGCAGATGATTGTATATACTGACCAATCACAAGTCCCCAAATTATTTGCCATATTATTTCAACTGAATTTCTTCTGGTTTTCTTGAGAAGCAACATTTCAGTTTTTAAATAGAAGTCAGATTTATGTAATGCCTGATGATTCATACCCCACCAACTCATCTGAGAATATTCACGACTCTCAGCATTTCAGCAGTCAACTCAACTCTAATCAGATTGTTGTTGGTAAATCTGTTGTGTCGCAGTACAATATTCTATTATTATGACCTCTCTGTTGCAGGAAAAGCAGTCTCAAAGGATGGGACAAGCATCAGAACCACTAGTAGCTCTACAAGCTTCTAAACTTTTATGTGAATCACACTGAATTGAGTTAGCTGGGTTGCTGAAGATGCGCAAGGATCAAAATCCAGAAATATTCCCTTCTCCGGATTGGTTTTGAAGATGCAATTGTTAGACACTGTCCTCAGAGCAGGGAATTCCTCATCCCTGGACATGATTCACTTGGCTTCAGTAGCATCTGATAACACAACAATGTAATATTTGGTGGAGACCTAGATTTCTTACTGATGCACTTTTTTTTCCTTTTAATATTATTGTAGATAATTTTCATTATAGTTTATTGTTGGAGGGGAGCCCTGTCAAGTTGAAGTCTAGCAGCTACAACTGTTCAGTACAAATAATAGGGGAAAGATGAGATGCAATGAGTTAGGTTCTCAACCTGCCTTCCTACTACTATTCTCTTTCCAGCAATCCAGGAACAAGTCTACTTAATATTCCAGAATTAAGCAGCAGTCTTTCCTGTAATTTTAGATGGAGTTCTAGTTTACTTCTAGTGTTTACAGGTAAAAAGTAAATTCAGTAATATTCCCTAGCTGCAAATTTCCATCAACCAATAACACACACCTCACCTCTTTCCCTTTCAAGTACAAAGGGAAGCAGGTCAAGCTCCCTCAGCTCTCTTTCTGAGCATCATAAATTGAGAGTAACCAAAGACAGCAAGAAAAGGAAAGTTCTTAAAAATCTAGCTTATAGAAGCAAGATGTTCCAACCTCTATTTGCATATGCGTAGGAGTAGAGAGAGGAGGCAGCTATCACAGCATCATTCTTTTGCCCAGCTTTTATTAATTACTCATGTACTAGAGAGAGACCACAGCCTAATGTTCCTTATGTTTATATGGTTCAGCTATGTAGGCAAATGAAAAATGCTTCAGAACCATATAGAAAGGTAAGTTTCCAGTACCAAGGCCACCACACCCAGATAAAGACATTTCTTTTCCCAAGTCAAACAAAAGTATTTTACAAAAAAATCCATTACAGAATGTCATGCACATAGACCATAGAGCATCTAATGCAATAATAAAAACACAAAGTGTATTAAAGAATGAAAGCCCTTCAGGAATTTTGCTTGAAACCACCATTTAGAGAGCTCCCATGGAAAATGCAGTTATTTTAAGAGTGTATCACATCAAATTCTCCCCATCCTGACATCAGCAGCTTACTGTTTGTGAAAGCTGCAGAGAAGCCACTCCAAAAGGGAAAAACAAGAACTTTAGAAGATTGCCTCTTCCATGCAAGAGCCCAAGAGCAACAATTTGTAGAATAGAATATCCTACTTAACTGCCTATAGGGGAAATAATGCTGACCTACTTTTGTCAGAGACATCATAACCTACTAATTGGTGATAAAGCCCCTTGAGAGCCTTGCCTAACGTGCTAGCCAGGTTCCAATTCAAAAAGAAAAAGATGAAAGTGAGAATTTAAAAAGGAAAGGAGAGCTGTAAAAAGGTTAAAGAATGCATCATAGTCTATCTAGGAGCAAGTCATTACCATTTCTCTAATCGGCTACTTTTGCAGTAGACAGATTGCCTCCCATTCTCTCACTTTTTAGTTTCCTTTACTGCCTAGTGTCCTGATGATTTTTAAAAAAGCAGAAGCAAAATCATTGCTTCAAACACTCAGCTGGAAGGCCAGCCCAGGTCCACAGCTACACTGGCCATTTTGCTATCAAAGTTCAAGAGCCTTTTTAAAGAATTTATTTGCTAGTCAAGAGAGAATTAAACGAAGAAAGTTTCACTAATTACACGTGATGATCATCTCATGAAGCCTTAGGGACATTGCAGCTTATACAGGAGATCTCTCAACCCTCATGGGAAAGAGGGATTTAAGGACCAGTGGGTAAGATGACCAAAGAAGAAATACAAAATAGAGAAGCTCAAAGTCCTATTCACATTTAATTACATTAAATACAATTCATTAACTAGAAATAGAAGATGGGACACCAGACCAGAATATCAGAGTGGTAGAAGTTCCTAATGTTGATGTATGTAAGAGCATGACCAGCTCACTTAAGGTAGCTTCACTACAAAAAAGCAAAATCATAGGAATTGTACTGTGTAATGACATGCTTTTGCTGTCTCCAAGATCTATGTATGAAAGTGCTAAGCTTGCAAGTAAACATTTCTGACTAGTAGGATTTTATAAAGTCACCTTAGCCTCATAATCAGGTCCCATTCTCCTTTCCTGTCGGCAGCACCCATCATAAAGTTCTGTAGGCCATACTCACTTTTATCTGTGGCACATTATCTATGGCAGGGGTCAGCAACCTATGGCCTGTGGGCTCTCTGGTGCAATATCATCATTTATTTGGGACTAAAAGGGGATGGAGGGGAAAAAAAAATCAGTAAGAATAAAGCTGAATATAGGCACAGGGTACTGTTCACCATTGCCCTCTACTTTGCAGTATCATTCAGATCATTGTAAAGTTGGAGCAGAACAGCATTCTAATCAGATAGCACTTTACACTGCTCTAAGTGACCATACAAAGTACATGATAAAGGTGAACTAGACCAAGAGGAAGCAAGTCCCATTAGTAAGGCGTTGCTATTGTTATAGCTGCTGGTCAGCAGAGCAGCATGATTTCAGCTCAGTCTGATTTCCAACTAACATGCAGATCTCGGGTTAGTGGAGCTAATTTGTGACATGCCAAAAGGGTTGTCTCTCACTGGCCTATGCATCACTCTCTGCACAGAACAGCTTAGAAAGCTGCAATCTTTCAAGAAATCTTAATATCACCTTATGTCTCCATGCAACAGCTAAGGCTACATTCTTCAACATACATGGGTGAGGTACTTGCTAAGTAAAATTTCTAAGTTTCAAATAATGTTTTCTTTTTTCTTTTTTTTTTTTAACATGCATACAACATTTTAGCAGCTATCAATTATATAACAAAATATAATGTGTAACAATTAGTCAATAATTCATGCAGTTACATACACAACAGAAGAAATTGATAAACACATTGCTATTGGAGGAGTAAGAGTAAGCAATAATTGAAACATACAAAGATCTTCATTTAACAAATTTTTAAACATGTTCTTAATTCTGACCCTGTGAAGTAGACCCACTTCTCACCTGCAAGCTTCCAACCTTCATTACCACGCTCCCTTGTATGCAAGACACTGGGCACATCTATACATACATTAACACACTTCAGTTAATGCACATTAAATTTAGACCCTCCACTGTGAGGTACTAGGAAAATGCACATTACCCTGTTTTAACGCGCATTAACTAAAAAGCATAGTTTTCAAATGACATTTAATTTGCAGTACCCTATTTTAATGAAACTGCAATTTAATGTGCATTAAAATAGGCTATTGCACATTAAAGTGCACATGTAGACATGCCCACTGTGTCCACAATACTAAGTTTGTACTGAATAAAACTCAACTGCTATGAGAGGTTCACAGTAATATTCACAAGACTCAGAATACTATCACTAGCCAAAAAGCTGCATTAGGAAAATAGCTACTGCATACTTTAAACTGAACTCATTGGATCATGGAAAAGTGGGTCAAGAACTAGGATAAGTATCCAGAAGGGAGCAGGCAAAAGGACTGCTTCATAGCTTGCCTTTATTTTTTCAAAATGACATAAAATAATAAAATATTACCAGGGTTTCTGCAGTAAATGAATCAGCATCGTATTTTCCATCACACAAGTTATGAAGTGACATCTCAGTTGACACTTGGTTGCCATTTATAAAGGTATTGTTTTGATTATAATGCTCAAATACCATCTTAAATCCATTTCTTTTTTTCTCCCCCGTGAGGGATTGCTGTGTATGCCTTCTATATATCTTGATATTGTTACTGGCCTCTTACATGGTTTTATGTCTATGAGAAAGTTAATTTAATATTCCAAAATATTGGTTGCAGTCTTCAGGAAACCTTATATTAAAGGAAACAGATAGACATGACCATCCAACATAGTCTTTGATTTCTTAGACTTGATAACCTCCTCTTAGCTGTAGCAACTTACTGGGCTAGATCCTTTTCCATGATGCATCTCTTTTATGTCACTGTCATAAAAATATGAAATCCTTAGCAAATCATCCACCTTTGCACACATCCCATGACACAGGTATACATCTGAGAGGGAGAATTAAAGGGGTAGTGTCACTAATTATACATGATAGCCATTTCATGAAGGTGGGCAAAACAGATGGACCCAGAACCTGTCACTGTCTTGCAATCCCAGGGCTATCACATGCCATCATAAATTAAAAGCTACAAGAGGCTAAATTATGATATAATCTGATCCCTTGTTGCCCTGGAAAGTGAAGAAGTAAAAACCAGTGAAGGTGACTTAGTAAAAACGTTTTACCCTTTGTAGGTACCAAAAAGGTCTTTGAATTATTTTACTTGTGTAATTATTCTAGCTTGCCTCCTTCTGAAGAGCTATGTGGTTTTGTTTTCTTCCCTTTTATATATGGAAAGCTAATTAATTGATCTTCTATCAGAGCCTTCCATACATTACCTGGCAGGCATTTTTCAGTATGACCATAACAAATAAGCTCACGGTACTGGAAGACAGATTAATAGCTCCTCTTGAGGCACTATCCAGAGTGAAGATATTGTATATAACCTGTCAGTGGTGGTTTTACTACGCCACATACTAGAAGTGGGACTAGGGCATCATTTGCAATGTCACAATTACACTGATTTCAACTAACTGCAAAAATGTTTGTAAAAATGCGTAGCAACATGGATGGTTTTTTTGCAGGCAGAAATATCATTCAGATTAGATGAACTAATTTTTTTAGATCATTTAGATTTACATTTCTCCAAACATTTATATATCACGCTGTAAAGGAAAAAGAGTGATTCTGTTGAAGTTGTCTATTATTAGTTCTCCTGCTATTGTCATATTTAAAAGTTTCTTTACAGCTGATAGTCTCTGCTGAAAAGTAAAAAGCAGAGGAAAAAGAAAGAAAACTACTTTTCCCCTCCCTCCAGAATATCTAAGTGTTTTGTTACCTCCCTAAATAGCAAAAGAATTATTCTTAATGCACACACCCACACATAAACACCCCCCCCTTTTTTAAAAGGGTAGTAGCAAAGCTAAAGAAGAGATTTTATTTCCGTTTCTGCACTTGGCTTCTCTTTATCTGTACTATACCAGCATTTTCTGGGTTTTGGCTGACAGCAATAGCAAGGCCTTCTGCTCTCTTCATCCTTTCAAAGCTGTAGCATTCAACTTTTTCTTCATTGGAGACAGTTCTGGTGCTTACCAAATGAAATCCTTCTTTAAGTAAAGTGTCAACAAGCAGGCCTAATACATTAGTTCCGTTAATCAGCTTCCTAGCATCAGGTTTTATGGAAACATACCTAAAGTGAGAGAAAATGTAGTTGTGATAAGACTTCTTGCAGAATGAAAAAAGTATAACAGGCCGAACTCTCAAATGATGAAATTCACCACAACTAGCCCCTGTACATCTACACAATATTTGGCATTAATATGCTTTGAGAAGAAAACTATTCCTTCCCTCAGAACATGGGTATTTTTCAGTTTGTCCAGTTACTTTACAAAATAAAAAAACCCTCTATTTTTCATTTAATGGAGAACTGAATACGATTCATATCATGCTACAACTCAGATAAGAATCCTCAGACTAGGGCAAGGCCTGTGAAACTGAGTTTTTTCCCCCCAGTAGCAGCAATCTCTCACAAAAGGTGACATTTCCTGCCAAATTGCCTTGTATGATGGCTTTTATGGTAACTATGAAAATGATTTTCACATTAAATCAAGTGATTTTATTAAGTATAAAGGTACAGTTTTTAAAATGCAGACATTTCAAGGAAAAGTCAGGTAAAAATATTGTTACAAAAGGACCATAAACTGACAGACAGAACTAACTGCTCTATAGTTCATGAAGTACAAAGGTCCACAAAGACTGTTAAAAGATAAACAGAATCCATGCCACCATAAAGAAAAGCTTGATGAAATAGAAATGAAGTAGACAACAGTAAAAAAGTTGACTTGTCTGATTAATCTACTTTTTCTTCAATTGCAAAGGAAACAAGTTTTACAAAGTCAAGAGAGAAAAGATTAGAGGAAAGAACACTTCTCATTTTAAAGTTACCATAAAACTTTAAAAAAAACTCCGTTAAAATGATAATAAATTATAAAGGTATGGCATAAGTGACATCTCACAAATGCTATGCGAGAAAGCCAAATTCTACTTGCATTTACTCAATTAACCTCAATGAAAAAGTGTTTAACCCAGCATTCCTTGGATTGTTTAGTTCATAGAGAACAATCCGACTGAAGTAATTCCAGTGAAGTTTCTATATAATTTCAGATGTTCCCAGAGCCAGGGAAGATGACATGTGAGATTCGAATTTTCTTGTACAGAGACAGTCTAGTTATATAACAGAGTTGTCTATTAAGAGTTTCTAAAAGCCATTATACAATTAAATAATTAGAGCCTGATACTACTAGCACAGAAGTCAGTGATTTCCCACTGATTTTAATAAAAAACAGGACCAGGCTTCTAAGCTTCAAGAACATCAGCCACAGTTTTTGTTGTAGAACATAAATTCTACAGTTTTGGAATAGAGAAGTTTGGTATCTCAATTCTACTTTTGTTTTTCATGCCCTTTTCTCATTTAGTTCTCTCTTTCTCCACAAGGAAGTGTAGAGGACTAATATGTTTGTAGCCGTTTTACTTCCATTTCCCCAACAGCTTATTCCATATTTATCTTGGATGAACTTCCTGTGGGCAAATTCTCCATTTACTTCTATTTTCCAAGCTTGTGGGTTATAGGCACTAAAGATGCTACCCCCTTGTGCTGAGAAGCATGTGTTAACTTAAACTCATTTTGTAGTTTTCAAAACTTGTACTAGACCACATCAAAAGACTCTTAGCAACCACACTGAGGAGACAAGTCAGTTTCCTTGTTTCCTCATTAAAAGTGTAACTTGCCTCCTAAGTTAACAAACTCTCCTACGAGAAAACATGGTATTTCTCTCCCCATGATCACTAAATCATTTCAGCCAACAGGGAACATCTTCAGTGATTAACTTAAATTTTCAATCGCATTATGATGACTAACTACACAAACAGCAAATGCATTCTGACAGATAATCTTTAGAATACCAGAACACCTAAGAAATTGTTTAAAGGACATGAGAACAAGCCAGAGAATTAAATATTGGCAAATAGTTCTATCCCATACTGTTTTTAACTTCATGCTTTTCAATGGCTTCCAGTCTTTAAAATCTAGTGGCATTACCAGCACTCTTAAGCCTCTCACTGAATCAGTCACATTCCTTATTCTTTCTATATTAACAATGAGGTAAACTATCAAATTAATTAGAGAAACAAATTAAAATGTCAGTTGTTATTTTTAAAGAAAAATTACCAAATAGTGCAGCTCAGTACATCAGAAATTACAAATCAAAGACATGCCAGTATTGGGAGAAGCTCACATAAACCAGGAAGATAGAAAGAAAACTGAACTCTGAGCTTTCAGATGCTTATCCGATAGTCTATTTTTAAAAAAGTTTTACTAGCATGTATTTCATGAACATGCTAAGGAGCCATGCCAAGAAGAATACCTTGCCACAAGCTGGTCAGCAACAGAGTAGTCTGTGCCACATTGAAAAACCAGGTCATGATGAGAAGGTCTTTCCAGAGGAACTGGATTTAGGGGCTTCTGGGAAGGGAAAGAGTTATTGTGCCAGCCCTGTCCCAATTGCTGCTCTGTAAACATACTGATCCGTCCAGCCAGTTCTTCAATAGTGCTGCTGCAAGAACCAAAGATCCGTATAAAAGCCTGAGTTTCCTGGAGCAAGAAGCGAACTTCCAATATCTCTAGTCTTGGCTTTAGCAAGTTTTCCTGGCTTAGGATATCAGCCAAGGAGTTGAGTTCATAGAAGTCTGCTTCTCTTTGTAGCCTCTGATAGTCTGAGAAGTTAGTGGGCAGTAACAGCTGAAGAGTCCTCAAGAAGTCCAAGATGTAACTAAACAGAACTCCATCTCTATCCACAAAGAACTGCCCATTCATCAGCCTGAAATCACGGTCACTGCCATTCAACATCCGTGCCAACCTAGACTCCGGGAACTGCTGTAGGGTGGAAGCCCATGTTGTAAATGTCATGCCTCCCACATTCAAAACAACCACATCTTGATTGCTCATATTTGTCTCAGAGTTTTTAACACTCTGCCCTATGTCATCCAAATCAGATTATTCTTGAACTGCAAACCACTGTTAGTACCGTTTAGTGATCTCAGTGCCTGCTTAAGGCAAACTGTGGAGCAGAGAGAGGATTCCCAGACAACAGAGTTGTAAATACAATCTACTATATGGCTTGTTTGAGGCCTTGGTTGCTTAGCAACTTTAACTCCTGGAATCTGAATTAACACACAAACACACACGTAGCTTCCAAAGGCTGAAACAATTCACTGATAATCCCAGATCCTAAAATCCTTAATAAAAGCCAAAGAATACCCCAAAATTTGGGGCACTCGATATAAATCTGTAAATTGCTGGCACAGAACTCGCTTCTATTTTCACACATTTCCACTGCATGTGACCCTCTGCTAAAGGAGAATGTAAATGTACTCTAAATGTAAAGAATGCAAGGTCATGCTCTCCAAAATGGAAGTCATTCCAAAAAAAACAAAACAAAACAAAAACCCTCATGTATTTCAATAAATGCTTATAATCCAAATTTTCCTATAACAAATATTTTGCATGGAATATACTGTATCTCTTTATGTAAAATGTACCATTTAATTACATATAGAGTTACCCTAGGAGTTAAGGCATAAAAACTCACTGGACTCCATTCATCCCTGATATAAGCTACATGGAAGCTAATGAAATGATAAGGGGGAGTACGGTCTACTCTGAAGGCAAGAAGTTTCTGAGCACCAAGACCAACACTGTTCATGTCATCATATAAGTTCCAAGGAACTTCCCCCCTCTCCAGCTAATGGAGTTATGAAAAGCAAATGTGGAGAGACAGGGAAGAGTAGCTCCCCTGTCCATAACCCTAGCACTGCTGGGAAGATTGTGGTTCAGAGAGACTCACTTTCTGATGGTTGAGATCAGAATGGAAGCTCCAATCTTTAATGCAAGCTCCACCTGTCCTTTCCTCCTCTCTGTAGTAGCGAAGGTAATTGAAAGGGAGGTCACACTAGACTGTATTTAACAAGTAGGCATCACACCCATGAGGGCATTCCATTAGGGCTATTTAAAGATTTTAAAACATAGCTCTAACAAAGAGAAAATAATGCAGTTTTATGCCTGTCAGAGAAGTCAAGTATCTAGACAGGACCATGCAACTGAAAAAGTAAGTTTCATTGAAGAGCAGAGATTACTAGCTCACAGCTCATTTTCTTCCATGTATCTCCATTAAGTTCTTTTTGTTACTGCTATTTGTTCAAGATTTCTGATCTGAAAACATTTTCTACAAAAAAACTATGAGCAACTTCCAATACTTTGATTACTCTTTATATTTTGAGAACACAGGATAATTTCAGTGACTGCCTAAGCAGTCAGTCTATGCTTCAGCAACATTTAACCTCTTCTAACTGAAGATGTCCCAAGTGTTCATTAATGAACTCAGTGTTTTGCAGTAAGTAGTCAGTCTTGCACAAAACTTACAGACTGCTACTCTTTCAGATCAGAGGCATCCTTCCTAGTTTCAAAGAATTTTCCCTCACCCAAAAATTCATTTTAGGGAGGAGTAACTTTTACCACAAGCCGTATGAATTTGTATTCTACAGAACTATTAGCAGATTAGACAATATACACTGTTAGTTTGGTCCTAGTTTTAGTAGGAGAAAGACAGTACAATAATTAGTGTTGAAGTGTGTTATTTCTAAAAGCATCTTTGAAATAAGTGCTCAGAACCAGTGTTTTTTCTCAAAGTTCAGGTTCCCTTTCCAGCCTATCTGTGCTCAAACCACAGGAACTGTATTAGTCTCTTCAGACACATAATTCAAAATCTCAAATGTTTCCATCAGCAGTTAGGGCTTTAAAAAAATGTAATTATACACAATTAATTTTTTTGCACCAGAGTTGTTACTTCTTAGGAATGTGAATGTTGGACTTTGGCAGTGGACTTTATAATAGTTTATATTTGCATACAAATTGTGCAACATTATCCAGCACTACTAGTGTATAACTTTTACACTTTTCTCTTAGGAGTGAAGCTCCATCTGTCATTTGTTCCCAGTAAAAGACTGCATGGTCTGCTATATCCACAGTATCTGCCAAATAGGATGAGCCAATTGTAAAGAGTCGAGTCTTCCAGCACTGGATGTTGTCAACAACAGACTCCAAAAAGGGCATTCTGATGACTGCTATGATAAGCAAGAAAATCAGGAAAGATATTGTAAGTTTACGTGAAAACACAGAATGAATCTTGAAATTAAGCATGCTGTTTTCCTGAGGCAAAGAAAGTTTGTCCACATCTTCTAGTTTCACACCATTCCACTGACTAGTATCAAAGGCCTTCATGGTATGGCTGATGTGTACATTAGAACAAGGCAGAGGGGTTTCTTTAATCATTTTAATTTTCTCCCTAAACTCCTGCATCTGCTGCAAAAATATAATGGGTTCAGATACATCCTTAAAGGCCTCTGCAATGTTAAACACCATTCGTTGTTCTTGCAGAATGGTGTTCAGTTTATTGATTTCTGGGTCGTAGGCCTGCATCACAGCAAGCTTCATGGTCTCAAAATCAGACAGAATCTCATTTCTTTTCTGCTCTAGCGTGTGCTGCAGCTTCTCAAAGAACTCTTTCACTCTGTCCGAATCCCTTGTCAGCATTTGCAGAGCTTTCCTCTTGCTTGTTTCTAAAGTGTCCAGCCGGGAAAGTGCATCCCCACAACGCCATGTTTCAAAGCCCTGAAACAGGGTTTCAAATGCACGCCTCTCCTGAGAATAGGCTTCTTCAATAGAGCAAAACGCATGCTTTATGTGATCACCTCGAGTAGCACAGACCCCACAAATCAGCTGCATGTCTGTCCGGCAAAAAATGTTGAGGGGTTGCCCACTGTGCACCTTGCATACAGGCATTTTAGGCGTTACCTTGATTTTGTTATACTTCTCCACAATGCCTTTTAGGGAATAGTTGACTTGCAAACTGTTGACTCCTGTGACAGATGTCTCCTTCCGACAGGTAGGGCACTTGAAAGGGGATGGTCTCCAAAGCACATTCCGGACATTCCCCTCCAATATCCCTTCCAAACACTTCTTGCAGAAGTTGTGTGAACAGGGCAGAACCCGAGGATCATCAAACAAGCTACAGCAAATGGGACAGGTCAGATCTTCCTCTAGGAGCTCCATCACATCCTATGAAGAGAAAAACAGGTATTAAAAGCACTTTCCCAAATACATTCCCATCTCCCCTCTCAATAAAAAAACCTCAAATGTGAAACAGATTTCAGCAACCTAGACAAGAGCTATTTCCACCCCAGACAGGCAATGGGCTTATCTACATTAGAGGGGCCCTGCAGCTATTAGTTTTGTTGGCAGAGCCCCCTAGTGGAGATATGTTGCATGTCAAAAGGGTTTTTATTAACAGCTATAATGCCCTCCTAAATTATACAAGCTAAACAGCAAAGTTCTTTTCCACCAGCATTGATGCATTTCACATAAGAGGTTCACCCAGCAGAGCTAACAGTTATTTTCAGCTAATATAGTTTTCCTGGGGGGGCGGTTTGTAGTGATATAGACCAGAGGTTCTCAATTTTTTTTCTTATTACGTACCCCCTTCCAAATTTACCAGCTGCCTCTGTACCCCTATCAGCACACATTTTATATTTGAATCCCTTAAATGCCAATTATTGAAAACTGAAATCACCACTGATTATTGAAAATGAAAATTAAATCACCATTACACAATTTCTCCAACATACCCTGCAGAGGTGTCTTGCATACCCTCAGGGGTACAGGTACCACAGTTTGGGAACCCCTTGTAAAGACAGATCATCAATGTAACTCCCCTGGTTTCATGAGAAAGAAGGCTTTTTTTTAAAATCCCTTTACAGTGGCATCTCAGCTAGGTGTGTATACACAACCAGTCTAGCCATGAAGTGGCTGTGTGTGTTCTGGTACCAAACCACCAGATGGCAAACATAAAAAGATAGCCTAGTGTTAAGACAAAACCACTTTCACAGTCTTACAATAACAATTCATTATTTATGCCAAGGAATGTTAGACAAATCCAGCAATGATCTTTGCTATCAGCTGAAAATTATTAGAGTACTAATATTTCAAGACTTAAGCTTCATCACTGCACTGATGCACCATCCATAGACTGGAATTTCACAAAATACATCAGATTAACATGGGAAAGACCAGACACTAAGATTCAGACAGAAGCTATCATATTTTGCTTCCCCAGAACCAACACAATTTCCATTCAAAATGTAACACTACTTGGTAAAGAGGTGGGAAAGCAATGAAGGTGACCCACACACAAAAACAAAGGCCATTGACTATTTGTTTCACCTTATTCTCTTCCACGCCTTCACATAGTGTTCAGTAACCAAGTGAATGCCCTTCACCTTCTTGTTGAGATATTCAGTGCACAGCTGAAATATTTCAAAGAACAATTTACAGATGATCCCTGAAAAATCTCAGCAATTTAAAAAAAAAAAAAGCTACTGTGCCCTGCTCATACAGACAAGGTATGTACAGACAAATACATGTCCTGTATTTTCAGATCCAGTCTCTCAACATTCAACTTAATTACTGTATTTTTTTAGTGGAACCTGAGGAATCATCAGAATTTATCATGCTGTTCTTGGGATAACTTATTTGTATTGTATTAGCGCACAGAGACCTCTGTGAGAAATCCAATTCACTGGGCCAGGTGCTAGACATATATAACAAACAGGTTTTTTATACAATTATGCAAGAAGCAAGAACATTTTTTGGTGACATCCTTTATTGGATCAACTGTATAGTCAGAAGAATGACTAAATAGGCTTTCAGGCAAAATCCCCCTCTTCACTTTAGGTTGGAACCATGGATAAGAAAATGACTAGGTTTCTACTCAGGCAGAGAACTAAACCTTCTGAGCGAAGGCAGGATAGTAAAGTCTGGGGCAAAACCCCAGGAAGACGTCTATTCTCAGTTACTTAAATCCTCCTCAGAACGTTGTCCCTGCATCCCACACAGGGACTCCATTTTCTGTGAGTCTTCTGCTAGTAAGTTAATTTGAAACATCATTCACTTCTCCTTCCAGGAGCCAGAGGAGAGCGTTGCTTCTCTTTCATCCCCTTTTCTGACAACTTCTGATGCCAAAGCAGCAGAATGAGACACAGAGAATTCTGACTACCCTTCCCTAACCTCCATATTTTACTAAGCATGGAGCCCCCCTCCCCACCTGCTCAGTTTAATTTTTCTGCGTTTTAGCATCTAGAAATCCACAACCTCTCCACAACCTTTTTGAATTTGGCAGCACCACTGGTTGAGAACCGATGCTGCACTGCCTCCGCTTCCCTCAGTGGTTCTCAACTAGGGAGCTGCTGGACAATCCTGCCTACATTAGGGTTTTCTGATCAACCTAAAGCAGGCCAGCCTAACTGTTTGTAGCACCCACATTGTGGAACCTTTGGAAGGGGCTGATGCTCTACAAAATGCCACAACACTCCAGCAGAGAACCACTGGTTTAATTCCATGCTGCACGTTCTAGCTCGGAGTGGGCAAAATGCAGGCTGGATGTGGCCTGCCAGGTCATTCCATCTGGCCTGTGGGGTCCCTAAAAAAAGTTAGAAAATTAATATTTATCTGCCTCTGGCTGCTTGTCATGCGGGCCTCAACAGCCTGCCAAAACTCAGTAAGCAGCCCTCCGCCTGAAATAATTGCCCTCCTGTTCTAGCTTCATCTGAGGTCACAAGTTCATCCAGCTTATGGCAGGTGTGCCACTCCAATCCTCTCCCCCTGCCCCATCTTTTGGCTCCCAGCCCTGTGCTTCCTGTCTGATCAGCTGCTTCCACTTCCTTCCCTGTGCTCTGCCCTGCCTGTCACATGTCCCATAGGCTGGCCATGCCACTTGCATCATCTGTGCCACCCCTAACCTGGCTCACATCTGCTACTAGATAAGGTGACATCTATCCAAAATTAAAAGCAAGGAAATGCAGAATTACAAAATACTTCACATCGCACATGTTTCCACCACTTACTCCAAAACCAAGCTTTTCCAAATAAGACAAGAGGGCAAGTCTCATTGGTGGCAACTTACTACATTCAGAGACAGGTCTTTTAAAAGAAAAAAGAAGTGGTTTCACTGCTTGCGCCCTAAAACAAGCCCTCTCACCAGCCATGGCCCTTGTGCCCAAATCCCTGGCACTTTCAGCCTTCAAGCAGATGGAAACCAGTCAAATAGAGTAGGACCAAACCTTGAGGAAGAGAGATGAGCCTACAGTCAGAACTGCCAACGCGCAATACAAGGCCACAACATGAGGCTCTTGGAAAGCTAGAAATGCCTGAGAAATTAGGGTCAGTTGTAAACGCTTTTACACGAATAGGGGCGTAGTAGCGCTAAGGGACCGCTAGATCCCCAGAGTAGATACCCTACGCCTTCCTGCCCTGCATGCAGCTGTATTTATTCACAGGAGCCAGCCTTGAGGGTGCTCAGAGGAGTACCATGGTTTTGGGGAAAGGGGGCAGAGGGGTTTCAAGGTGGCTCCCCCCCACCGGCTGATCAAAGCCAGCTCCTCGGAGCATCGACTCACAGCAGCGAAGATCCCACTGTCGGCGCGGCCTTGGGACCAAGGCATCTGTGAAAGGGGAGCCCAGGAGCCAGCGGGGCCTGGCCGGGGCCTCCGCGCCCAGCTCCGTGCAGCGCGCGGCATATGTCCCGGGGCAGGGCCCGGCGCCTACGGGGCCTTCCCAGCGAGGCCACCGGGCAACGCACCGCAGGCCCCAAGCCCGGCCCGGCGGCGGAGACCGGCAGCAGGGGAGGGGCCGGCGCGAGCTCGCACAACCCCGGCCGCACACGTGCAGCGGGCCCGGCCCCGGGCCCGGCCCCGGCCCCGGCCCGCGGCCACCTGTGCAGCCGAAGCCGGCTCTGCCCCCCCGTCGCCCCCTGCTCCCCACGCGGCAGGACTCACCTCAGCTCAGCGCCGCCGCCTGCTGCACCCGGGAGAGTAGGAGCGGGAGCAGCCCCCACCTTCCCCGCCGCCGCTGCTGCCCCGCCCTTGCCGGGCACTGGGGGCGGCGCTACGGCCCGGCCCAGCCGCGGCAGACGGACCCCGCCCCAACAAGCGCCGGAGCCGGTCCCGAGCACAGCAGCGCTACTGGCCTGTGAGGCCTACAAGGGACGCTGCTTCCCGAAGGGCCGTGGGGTTGACGGGCCCGGGGAGCTGGCCCCTTCTCAAGGCAGTAGAAGGGCCTCCAACACGGGCCTCTCGAGCCCCAGGACCTAAACCGCTGCTTTCAGGGGCAACCATTCACCCACAGAGGCCTCGATTTCATCCACTCGCAACCCTCTCCTGCTCTCCCACCTCATTGTGCCTGGGAAACAGCGTGAGAGAGGAGGGGCACCACCGAGGCTGTGATGGCAGAGAACTTGTTCAACTGAATTAAAGCTTGGAGGTACAGGGTTGTGACCTGTGACACGGGAGAGCTGGGTTCCTGCACAGCATTTGCTAGCCTGACATGGGGGAGAACGTCTTCCTGACCCCAAATCTCACAATCAGCAGGACCCTCCAGCTAGGTACCTGAGAAGGCTTTAGAGCACTGGGACACGCCGTTGAAATCCCCAATTGCCTGTGGCTGGCAACCTTCAGAGAAAGGTGGAAAGAAAAGAGAAACCAATTAGTATTCATGAGGGAAAACATACACCTTCCTAAAGCAGAAGGATTTAGGCACGGGATTACTAGGTGCCTCCCTCACAAAAAAAACTCTCAGTTCTGGCATGGGGATTCGCAAAACTTTAATCCACATGCCACAAAAACTGATTGTTGACCCAGGCATCCCCTTGTTCTATCAAAGTGTGCAGCCCAGATCTTGTCAGGTTTGACAGGGAGCCACCTGGGGGTCTTTACCCTCACTGCTTTGTCCAGAAAACCATTCCAAAACTTCACTCCTATAAGTCTAACATAAAAGCCTTAATCTGACTGTCTGTCTGCCTGTCCATAACACTTTATTCATGCTCTAAATGGCTGACAAACACAGTGGGCCCAGACCCCAAGCAGCAGGAGGAAAGGGGGAGTGGACCCAGATAGGGCAGGGGGAGAAGGGAGGCGGGGACAAATTCAGTATGCAGCTTCAAACCTTTTGGTCTTATTTGACGGCTTTCGCCAAATATCACCAGTACTACCTACACAGCTCATCTAGTAGGATCCCATGCCACACAGAGGCAGAGGGGTAGATGCTGAAAAGGGAGAGTGAACTGGGTATAACCAGGGTTTTTTCCCCACTGTTTCTCTCCCACTTGCAGCCTCCAGCATTTCAGGTCTAGATTCAGAGGCTGTATCCTTAACTCCCATGTTTAAGAGCTACTGAGCCCCTTTCCTACAATAATGTGTCCAATCCCTTTTTGAACCTGGCTAAACTGTCAGCTTCCACAACCTCAGGTGGCAACGAGCTCCACACTTGCATGACACACTGTGTGAAACAGAACCCTTCTGCCAGGTGCTGGACCACAGCAACAAGGACTAAGTTAAAAAATCACAAATTTTCCTTGAACTTTCCTTTTTGATTCAAGCCGCTCCCCCCCAAAAGCTTGGGAAATATACTTTAACTGGGTGCTCCAAAATGAACAAAACTTCCCCAGTAGCAAACTATAACAGGGTTTATTTAAGGGGGAGGAGGACAAACACAATAGTTAAGAAAACGTATCTATTAAGTATTAGTTAAAACCCCAAACATGTAACAGTATCACGGTCAATGCCAAACCAAACCCAAGGGAGCTCGCTTATCGGTTCAATCTATGTAGTTTGTAGTTTGCTTATCTATATAGTTTACTTATTGGTTCAATCCATGTAGTTCAATCTATCTAACCCACAAAAGATTTAATCCATTTGGCCTCCAGCTTTTTTAATGTCTGTTTTTAGCCCAAGTCACCAGTACAAAGTTAGCCTGACCCCAGAATTATAGCTCTAGGATCAACCAGTGACAAGCCTCTAGCTCCTTCATCCATGCCACATATTCTGCACCAGCGTGGGGACAAATTCAGTATGCAGCTTCAAACCTTTTGGTCTTATTTGATGGCTTTCGCCAAATATCACCAGTACTACCTACACAGCTCATCTAGTTTAAGATTAAACATCAGTGCCTATAATAAGCCAATTTCATAGATTTCATAGACATCAGGGCTGGAAGGGACCTCGGGAGATCATCGAGTCCAGCCCCCTGCCCAAAGGGCAGGAAGTCAGCTGGGGTCATAGGATCCCAGCAAGATAAGCATCCAATTTACTCTTGAAGGTGTTCAATGTAGGTGCTTGAACCACCTCCGCTGGCAGACTGTTCCAGACCTTGGGGGCTCGGACAGTAAAGAAATTCTTCCTTATGTCCAGCCTGAAACGGTCTTGCAGGAGTTTGTGACCATTGGACCTAGTCATCCCTTTGGGCGCTCTGGTGAACAAACGTTCCCCCAGATCCTGGTGGTCACCCTTGATAAACTTATAGGTGGCCATCAGATCACCCCTGAGCCTGCGCTTTTCCAGGCTAAAGAGTCCCATGGCTCTCAGCCTATCATCGTAAGATCTGTTTTCCTGACCTCTGATCATGCGCGTGGCTCTCCTCTGGACTCTCTCAAGCTTCTCCACATCCTTTTTGAATTGTGGAGCCCAAAACTGGATGCAGTACTCCAGCTGTGGCCTCACCAAGGCCGAGTACAAGAAGAGAATGACGTCCTGGGATTTGCTCGAGAAGCATCTATGGATGCAAGCAAGCATTTTGGTCGCTTTATTAGCCGCAGCATCGCATTGCAGGCGCATGTTCATCTTGTGGTCAATGATGACCCCCAAGTCTCTTTCTTCTGTAGTGCTATCCAACGTAGCACTGCCGAGCCTATAAGGATGCTGCAGGTTTTTCCTCCCAAGGTGGAGAACCTTGCATTTTTCAGTGTTAAACACCATCAGCTTCTCATTTGCCCATTTGCTGAGCTTGTCCAGGTCAGCCTGGATCACCCGCCTATCTTCTGGCATGGATGCTTTGCCCCAAACTTTGGTGTCATCGGCGAACTTGGCCAGTCCACTCCTGACTCCAATGTCCACATCATTAATGAAGATATTGAACAGGATGGGTCCCAGGACAGAGCCTTGAGGGACCCCACTGGTCACAGGGCACCACGATGAGTGACTGCCATCGATTACAACCCTCTGGGTCCGACCAAGGAGCCAATTTCCCAGCCAGCGAATCGTGGTGGAGCCAAGGCCACAACTGGCCAGTTTGGCCAAGAGGTGATCGTGGGATACCAGATCAAAGGCTTTTTTGAAGTCAAGATATATGACATCAATCTCTTCTCCCTTGTCCAGGTGATAGGTCACCTGGTCATAGAAGGAAATGAGATTGGTCAAACAAGACCTACCCGCAACAAACCTGTGCTGGCTATCCCTTAGAATGTTAGCTTGGGCCAGTCCATCAAGGATGACCTCCTTAATAAACTTTTCTAAGATCTTCCCCAGGATAGAAGTCAGGCTAATGGGCCTGTAGTTAGCCGGATCCACTCTCCTTCCTTTCTTGAAGATCGGCACCACATTGGCCTTCTTCCAGTCTTCGGACACTACACCAGAGCGCCAGGAGTTTTCAAAGATCCGTGCCAGGGGCTGGGCTATGACGCTCGCCAGCTCCTTGAGGACCCTGGGGTGCAGATTGTCAGGACCGGCTGACTTGAAGGTATACAGCTTCTCAAGATGTTCCTTCACGAGGTCAGCATTTATGGAGGGTAGGGGATCCCCATCACCCGGATCTCCCTGTCCCATAGCAGGCATAGGCGTCCCATGGGACTGATGAAAGACTGACACAAAGTACCTATTTAATAGGTTGGCTTTTTCCTGGGCATCAGTTGTCAGTTGCCCCATCTGGTTTAGCAGGGTCCAACATTGCCCTTGCTTTTCCTCCGGCTCCCTACATATCTGAAAAAGGACTTTTTGTTGTCCTTGATGCTTGAAGCTAGTTGGAGTTCAGTTGCAGCCTTGGCTTTCCTGGTTTGCTCCCTGCAGGACCGGACCAGCGCAGAATAATTCTCCTTGGAGGTGAATCCCGTCCTCTATCCTTTGTAGGCTTTCCTTTTTAGCCGCAGGAGGTCCGCTAGGTCCCTGGAGACCCAGGAGGGCTGCTGTGCCTTCTTGCTGCCTTTCCTCCATGTTGGGATAGATTTAGCTTGTGCATTGAGGATCGTTTACTTGAGAAGCAACCACTCTTCTTGAACTCCCATCTCCCTGGGGTCATGGTCCCTGAGGGCCTGACCAACAAGCCTCTTGAGCTTGTCAAAGTCGGCTTTTCTGAAGTCAAGGACTTCTGTGTTGCTGACTGACTTGCCAGCTTTACGGCAGATGGTGAAGGTGATCAGCTCGTGGTCGCTGTCACCCAGCTTCCCGTCAATCACTAGGTCGCCGATTAGGTCGTCCCCCATAGCCAGTACCAGGTCGAGCAGCGCTTTGCCTCTCGTTGACCCATAGACTTCTTGAGTCAGGTAGAGGTCATCCACACACGAGAGAAAGCTTTGTGACCACTCGGATTTTGCTGAGTGATCTTCCCACGAGATGTCTGGGTAATTGAAGTCACCCATGACAACCAAGGTCCTGGAGCAAGCGGCCTCAGTCAGTTCCCGGGCGAACTCCTGGTCAAGCTCAGGACTTTGAGTGGGAGGTCTGTAGTAGACTCCCACCGTTGTGTCCCCTGTGCCGTATTCCCCACGAATTTTTACCCAGAGGGTCTCTAGCTGTCCATGCTGGTCGCCAACATCAGCTTGTAGGGACATGTAGCTTTCCTTCACATAGAGAGCTACACCCCCACCCCTTTTGTCAACATGACAAATTTGGTTTAGGTCCACTGAAATGGAGGATAGCGGAATAATACTGCCTTGAATTCCTTTAGTTTGCATGACTAAAAGACAAGAATTAGAGCAATTAAATGAGATTTAAGACATTTAATTTAAGGAAGTTCTGCATAGCCTTACTGGAAGATCTACCAAGTCACAGTCAGAGTAGGATGTTCCTCAGCATCTTGGTAGAGGAATGTATGCACAACTAGATCTTTGTTTTTTAATGCATACACAAAATACAAGCAGCAAAAGCCAGTCAGGGAGCACCTCTATTTGTTTACAATGTCTATAAACTCCGATACAATTTAACTCTTCAGCGCAACATCTCTATAAATGCAAATAGAGGGGGAGGGTTCTTGCCAACTGTTTCCTCTGAAGCATTGATGTATGTTCCAGGGTAAAGATTTGCTCAACTTGCACACATACCACCCCTTTCCATGGTCCCAGGAAACAAGCAAGTCAATATCAACTAAATCTGAAACACAAGTCTCCATCCAATATTCCTTTGCCCTCAGTTTTATTTTTCTGAGAACCAAGGAAACCCCCTTAACTGTTATGACCGAATGTACTGCTTAGAAATATGAGATGATTATAGCTTTTAGTTCCTAATCTAGTCATTCAAGTCCACATCCCAAAAAGGGAAATGAGAGAAGCAAACATATTTTTATTTTGATGGGATGTAGTTATAGAATTCTACTGTTTCTTAATTCCGCCACATAAGACTGAGTGCAGCTGATATCCTCTATGCACCCACTGATTTCTGGTACAACATAAGCAGGGAGAGGTCCTCCTGAGCTATGTAACGGCTTACTGTTCCGCCTGGGCACTCCTTTTGGAGGCATCCACATAAGGATCATTTAGTGACCCAGGCTCATAAAAATGAAAATGATGCCAGATGCCTCTCCATATGCATAAAGTGATGGGTGTGTTCTTCCTTGGAGGGCTGATTCAATTAGGCACTTAGCTACAGGAAAACAAAGTTGCTTATTTCCCCTAAAAACCTTGACCACAGCTGGAGAAGAAGCAGGATGGGGTCCTACTTCTGCCTAGTGGAGCCTGTCAACTAGATGTTTGGAAAGTTGTGTTAACATAGAGAAAAGTGATAGCCACTACCTTTTCTTTCTGGTCTTTCAGTTAGTCCCAGTGCTCACATCCAAACCAATAAGCATTTATTTATGAGTAAGATTATGTGAAACCCTGCATCGAATGCAGTACTAAAATTAGTATATTCAATTTCTTATGATGTCTTCATTTATTTCCTGCAGTCACTTAATTCATTGGATTCATGGAGTTATTATTCCCAGCCAAAACTAATCTCAGAGAAGTGTGAAGGACAAGTGTGAAGTTGAACTCCATTTTTATTTCTATCAAGCAAAGCTATCTGTTTTTTTTATCCCATTTTGTTCTTGTTCTTTTATAGTAGTAGCATTTTTTAAAGCACTAAGCATCATCTTAACTCTGCTTCCAAAGTAAATGTTGGAGTGTTGTTGTAGCCATAATGGTCCAGGAAATAATGTATGAGGGAGAGGTTTGTTATCATATCTTTTTATTGGAACCACTGTATTGCTTTGAGATATGTTGAAAAAGTTTTCAAGCTCAGGGCATTTTGTCCCCAAAAGCTTGTCCAACATCTCTCCCAACTATACAGTTGATCAAACAACTGATTTCCTTGTTCATAAGCATATGTTCCATGCAATGTATAAGATGCATCCCTTCAAAAAGGATAAAAAAATATAAAAAAGACTTGTTAACATAAAGTCGATTGAATTTTGGCCAAATTCTAATTATAATGATTTCAACTATTTTTCATTACAATGCTTTGGTGTAGAAGGTGCACCTTAATTTTACACTTGCTTTTTCAGGATGAGGAGGTGTAGACCCCAGATTTAATTTGTTATTTTTAAATGGCCTGTTGAACATCAGTAGTAGGAACAAGGCTTGAACAAGCCTGGAAAGAAATCAACTTTCAACCTCACGTTCTACGTTTGTTAATAGAGCATGCCTATTTTTTCCCCACATTGTGGTGAGAGAAAAACAGTGACTGACAGATGAGTGGAGTGACATGCCTGAGGTAAAAATGAGGCATGAACCAAAGATTGTTGCAAGTTGAGTGATTGGCAGTATCATTCACATGGGATTGTTTAACGGAGAGGCAGTGAGTTGCCATGCTCCATTTGTTATACCAATACACCACAGAAATATGTCAGCGATGTCTGAGTTTGGGTGCTAGCTAGCGGAGTTCCCGGTTTCTGGGAGAGTACTGAGACTACTCCAGGTCCAAACCAGTCCCGGTGGTGAGGGGATGTAAGGTGTCTGGGTCTCCATGCCAGCATGAGCACCTGTGTGCGTGTAGGAGATAGTGTGCTGCTGTGTGTGTTGGCTCCATTCTGAGTGTCCAGTTCATTCCAGGGCCTTTGGATTTCTGGATCTCCCCACCAAGGGAGTGACCAGCAAAGTCTCCAAGTACCAGTGCCTTGGTCCCATCAGGAGTGTGAAACACCAACCCCCCTGTATTGTTATTGTAGCCCGCTTCCACATTTCCCTACTTGACTTGTTGCCTATTGCTGTTGTTACCCTTGATCTGTTTATTCTTTGTTATTGCTGTCATTCTAGAATTCACATTTGTGGTTTTTCTCAATGAATAACCAGTTGAGCTAAACCAAATTACCTTCCTGGCTTCCCTAGCCAGTAATTTATCCATATACCACCTTTAGCACCCTGATTAACGTAATCAACACTTCAATTAGAGGTTCCTTACACAGGGGGATCACATTCCCTATATATCTAAAAATACATTATAAAAACACATCAACTTACATTGGGAAAACAAATCTCAATGCAAAATATTTATTAATCCCTTTTTATACCCCATAGCCCCTTTGGCTAGTATTAACTGCCTTCTGCTGTCCCTAGTCTTGACCAACTCCTTCGTGTACACACACACATATACACACAATTTGGAGTGTGGCACCATTTCTTGTTTATTAAGGGCCTGCAGAAGCTCCAAATGGCTTCCTGCCCCTCCACCAGGTCTTCCCTCTGCAAAGCTATAGGTGCCAGACAGGGAGTGTGGTCATATCAGCTGCAGCATCAGTTTTGAGTCAGTTGCAGAATGTCTGTATAGCAAGCATTGCAAGGTAAGGTTCATCTGGGACCTGGCTCTGCTCTTGGCAAGTAAATAATACAACTTACAGATTCTACTAGCTCATCTCTCTATATATACACATGCACACCCAAAGGTTGTTAGCCGTCTTAAATCAGGCAAAGGTTTAGGGCAAGATGGCAGCTTGGAGACTGATTCTGAAAGGTATGAGTTTTAATAGGCTACAACCTACTTTGTCAGATAACAAGATATGTTGCTTCCTACAAAACCTCTCTGAAACAGTTAGTTTCTAAAGTGCCACCCTGCCCTACCTTCTGCCTATGTTCATAAATGACGTGTGCCCCCAGAGGCTGCGGGGGGGGCACAGCAAGCACCTTCAGGTAGCAACGGCAAGCGGGGAGCTCTCGCAGGCAGCCACGGCAGCAGGGCATGGAGAAGGGATGGGGAGCGCCAACTATCATTCAGTGTCCACCTGCAAATGCCACCAGCAGCAACTGGTGACTGCCCACAAATGCCACCAACGGTGTCAGCAGGGAGGGGAGGGGGGAGGCATGGTGAGTAGCAACCACCCACAGGCACTGCCAGCAGCTGCCAATCTCAGGGGGTGCACATGCACCTGCGTGCACCTCCTACGCATCACCAATGCCTATGCTTATTGATATGATATACAATAGAGCTGGGATAACTTCATGATAAACAAGTCATTGTGCAATCTAACCTAGGTTTCTGTTCACAGCTTTTTATTGCTTATATAGATTTTTCAGTCAAAAAATTCTACGGAGCTTGAAGTTCTCACCTCTGAGCGATCTGACGGTCCTCCTGAATCATGAGTGGCCAAAAGCTGAAGTTTCTGGGGAAGGTCCTGGGAAGTGAAAATATGTATTTATATGTCATCAGGTTTGTAGCAATATTTAATTATCTAGTGAGGAAAGGAAACCAAAAGAACCTTGGTTTTTGGGGTGGTGGAGTCCCAATTCAACGTGCTGCAGGATGGCAGTGTCATCCATTCATTCAAAATACAGATGTTAGAATTTGCAAAGAATTAACCGAGTAGCTGTAATTACTGCTTTACCATGCAATCATTTGTTTCCATTTGTGTTACAAGAAAGGGCCACGGTCAACTATAACATTTTGGTACTGAGGGCCCAAATCATCCTTTTTTGCAGAAAATCCTACAGAATGGTGTCAGAGAGAGGAGGGAAGCCCCTCCCACAGCAGAGATCATCTTGTAGTGTAACACCAGGCACTGGCTTTGTTGAAAGTGAGAGTGACTGCAGCAGGATTCATTCTAAAACCTTGACAGCCCCTAAGGAACGCATAGTGATCTATAGGGAACTACAGCAAACCATGCAGAGCCCCAAACTTTTCAGACTTACTTCTGGCACCCTGGCAGCACATTTTCATTGAAACTGGCTTACCAGAGACTTGCCCTAGTCATGACCACTTCCAGGATGCCCTGGAAGCCTGTATGCAGTACAGAGGAAGAGGGGATGAAACAATGCCCATTGAACAAACCTGAGTCTCCCTCTTCTGTACAGAAAGTGTCCTCTCGATGCTTAGTTAGTGGGATATAACCTGAGCCACTTTATAATCATGCCATGAAGTACTAAATATGAAAATAAATCTACTGGTACCACAAAAGCAAGTAAATGGAGAGACAACCATGTTAAGAATCATGATGCGAGTTTCTGCATATCTAACACTTTAACAGGTATTAATTTATCTAAATACATATTTCTGTATTTAGAAGTGTATTTTGAATACATACATCTGAATTATGCTAAATTCCCCAAAACAGCTACTTTAAAAAAGAGGGAAAGTACATAAAGGAAGTCATTTCTCATTATCATTCTGTAAAAGCTGCTTTTTTCAATGTAAAGTGTGGGAAGACTTTCCATTTAAGATGGAAATATCAGTTATCAGCAACTCAAATTGCTAGCTGCAGTTTTCCAGGTCTGAAATTGAAACTACTTTAGTATTTGTATAGAATTTTAAATAGTGATATAATGTTATCTTATTTTATATATTGTTAACCTTTGGACCAAGCAGTTAACGGGTATTCAGCGCCTTGCCAGATTGTTTTTGGTAGAAGGAAAACTTGATGACGGAATCAGGTCTTTGTTTGGTGCAATCTTTTTATTTACAAAGCATGTATAACAAAGTTTCTCTACACACAGCAGAAGCAAACAACTAGAGGCAGTTTCCTTGTTTAGAAACCCAAGTTTCCCTTTCCTGCCAGTTCTCTGTCCAAAAGAAGCTTCATCTCTTGACTTATTCCCAGGGCTGCGCACCGCTTCTGCTTGCTAGCTTTCTTTTGGCACTCTAGTTGCTCTTGGTCTCTGACACCCACACAGCAAACACAGCTGAAACAAATCAGTGCTCTGCCTCCTGACATTTCTGTTAGTCCTCAGGAAAACCCCTCTTGAATTCACCTGGCCCAGGGCAACGGGCAATAGCTTTTATTGTTTCAGCTAATTAAAGGAGTGCACCCATTGATATCAACAGTTCATTTTCCCATACCAAGAAAACAAGACAGAAGAAGTGGTTTCCAAAACAAACAGTAAAACCAGGAACAAAAAAATTAATGTTCATGTACAATTTCTAATATAATCTGGCAGAAGTCAAATTAACTATGTAAAACACCAGACATCTTTTGGAACATTAATTCTCACGGGAGTACAGCTAAAACAAGATTTCTAAAATAAAAGCACAGCCTGATTTTTCAATTGATTTTCTATGCAGACTTCAAACCATAGGCCTAATGCAATGACCACTGAAGTAAGTGAAAGGCCTACTTTCAACACACAGTGTTGTTTTTCCTGTTTCTTTCACTTCACATAGTCATTTACCTTTGTGCAAAATGGATGAAAATGTTACTAAATCTATATAATAGCATTTTTATAGCCAGTTTTCACTAATGGTGCACAGGTGTATGACTATACAACATTCATGCTAGTGGAAAATCAACCCCATGCAATTGCTGCTAACAAGGTTCAGGCACAATCTTCAGAACTAGCATGGACAGGAACTGTGTTTCTGAAAATGGAATTATTAATCATGCTTTGCTATAGACTCTAGAACCAGTTTGTATGCAGCTCTCCCCTATGAATTCAAGTATATCTCATTAAAACCCATCTGTTCCTTGCCATGGCTCCAGTCTGTTGGTTTGATGTGAGCTGGTTGTTTTGAGATTTAAGCTCTGTGTTACAGAACAGATTAAGTCAGTAGACAGCCTTCTTTTAGTGGCACTCAAAATACTATTATCTTTGAAGTACAATGGGATTGATAGCACAGTACTATTCCATTGTTAAATCTCACAGTTCACAGACAAAAATATCTCTGGTGCTCCTACTCAGGAAAATAATGTTAAAATTCTGTTTGACAAACATGTTTAAACTTGTAGGACATCATTCAGTTCCCAGTATGGGTGCGGCCTAAAAACTATGCCCAGCTGATAAAGAAAGGCGCACTCCTTCACCCAGAAAACAGAGGATGAATTAACTCTTCCCTTGCCAACCACTGACCGTTAACCAATATATCTAGAAGCTGATTTTTTTTTCTCCAGAGGGTGCCTTTTTTTTCCTTTGCGTTTTGGCAATCTTGTGATACTTTCAGTGGCAAAATATCAACTGTATATAAACTAACATGCTGTAACATCATAAAAAGCATTTATATGTTACTGTATTATTGTTACTTCATTGTCGTTAAAAAAAAACAGCCCCCCCCCAAAAAAAACCCACAAGCAAATAAATTATTTCCTTACCAATTTTTGCTTCCTCTTGACCAACATTTTACTTTGCTGTTTTTCAGGAGCTGGAGTTTTAAGGACTCCGAGGTACATTTACTCCTATACATCAGCACTCCCACCTTGACAGCAGGATATTGCTATGCAAAAGGGTCAGCACCACTATTTTTCCCAAAGGGTTGTATGGTGCTTCAGCAAAACACCTGAGGGGGAGAGTGAGTAGGAGCAGTATACATAAGAGCACCACACCACTCCTCCAAGGTATTCTGTGTGCGCTTTTTCAAGTATTAACATGAACTTTATCTCATAGCAGCTGCAGGCTGGTAGCTTGCGCAGAGAAGTGGGTAGGGCTAAAACTAAGGTATGCAAACTAACAGTCCCATGATTCAAATAGCAGGAAGCTTGCAACAAAGTATTTTCAGTGAATGATCCATGAATTAGAACTGTTTGCCCCTTTAGTCCACCAGAGTGTGGATGTGATGATTCTTATGGCCTGAAGTAAGATTTGTCTGGCTTCCCAATCACATATTTATCAAGAGGAAGGTGAATTGGGGAACAGAGTAAGGCAGAGATGGAGGTCATTTTGCATCTGGAAAGGTCTCCTAGTCTGCTTTAATATTTGTTTCATACATTTTGTTAAAATCTGTTGTTTAAAAATTTGTTTTCATATACCCACAGCATGTGATAGGCAATCTAACAAGCTCAAGTTAACTTCTGTGGGACTAATTGTTAGGGACCTGCCAAAATGGTGAGTGTTGTGGGGGGTATTATAAGGCTGAGGCCCGCGCCTGCCCAGCCTCTTACTTGTGTGTGTTGTTGGGGATAACTAGATGATCTCAACACTGCCTATCCCAAATGTTATTTTCTCACCTGCCAAGTCTTGCTGGGAGTTAGGGGTAGGATGAGTGATGATTCTCCCAGGTTTTCCCCCCAAGGGTTGCTTCATGGGGCTCGTCCTTCCTTATATCCCACATTTACCAGATCCCTGATGACACATGCTTGGGCTAGGATCTTGTTTAGCTTAAATATACTGCTGGCCATTGCTGGCTGGCTTACCGAATAAAGTTCTTGAGGTATGTTCATTCACTTGGGCTCACAAAGACCTGCCTGCCACTAATTCCTTATAGGTCCCAGGGTCCCTCAATTAAGATAAGTCCATTCTCAAGTCAATAAAAACAAACCTCCCATCAGTTCACTACCCAGGTTCTTAGGTCTGTCAGAATGAAATCAGCTTACCAAGGGTCCACTGAAATCTCAAAAAAACCCAAGACAAATATGGAATCAAATCCTTCCCAGCTCCTGGGTCTATTAAATGAAAGAAGTCTTCCAAGGATCCATCAGATTATATCCTCTCCCAGTTCTCAGGCCAATCTACTCAACAATTTCACCCAGGTTCTTACCCTGGGTTATCTAGTCAAGGTCAGGTCAATTAACTTTTGCAGAGCACAGATCTTCTTGCTGTTCCCCTTGCCTAGCATGAGAAAGAAACACCATAAAACACACACACACACAAAAAGAAGAGCAAGAATCAAATTGAGCTGTGCCCCTGACAACTCATTGACCCACTTGCAGTGACTGCACCCTCACTCTTCCTCGCTCTGCTGTTAGCTGGCCTTTGGCTCTGCCACCTCAGTCCTCACCTGGCTGTTCTTAGGCAATCCCATGGTGCAGAGTGTCTGAGGCTCTGCTAGTGGTCCTCCAACCACCCTTGCCAGCTGGCTTACCTGCTTCCTTCAACAGTTGGCCATGGGTCACTGTCAGATGAGAAGCCCTCTGTCGGTTCTGCACTCCGCCAGCTATGGTCCTTCCCTGGATGTCCCCCTCTGGGGCCAGAAATACTTCTCCTTGTGCTCCGTCCACCAATTGGGAGGAAGCATGCACTGCAGAAGCACGTTGGCCCTCTCACAGCTCCAGCTAGATTCTCTGCACCAGCAGTGAGTGTTTCCCATGCGAGTGCCTTGGTGCTTTTCTCTGGCTCTGATTTCTTTCTGTCACAGCAATGTCATGATTTTCACAGAAACCACAATTTGGGGGGGAAGAAGGGTGCACAAAGAAGCATGAGTTCCATGCGTTTGGCAGGCTTCCTGAAAAATATATACTTACTAAAAATCAAATGCTGGCTTCTTCTCACCAGTTGGTGACAAGGGTTGGAGCCACATGATGGACAGCCCTCACAGCCAATCACCAGTGAAGGGTGAGGCCACTAGAGCCCTTCAGCCAATCAGAGGTGTGGGGGACCACATCGCACTCAGCCTGCAAAAATGGCTTCCAACCCCACAATCTGCACCAAAAATTGGTCAGCAGATACCTTGAGTTCAGCAAACCCCTAGTAATTGTGTGCCTGCTTATCCATAGGTGTAAGGAGGTCCTACATAAGGATAAATTATTAAACACCTTTACGTCATAGATACTTCTCAGAAATGTAAGGATAATCCCAGTCTGCAACATACTGGGCACATCTACACGTGCTATTACTGCACATGAATAAGCCCAGAGCTTATTGCTCTGAAGTTAATTGCTCCCAGGTACCTGGAGGAGCAATTAACTCCAGAGCAATAAGCTCTGCAGTTCATTCATATGCAACACATTGAGCCAAGGCAAAGCAACCCCAGCTGGCAGGGTGGCCCAGGGGTCAGCCTACCAGACTAGGGCTGCTCTCCCTGGCTCAATGTGCCGTAAAGGGGCTGGCATTGGGCATAAGGGAGCTTTGGCATGGGGCTAGCTGGCCAGCAGCCCGTGTACTAAAACACCCTTGTGCCCCAGCTTCTGGGTATAACCTGTGAAGGCTTGGACAGTGTCTCTTGCACAAAAATGCAAGACAATGGCTGGAGCAAGAGTGGGTTATGGTAACAAGACTGCCATAAGAAAATCAAACTCTTAATGGCTTGCAACCCATTAGGCATTAAAACAATGGAGCTTGAGGTACCCAATACCAAAACCATGCCATAAAATAATAAAAGTGATGGTTAAAATTGTTGCCAGAGACCTGACACACTCATCACATGTGTATCTCCAAGCTAAGAAAGCCAGAGGGAAAGGCTGAGCCAGTGTAACTAAAGGCAAGGAAACTACATCTATATTTCAATTGAACTAGCAACTAAAGAAGACAAAAGAAAAAATATACATTTCAAGCAAAACCTGTAATAGGTGCACTGAATGCAGGAAAAATGTCCTGGACATGACATCCTCACGTGGCTAAAAACAGGCACCCAATGTTTAAGGTGTTACAAATGTTTCAAACATTCTGTGTATGTCTGGAGTTTTGTAAAAAAAATATCACTGGTACAAACTATTGCAAATTTGCCCCATTGATTAAAAAATAACCAAAAGCAGTTCCGGTAACCAGTGCCTCTAAGCATCCCGTTTGACCACTCAAGGCCCATCACCTGTAATTGACCTATAATTGCAGTGGCTGTGAGGAATGCAAGTCTTCACATCTAGACAAATCCAAAAACAGGAGCCAGGCAATTTAACAATTGTAATATGATGGTCACCCTTTCCTCCCTGTTTTGTTCAGACTTTAATTGGCCAGCTATCAAGGAAAAATGCTTTGAAGATATACAATTAAACAGTATAAAGCAAGACAGAACTGCCAGCAAGATGTGTGCAGTCCAGGGAAGACCAAGAAGCTATTCTGCCACCCAGCCAACAAGTGAAGGATCCATTCTGTGAGGCTGTACAAGAACTGCTTCCTGCCTGCATTGAGTAAAGATCTCTTTGCAGCTAAGATAATACAAGGACTAATAGCTCATTTTATATTAGGAATCTTTTTCTGTCATTTAGTTTTGTAGCTTGTTGGTAGTTATTTGAAGTGCGAAGCGGGCCCTATTCAATTTGGATTCAGATTCAGCCTGAATCAGGGACAGTGATTTGATTTGTTGATTTGAATCACTGTCCCTGATTTGATTCGGCCCAATCTGAATCTGAAGATTCAGTGCTGATTTGGAGAATGAGTGATTCAGACATAGACAGCTTTAAATGTTGTTTCTACATACCTTGAGGTACCAGCGTGGCTCATGATCGCTGTGATGCTGGGGCAGATAAAGTGTCCCACAGGAGTGTGGAGGGGCCCTCCACGTGCTCAGCAGTGAACCCAGAAGTGGACCAGAAGTACTTCCAGTCCACTACCAGGTCTGCCGGGGAGCACGCAGGGGGGCTCTCCTGTGCCCCCCCAGCTCAGCGATTGGCCATGGGGGTACCCTGGGTGCCACCCCAGACCCAGGAGGCACTAGTTGCTGAGCGACGAGGGTACAGGGGGCCCCCCCAGTGTGCTCTCGGGCGGACCTGGAAGTGGACTGGAAGTGCTTCTGGTCCACTTCTGGGTCTGCTGCCAAGCATGCTGGGGAGCCCCTCGTGCTTATGTTGGACACTCCACGTGCCCCAGCATCACAGCATTCACAAGCTGCCTGCTACCTAGAGGTATGTTGAAAAAACATTTAAAGCTGTGTCCATGTCCAAACTGCCGAATCTTTCCAAAACTTTCCGAATTGATTCAGAGGGTTCCAATTCAATTCAGAGAGATTAAAGGCTCTAACTGTAAATGCATTAAAATTAAATAATCATATTTTAAAGCTGCTCTTGAAATCCAAATATTTTTAGGAACAGGGTTGAGAGACAGCATTTAATCTCAGACTTCAGCTGAGAGTCTAGGTATGACTGGCACATTTCATCAGAACGCTAAGATGTCTGCTGTCCAAAAAGTTTATAAAATTACATTGAACTGTATCACATGAGAGTTACATTAGCTGCATTCTGTTATACAATGTAATGAATTGTCAAAGGAGTACTCAAGATGAAATGCCAGAAAAAGAGACATCAACTGAAGGCTGTGTGAAACCAGTTTCCCCAAAATTATGGTTTGAAGATAAATATGGCTTTTAAAGAAAACCATTTTTTACTGCATTGATTAATAAATCCAACTTATAAAATAACAGATCCAACATTAAAAAATGCATCCAATCCTCCAAAATATACATAAAGACAGATATTAATCTTCCCCAACACACTACCACAACTGAAATCAACATCCACAGAAGCCTTGTGCTCCTTTCCTCTTACCCCCAAGTTCCTGACAGTTCCCCAACACCTCTGTCAATGTAAGCTTCCATGTTTCCTCATCTCTACATAATAATTCACCACCTCCTCCACAAAATTCTGCACAATGCACACCCCATTCTCCTTCACTCATCTCTTCCCCCAAACCTCAGAATCATTCCAAATTCATTCCCAAGCTCACAGAACTTGCACTTCAATATTAAAAAATGTTTCTCAGCTTTTTTGGTTTGGAGGCAGGAGAAAAATCTTTTTTTTTAGCAAATTCCAAAAATTTCCAACAGATTTCCAGGTAAGCATCTTTTTGCCTAGTCCCTTGTAGAGTACTGACTTGATAGGGAAACTGTTCCATTATTGAAGAAAACAATTTTTAGTGACCAGCTCTCTGCAAATCACTGAGCATCAGTTTTTGACTACATAAAATTTGTTGGAGATAATTAGTGCCTTTCACTATCTGCAGGCCAGTGGCTAAAACCATATTGGGCGCATCCAGACAAGCATAGGTGACTGGTGTGGGGGGCATGTGCCTCCTCTGAGATTGGCCACCACCGTTGCCGCCTTCTGCAGGCAATTGCCACTCACTACTGATGCTGCCACCCTCAAATTGTGCCCCCTGAACCTCAGAAGGCATCGGTCACTCATGCAGATGTGCGAGCACATGCTTGTTGCAGTGTCTCAAATCGGTTTGAGATGCCGCAAGAGGTATACCAGGAATGAAAAAATGTTCCCCATACTGTGTACTTGGAGCACAGACTTTAATTTTGATACCAGGAAAACCTGGTATAAAAAAAAACAGTCTGAAAAAAGTGGTACAGGCCATGCCACTGGAGTGTGCCCTGAAGCAACCAGAGACTCCAAAGAGACACTCGGTCACCTAGCCAGAGCATCTCTATGCCTACCCTCTTCCCCTGCTGCTCCAGCACACTGGCTCAGCGTGATGGGGTAAATGGGAGCAGGGCAAGGCTGCAGCAGTGTCTTGGACCCAGGGGCTGTCCCAGGTAAGTAGGGACGTGGGGGTGGGAGGGCTGTGGACACTTTTGCTGTCACCCATGGTCTCCAGCACTGCACATAGGGGCTGCATGCCCTTGTGTCAGGCTGGGTCCTGCCTCCAGGGAGTCAGCCCAACCCAATAGCACATGGGGCACTTGGAGGCAGGATCTGGGCCAGTCTGAGTGGGCCCTGAGCACTCTGATAGCCTGCTGGGCAGCGGGGGCTGTTCGCTATGCAGGGGGCAGACAAGGGACCCACCCCTCCTGAGCAGTCCCACACCACCCACATGGTCCCTCCACACCCACACCCCGCAACAATCTACCCCCAAACCCCATACCCCCAAACCACTCCCACAAACCCCCCACCCACATACCTAGCCACAAACCCCACAGCTCCTATACCCCCAAACAAGCCCCTACTCCCCTCACAAACCCTACACCCACCCCTACACCCAGCCACAAGCTCTCCTGCACACCCCTTCCCCTCCATGCAGCTCTCTCTACTGTCTGTTTGGATTGTTTTGATTGGTTCTAATCATTTTCTCACTGGATGGGGGTATATCAGGATAAACTTGAGTGATATCAGTGGAGTTATGTCAGTGAAAAAGTGATGAGAGTAAGGCCTAAAGTGTCTAGAACTAAAATTGACCATAGGAGATAAACTTTGGGAGTATTTTTAAAAACAGCTGGATCCATCAGACCAGGCTACCCACATAATTTAAGCAACTGTAAAAAGAAAACTTGCTTGTCTATGTAAAATGAACTGAGATGTGGGGCAGATTTTGCTGAGGCCTTTTTATGTCCTTTTGGGAGGACCGGGGTGGGAATAGAAAATATCTTCATACAGATGTAGTGTAGGGTTGGTGCAAAGAATTACAGTGCCGCCTTCTATACAGCCTGTACCATAGATCCATACCAAAGGACAGCTCAGATGAAATGGGGAATGTTTAGAGGACTTCAGCTATTCCAGGCTGTCAAGTAGCCTGGTGGCATGTCCAACGACTGCTCTGACAGACCAGGAGCCAAGCCAGCCTTTTGTGGTCAGCCAAGCCTGTAAAAGGAAATGCAAAGGTGCATAGGAATAGGAAATACATAGGAAATGCAAGCCTGTAACATAGGAAATGCAAAGGTGTAGAATCACAATCTATCTTTTCTCAATATTCTGCTATTTTAAAAAAAGTACCTGCATTATGATGTTTCTTCTGCTGTGAAATATGAGTCCATGTGGTTCATCATTCCCGGTGATTCTCAGCCAGTGTGCCACAGCACCCTGGTGCGCCTTGACAATCTTTCAAAGGTACTTTGGGGTGCCATACAATGTTAGCACTGTTGGGTGTACAAATAGGATTCACCAAAAGAATCCAGAGATTTCATACAGAAATTAGTAGCGTTAAAAACATTCTGGCCTGCTCTGGTCTTTCTGAATTCTTTGGAAGACAAGAATTGCTCTGTTATTTTTCTGTAATCAAAACTGAGTAAAGAATTAAGAGCTGGTATTTTCCAAGGGGAACATGGTATGCTTTGAGCTGAATGAGGGGTGTCTTGAAGCTAAAAAAGGTTGAGAACCACTGCGAGCATAAAGAAACTAATTGTAACAATGGCTGGCTCTGATGCTTTGAGAGAGCAAAGCTGAAGTCATCTTACTCAAGTTGTGATGCTCTCCTCCCTGAGTGGGCTGTCTTCCTATCAGCCCCACATCTAGCAGAACTGAATCAGGCCCTCATATTTATGTGTTAGGGTTTGACAAAGATAAAACTATTTTAATTAAGCAAATGCTGGTCCAAAACCTCTAGGCTTTAGACCATGGCTAAAATATAGTTCTGTCCTGTTATATCTACAGTACAAGACTGAATCATGTTTCAACAATGTTTTGTGGTACTGTTTTATAATTGGATTCCTCAGTAGCTTTCTGTAGTATAGATGGAACCCAATTTGAATGTGTGGGTAAAGACAAAAAAACAGCAGGGAAAGCAAATTCGTAGGGAATGCAGAAACAGATGTAAGGCCCCCAGAGATTAAAAACATTCCCGCTGGGTTCTAGACCCCTTTCTGCTCGAGGAGTCTGATTTTTTAAAACTTTCTTGAGAAAAAAAGAACATAAATGTGGTTGTTTCTACTCTGAGCAGTCAAAAGCTGACTAGTGAATTCCAAGAAAGATTCAATTTTCACATGGCCTAGTACAACGTTGTTAAAAGTTCATTGACACCATGCCTACTATCTGCCAAAAACTATATACAAAAATGTAGAGAGGATACTGAGCATGATTAAAAAATGTGAAACACATGCTGCATATTGTTGTCCTATCAGCCATCAAGTTCTTGCCATGTGTCACTGAAGTTGTTGATGAAGAAGCTATTGTAAGGGAAGCGATCATTCCCCTTTACTCAGCACTGGTGAAGCCACATCTGGAGTGCTGTGTTCAGTTTTGGCTCCTGACTACAGAAAGTATGTAGACAAACTGGAGGGCAGCAAAAATGGTGAGGGGGCCGGGGGACATGATTTATAAGGAAAGTCTGAGGGAGCTAGCCTATTTAGTCCTGAGAAGAGAAGAATGAGGATGGTTTTAATAGCAACCTTTAACTATCTGAAGGGGGGTTCAAAAGAGGATGGAGCTGGGCTGTTCTCAGTGGTGACAGATGACAGAACAAGGAGCAATGGTCTTATGTTGCAGCAAGGGAAGTTTAGGTTAGACATCAGGAGTAATTTTCTCACTAGGAGGGTAGGAAAGCACTGGAACAGGTTACCTAGAGAGGTGGTGGAATCTCCATCCTTTTAGGTTTTAAAAACCTGACTAGACAAAGCCTTGGCTGGGATGATGTAGTTGCGGATGGTCCTGCTTTGAGCAGGGAGTTGGAGTAGATAGTTTAATAGTTTTTAGGGTCAGAAGGGACCTGAGCAGATCATCTAGTCCGACCCCCTGCCATGGCAGGAAAGAGTACTGGGGTCAAACGACCCCAGTAAGATGTTCATCTAACTTACTCTTAAAACCCCCAGGGTAGAAGCCTGCACCACTTTTCTTGGAAGTTGGTTCCAGACCCTAGCCGCCCTGACTGTGAAGTAGCGCCTCCTGATATCTAACCTAAACCTACCCTCTGCCAGCTTGTGACCATTATTCCTGGTCACTCCTGGCAGTGCTCGGGGGAACAGTGACTCCCCCAATGCCTGCTGATCCCCCCTGACTAGTTTATAACAGGCCACAAGATCCCCCCTCAGCCTTCTCTTCTGGAGGCTGAACAGGTTCAGGTCCCGTAGCCTCTCCTCATAGGGCCTGCCCTGTTGTCCCCTGATCATACGAGTGGCCCTCCTCTGGACCCTCTCCATGCTGTCAACATCCCTCTTGAAGTGTGGCACCCAGAACTGGACGCAATACTCCAACTGCGGCCTGACCAGTGCCGCATAGAGGGGAAGGATCACCTCCTTGGACCTGCTCGAGATGCATCTGTGGATGCATGACAAGGTGCGGTTGGCCTTCCTAACTGCCTCTCCACAATGCCAGCCCATGTTCATCTTGGAGTCAATGATGACCCCCAGATCCTTTTCCGCCTCTGTGCTGACAAGACAGGAGTTCCCTAACCTGTAGGTATGGTGCCGGTTGTTCCTCCCGAGGTGCATCACCTTGCACTTGTCTGTGTTGAAACCCATCCTATTCTCATCTGCCCACCCTTGTAACCTGTCTAGGTCTGATTGTAGCCTGTTGCATCCTTCCAGTGTGCCCACGTCCCCCCCACATCTTAGTGTCATCAGCAAATTTGAACAGGGTGCTTTTTACCCCCTCGTCCAAATCACTGATGAAAATGTTGAACAGTGCGGGCCCAAGGACCGAGCCCTGCGGAACCCCGCTGCCCATGTCCTTCCAGGTTGACCTCCTGTGGTCCATTCCAAGCCTAATTTTCTGTGATTTCTATTTATATATTTTACTCACCCATTTTGATTACTTTTGACTTGAGAAGTTCAGTGTTGCAATAAGTGCACAAGAAACTCAGATATTATTTTTGATTGTAAAGGAAAAGGGAACATGTATGGTAGACTGTTCACATATTTTTAAATTTTTACTTCCTACAACAAGAAAGATAATTTCTGAATAAGATGTTTTTACAATGTCTTTAATTTCATGACATCCCAGACACTTAGGAGAACAACAAATATTTTTATATTTTCCACGCTTATGCAAAGCACTTTACAAGATGAAGAGAAAGACAGTGCCTCTGCTTCAAAGAGCTTACAATTTAATTTTAAATGTGTCATAATAAAAAAGAAGATGTCAATCAGTAGGGAAGGGATAGGGCAAGGAAGGCAAAGATTACATTATGAAGATGTTGTGGTGATGTGCATTTCTGGTGATTCAGTTAAAAGCTTTTCTTTTGGATTAAGTAATGAATTAAGCTCTCATTAGCATTGCAGAAATTAATCTAAATCTGGAATTTGACTGATGAGAACATTATCCAGAACTGGGAAGCATTCTCTGTAAAGAGAAAGAATTTTTTTTAAAAGCAAGGTGCTTGGCAAGGGAAATAGATGCATGGGGAAAACTTAATGTTCCTGGAATTCTTAATAACTCTCAGAGTTCCATGTAAGCTAAAGTACATAGAATAATTACCTAGAAGTTGCCATATTAAATTAGGCCTTTCTCCAGTAGAAAGAGGTAGCTAGTCATGTTAGTCTGAAGTCAGGCAGCAGAAGGCAAAGTAAATATGCACCTTATGGATTAACTAAATAAGATATATAGAGAGCACAAGCTTTTGTGAAATCAAGTTCATTTCATCAGATGCTGTGACAGGACAGCACAGAGCAGTGTATAAAGTGGAGTTAGTTATTTGAATACAAAAGGTGGGACAAGAGGAGGGAGAGGAAGTGGGGAGAGGGACACCACTGAAAGAAGCAAACAAGCAAAGAATTCATGTGAACACTACAGAGTTTGTATGTATATCTTCTTTGGTTAGTCTAAAAGGTGCATATCTACCCTACCTCCTTTCTCCAGCAGCCACACAACCTCACCTAGCTGTTGTGCAATTGTACACCAACATTTACAAATGCAGCCATTCCTTCCTGATCCCTACAGCTGCTATAAAGCACTGAGTTTCAAGCAGCCCAATACCCAGGATTCCTGAGCCACAAGCTGCTTTGTTATGTTATCCCCTGCGTGCAGCACCTAACAGGACATGTCAGCAGAATGGGTTTTGTTTCATGCTTTGAGGAGTTAATTAATCATTCCCCTTTTGGAAAGTGCAGCTGTTGCTTAGCTTGAATTCTGCTGAACTGGAGTGTATTTACCACAGTTCACCTCAAGGTAGATGCACTGTGGTGGCTCTTTGGTTAATGCTGACTGCTGGTGTGACCACGGATCCAGCCAGCATTGACTGTCCACCCTGCCTTCTACTTGACTTCAGACTAACATGGCTAATTCTGTGCCTCCTTCTACTGCATCTGAACAATTGAGCTTCAGCCCAGGGAAGCGTGGGCTACATACATACACACACACACTTTGGTTAGTGTATAGCAGAGGTAGGCAATTATTTGGGCCTGAGGGCCACTTAGGGAGTCCTGGTGAGCTGTCATGGCCTGGGTCAGCATCCCCTCCCATTCCACCCCAAAACTCCCTAAGTGCCTCTGCCTTGGGGCCCAGTCTAGCAGCTGCTGCCCCAGTCCCGCTGCACACTTGGGGGTGGTGGGACTGGCTGCACGTACCACAGGCCAGGCTGCCCCCTGCACCTGGGCCAGGCAGGGGCAAGGGATGTGCCATGGATTGGATGGAATCTCTTGGTGGGTCGGATCTGGCCCGCGGGCTGTATTTCGTTCATCCCTGGTGTATAAGAAGCAAATTTACTCTGCCTTCTACTTGACTTCAGACAAACACAACTATGTGCACCCTTTCACAGCATCTGATGAAATGAGCCTCAACCCTGAAAAGCTTGTGGTACGTATGAAGATGATGTAGGGATATGCATTTCTAGGTGACTCAGTTACAAGACCTTGTTTTGATTTAAATAATGAACTTATTTCTTGTGAGCATTGCTGAAATGAATCTAAAGGAGGAATTTGACTAATGAGAACATTGTCAACTGGGAGAGCACACACACATATGTGTATGTGTATATATGTATATCTGTGTGTATGTCTGTATGTGTATACATAAACACAGACATACAGACACACACATGTATTTATGCGTGTGTGTGTACACATGCACACTTAAATGTATATGTAACAAGGAAAGTATTGCCAACTGGGGGGGGGTAGGTGGGTGTGTGGATTAGGGTGCCCATCATAGAGGACAGTCCAGTTGTCCTCTGTCCTCTACCGAGATGAAAGCCGATGCCTATGTGCCCTCTATTTTTCTCTTTGAAAAAAAAAAAAAGACATAAAGGGTTTCGTATCAATAGAGCACAGAGCAGCAGAAGACCCTCACGTCCTCAATGATGGCCACCCTAGTGTGGATACACACGCGCACATATACGCGTGTGTATACAAAGACATACATACACATGGGGTATGCATATACTGGCATATACACACATAGGTGCCCTCCCAGTTCACAAAGCTGTTCATTGCCAGGGCAAAGTAGCGCCTCAGCCGGGGTGGTCCCAGCACCTCTGCCTGCTGCCCACGGCGGGATCAGGGTCGAAGGCAGCAGGCGGCCAGCCCGGCTCCGCTCCTGTCAGGCCGGGGGGAAGGCGGCTGCAGCCAATCCAGCGCCGGCCCCGCGCCGCCCGTGCTCCAGTCTTCCCGGCCGCCAGGGGGCGGTGCCGCACGCAGCCTCCTCCCTGAGCCGCGGCGCGGCGCAGTCCAGCAAGTCCGGGCCAGCTGAGGGGCGGCGATGGCGGCCTCAGTGTTGTGCTGCCTGCGCTGGTGCGGGGACGGCGGCGCCGGGCACATCCCGCTGAAGGAGATGCCCGCAGTGCAGCTCGACACGCAGCGCATGGGTGCGGGGGCAGGGGGCGTCCCCCGGGGTCCCCCGGCCCTGAGCCGCGAGGGCCGCGGGTTTCTTCTGGCCTCAGGGACACAAAGCTCCCCAGGACTTGTCCCCAGCTGCGCGGGGAGGGCAGCAGAGCCACCCGCCGGGTGCGAACCGGGCAAGGGGGCGCCAGCCGCCGCGCGGGTGGGAGCAGGCCTGTCCAAAAGCCCGGTTGGAGCCGCCTTCACCCCGAAGGGCAGAGCAGGAGGTGTGGTGGGGCTCAGCCATGAAGCGAGGGGAGAAATGCTCCCAACCCCACCGATGCTTTGGCGCTTTTTTCCCCAACAAGGATCCAGGAGGCACGTGTGGGCTCCTTTGGCTCGGGGGGGAGAAGCAGATGGCCAAAGGGAAGCCCTGGTGCAGGGTGGGAAGGAGAAAGTGGTGTCAGCAGTGTCCTTGTTCAGGGGCTTGGAGGAGCTGCTTCCTGCATGGCTCGATTGACGTTTGGCCTCTTCTCTCCCTGTGCAGGAACAGACGTTGTCATTGTCAAAAGTGGCAGAAGAATATGTGGCACAGGAGGCTGTTTAGCCAATGCACCTTTGCATCAGAATAAGAGCTATTTTGAATTTAAAATCCAGTCCACAGGTTAGTCGGTCACATTTTAAATTGCTTCAGACTTCAAAAGCTTCATTTGATTGGCATTTAATCTATGCCTGCAAAAGGACACCATCTCTGTATTGTCAGCCATATAATACTAACTATATTGTACTCTGGAAGTATCAAAGAATTGCGGGGGTGGAGGGGGTGACAAAACAAATGACCATCTTGTAAGGAAGGACATGTTGGGCTTTTTCCTTCTAATTTGCGTTTACTACTTAAAAAGAATGGCAAGTAAATTTATTATAGAGTTGCAGATATTAAAGTATTCAAATTGCATGCTCTATCTGTATATGTAATATATATATTAAATATAATTTAGAGCTACTCTCTGCTAAATTAAGTAATGTTTATATACTCCTGAACATATAAAACACCATGTAGAGGCAGCAGGCATATTTATACTGTCTCCAGCTGTGCTAGGTATTGCCAGCATAAAGGCATGCTCTGTTTGCTCCTGCTCCATGGGTGCCAAGTGCTGAAAAAATGTAATGTGGTAGCTATTTGGTGTCTGCCTTGTACTGATATCAGTCCCAACCATTCATATTGGCACCAATTGCCTCTCTAACGGGTGTTACATTGCATTTTTTTCACCACTTGGCATGTGTGAGGTAGGAGTGAGTTTGGGGGGGGGGGGAGGACATGTTTTCATGATGGTTACTCCAGAGCATGGTCAGAGGCAGTGTACACATGTCTTTAAGTGTTCTCTCTCTTTTTTTTCTGGCACAGTTTGCTCAATAATATTTGCTGCAAATTGCTTCCCTATAGTTCTGGGCTTTTTTAAATATGTGTCTAAATTCTCTGTTTGAGCATCTGTGTAGGCTGGGCCACTGATGGAATGATTCTGTGCAATATGGAGCTTGCAGCTCCGGGAGAGATGGTTCTAAGTTCCTTTTGTTCCTTCTCAGTTCTGGGCTGCTCCAAGAGCTGATCAGTCCCAGTGTAATTTAGAGAGCCTTGATCAGGCTGTGTTATACCAGCTTCTGCTGACTGTCATGTAGCATGCAGTATGGCCTAGAAGCTCCATAGTGTGATGTACAGTAGACCTACCTGCCCATATGCCCTCTACATGAGGGCTTGCAAAGGATCTCCAGAAGGCATTCTTTTAGTTACCTTCTGTCATTCTTGTGTCCTGGAAATCTTTACTTGGCTAGAACTGCCATTTAGCTCTTTTACCTGTCGTAGCTAGGGACCAGAGTAAGGATCTTGCACAATGTCTTTTTGTATTGATCTCTAGTAAAAGAGAAACACTAGGAATCTGCTCTGCATGAAAGGATATGTTTCAAGTCTCTCAACATAGTGGATGTGATTGCTGATGCTTTTCAAACAAAATTGACCTATGAAATTGCTAGTTTTTATGGCGCACTGAGGTGTCTCAAAAGACTTTGGTAACAGTTTACTTAGGATGTCAATATTATGTTTTAAGGGATTTGGGGTATTGGCGTTGCAACCCAAAAAGCAAACTTGAATCAAATTCCACTTGGCCGAGATGTGCATAGTCTGGTGATGAGGAATGATGGAGCTCTCTACCACAACAATGAGGAGAAGAACAGGCTGCCAGCAAACAGCCTTCCACAGGAGGGTGATGTTGTAGTAAGTTTCTCACAGTTTGATATACAGTAAAGTCTGTTTAATTCACCACTCAAGGAGGAACGCAGATAATGGCAAATTAGCCATTATTAACCAATAACTAGGAGTTAGTAAAGGGAGAGGAGCCCAGTGGGGATTGGAGTAGTGGCCAATATGGTGACAAATTATCCTGCAGGTAACCAGTAACCAGTATTTATGTAAACTGTCATTGTTCAAATTGCTCAGCACTATATTTCTGTGTTCTTCTGAGGGTGGGATTTGTCAGTTTTGACGCAAGACTACAGGCAATAAAAAAAAGGTCTCCCCAAGCTTAGATAGCACATTGGGCTAGCTTAGAGGCATGATTTGGCTAGCATCAGGCCCCTTCTGACTTCCCAATCAAATGACCAGGGAAGACCCTTTTAGAACTGGGTTGACTGCAGACACCCTTGGCACAGGCCCAATGTGAGACTTGAACTTGTGTCGTCATGAGATGCCTTAACTCAGGGGTAGGCAAAATATGGCCCACAGGCCAGATCTGACCCACCAAGTGATTCTGTCTGGCCCGTTACAGGTCCTTTAGCTCTGCCTAGCCCAGGCATGAGGTGCAGCCCAGGCCATGGGGCATGTGGTCAGTCCTACCAACTTGGGTGCCGGTGCTGCCTGGCGCAGAGCACAGTGTCCCTTAACCCTGTGCATGGCTCTTGGGCATGTTGGGAGCTGTAGTCTGCGGGGCTGGGCAAGGGCAGCATGGAGGCTGGACTCGAATTCCCAATAGCCCCCAGAACTGTGGTTCGTTCTGCTCTCATGCTTCTGGCTGTTGCTGCAAGTGTCTCTTCCTGCTGGACCTGGCCTCACTGCCCAGGCACCCTGGCCTGTCCACCCTGGACGCACTGCTGGGGCCCTAGATGGAGCAGGAGGGCAGATGAGGTCTCTGTTAGGACCAGCCTGGGACCCCTGTGGGCAGGGTTAGCTGGGTCAGGTGGATGGGGTGGGGCTGCAGGTGGGCAGGGAATGTGGGCTGGTGGCTTGGGATCATGGGGTGGTTCCAGCATGGGGCTGGGGCTGGGGCAGAGCTGCAGTCCACTTCCCATATGTTCCTGTGATGGATGCTGTTTCCACGCGCAGCACCTCTGTTCCCCCCCCACCCCGGGTCTTCTCCAGCTCACTAAAAGTCCGTAAGTGGCCCTCCAGCCCAAATAATTGCCACCCCTACCTTAACTATTCTGCCACTTAAACCCTTTAAAGGGAATCGGGCTGATCTTTTTGAGAAAAATGGTGCTACTGTTTCATTTCAATCCCGTTGTAGCTAGGGTTTCTCTATTTGTCTGTAAACCCAACTGATGACTCTCAAGCCATTTGAGATGGGTCTTCCCAGCTCAGGCAATGTTCCAGCATGCACTGCAGATATAAATGAAGTTGTGCCAAGCTAAGCTTAAGATCTCTTTCCCATATACTTGGACAGAGAGGGTGTCATATCTTTTAGCATTGTGGGGAAAGTTATGGCAAAGATGCATGGGATTGGAGGAATTCTTTTTAGCTAAACTGGGGCAGGGTTTAAGGAAGAAAGAAGCAATTTGGCTGGGGTTATACACAAAAAAAATGCTGGTAAGTCAAGGAAATAAACAATTAAAGGGATTGTAAATCTGCATATATGCCATATCCCTCCCCCCCCCGCCACACCCCAAAATATGGCTGATAGGAATCATAGGAAAGTAGGGCTGGAAGGGACCTTATGAGGTCATATTGTCCAGCCCCTGTTCAGGGCAGGATCATCCCCGACTAAATCACCCCAGCCAAGTGTCTGTCTATCTTTAATGTTGTCCTGAATATTTGGAGGGCTCTGCTATCTTGCCGTTTTTTTACATCCCGTCAGAAATTTCTTTTCTGATGTGTGGGAGCAATAAGGTTTACACCATTTCTAAAACATCAGATTTTTTTTGCTTTGTTATCCTTTCTTCTGAGTGCTGCTGTTTGCAGTGTACATTTATTATGGGTATTGCTAGATAATTACAAAGTTTTAAAATCCCATTCTTAAAGGGCTTTTTATGAAAGCCTTTGCCATTGTAGTCTCTTCAAATCTCTCTCTACCTGTGTAGTTTGGGGTTCTGAAGCTGAAACACAGAAAGGTTACTAAGTAACAAGTATTTTACTAACTCGCACACCTTCATGCATACTGTATAACTGTCTTTTTACTTTGTTTGCCACAAAAATGAGTTTCTAAGATTGTACTGAATAATGATGCACATTGCCAGTTTCAGCCACACCAAAAACAGAGGCAGATCCTTTCTGTGTTTTAATTTCTTCTCTGTAATGTGCATGCTTTTTGTACTGCATATCAAATGATCATCTGTTATTGTTGGCACAGAGCATGGATTACAAGAGGTTTTTTTTAATATGGTCTATCATCCATGAAGGTAGCTAAGTATATCATTTTTTTAACACATTCTTTTATTAATTCAGTTTATTTCTTTGGCAATTACCAGTTAGCACTTAGTAAATTTGTATACTATTCAAAGCTATTAGAATTGCTCACAGCATCTCAAAAAATACCATGCAAATTCAATACAGAACTTTTGTTGATTAATTGCAGTTGGTCAAGTGAGTTGCATGCTATTGATGGTGTCTCCTGATTCAGTGATTGTACAACAACCTCTGGCATTTGCAAGTGCAAGTATCATTGTTTAATGGTTCAATGGTTAAGTGAGTTCTTTGAAAGAAGCCTTGGCCAATGTCACTGTGCTTGAAATTCTCTGCTGTTAGCTAGTTAAGATGAAACCAGTAAAAATGGATATTTGAAGCACTTTTGTGCATATAAGCTTGATGGTTATCCTGCATTAATACTCTCTACTTTGGTTTATAGGGTATTACATATGACCATGTAGAATTAAATGTATATTTAAATGGAAAAAATATGCATTGTCCAGCTTCAGGAATCAGAGGGACTGTATATCCTGTGGTATATGGTAAGTCAGGGTTTTTCATATTGTTTCACAGTGTGGTCATCATGGCTGCCTACACACATGCCCAGGAGTGGGGAGGGGCATTTTAGTTAGAGTGGTTCCCAGAGAGTTATTTTGATTAAAACACCACAGTATCACACGTATTAACCCCCCACACATTTAAACTGGCCTGGGGATGCTTCCGCTGAAGCTCATTCAACAAGCTTCAGTTAAAGTACCGCAGCAGCCATTTTTAAATCCTTGGGGGCTTATACACATGATGCTGCAGCAATGCTAGAGCATTCTAATTAGAATGTGGAGCAGACTCGATTAATCGAGTTTGTTCCAATGTGGAGCACATTTGTAGACACCCCATGTGAATAACAGTAGTATTGTCTCTTGAAAAACCCATCTCTTTTTCAACATGTCCATCCAGTTGCTATCAAATAGTATTCTGTGGAACTAAAGCAGTTACATGGGGGGGAATAGTGTTAGGAAAGCATCTTGGGAGTTTTTTAGCTGCTTTTTATGTTATTTAGCAACTGGAAATAAGGACCCAAGTTGAATGTGAACTATCACTGAAGGATGCGCAGACCACAAATTGGGGTGTTACTGCTGTTTAGTTGAACCTTGCTGTATAAATGTACTGTTAAGTCAGTGAGTATAGATGAAGTTAAACAAGGACATTCTTAACCCACTAGTTCAAGTTTTCTCTGAAGCATGTATTTATAACTCTTTAGGGACACATGCTTGATAAGTACAGAAATCCCTGAATTTTTTTAATGTCCATATTTTCATTTTTTATAGAAATATAATTTTTAAATGATATAGCAGTACTTTTCATCTCTAAATTTATTGCAGCTATAAAAAAGTGATATCCAACACTGTAGGAGTTGCTTCACCACTTGAAATGTAGCCATTTTTTAAGTGAATCGTACAAATTGTTTTGACAGCATATATCAACACAACAGTTTTGAACAGGAAGCAAATACCATGTCCAGTTATGTACCTCATAGGCAGTTTAAGAGAGTATTTATGAATTATGAAAGTTGGGATTTGGCCAAGAACTATTAACAACCCATTTCAGTAAAGCTCCAGGGTACTTGCAACTCCCCGATAGCCAAGAATTCCATTAAACATCTCTGAAAGACAATAACTCCTTTGCGTGGTACACACCATACTTAGGGAGTGGCTGCATTATAAAAGAGAAGAGTGCCACTCAGTGGATTCCTACAGCTACTACTGCCTATAGCATTTAGGGTGGAAAATTTTTTGTAAGCACTGATCTAAGCCAAACTCAGTAACTTCTGAGATGTGGTATGACTCATTTCATTAAATATTTCATAATGAATTGTTGGAACATTCCTGCAGCTCTTCAGGAACAATATCTGTTAGGAATGTGTCTAAGCAGGAATCAGATAGGCTAGATTTTCTTTGGTGGTTTCAAGTGCTGTAAATTCGTTGACCACTTTATTCCCTTCAAGATGGTTTTTCCCTTCAAGAGCATATATTATGTCATATTGTCTTGTGATATATTATTTTACCACTTGGTGGCACTGTTAAAAATGCAGTAACACACATACAAAAAAATATGTTTTCCCCCATTTTTATTCTTGTTACTATCATGCTCTTAGAATTGTAACTAGAAAATAACTCCTTGGTATAAAGTGGGAGAATACACTTTGTGGAGTAGCTAACTATTTCCTCTTTCCCATGTCTTAGAAATAAATTTACATAGCACAGTGGAGAGGATTTGGGCAGGAGAACGTGTTTCTTAAAACAACACTCTACTTGTTGCATCAGAGATTTGGGATCCTAGCTTATTTTATGTCTTTTAACACCACCCAGAGGTTGATGGTTGATGGAAGTCAATTGGCATGGTGCCCTGTGACCAGTGGGGTCCCCCAGGGCTCTGTCCTTGGGCCTATACTATTTAATATCTTCATTAATGATGTGGACATTGGTATCAGAAGCAGACTGGCCAAGTTTGCTGATGACACCAAACTCTGGGGTAAAGCATCCACACCTGAAGACAGGAGAGAGATCCAGGCTGACCTTGACAGGCTTGGGAAATGGGCGGATGAGAACCTGGTGGTGTTCAACACTGAAAAATGCAAGGTCCTCCACCTTGGGAAGAAAAACCTGCAGCATCCTTATAGGCTCGGTAGTGCTACGCTGTCTAGCACTACGAGTGAACAGGACTTGAGGGCCATCCATGATTGACCATAAGATGAATATGAGCCTGCAATGTGATACTGCTGCTAGCAAAGCAAGCAAAACGCTGGCTTGGATCCACAGATGCTTCTCCAGTAAATCCTAGGACATCATCCTCCCATTGTACTTGGCCTTGGTGAGGCCACAGCTGGAGTACTGCATACTTGGGCTCCACAATTCAAAAAGGATGTGGAGAAGCTTGAGAGGGTGCAGAGGAGAGCCACGCGCATGATCAGAGGTCAGGAAAGCAGGCCTTATGAAGAGAGGCTGAGAGCCATGGGACTCTTCAGCCTGGAAAAGTTCAGGATCAGGGGTGATCTGGTGACCACCTATAAGTTTATCGGGTATGCTTACCAGGATCTGGGGGAACGTCAAGGGATGACAAGGTCGAATGGTCGCAAACTCCTCCATGACTGTTTTAGGCTGGACATAAGGAAGAACTTCTTTAGTGTCTGAGCCCCCAAGGTTTGGAATAGGTACCCGCTGGAGGTGGTTCAAGCACCTACTCTGAACGCCTTCAAAAGACATCTGGATGCTTATGTTGTTGGGATCCTTTGACCCTAGCTGACTTCCTGCCCCTGGAGCAGGGGGTTGGACTCAATGATCTTCCGAGGTCCCTTCCAGCCCTAATGTATATGAAATCTTCCACTCTGTTTTCTATTCCATATTCCAGCCAGGTCGAGTCTGTACCTGACCGTGAGGTGACGTTTATGCCATATCTCCCTCTTTTTGTCATCATCCTTTAGGAGTTGACATAATCTCACAAGACTTTCTGCATTTTTGGGTAGATTAATTTATTGTTGTAACGTCTGATGATTTGCAAATCGGGCTTGTTGACATTTCCATGGTATAGATTAGAAGTGGTAGAACATATAACTGAATGTTACTTGTTCCTAAGCATGGGAAAGAATTTACATGTTGATCAATAAATTTCTTAGTTATTTAACTTAGTAGTGGTTAACATCAGAAAATTAGAGATTTTTTTAAAGAAAGTCATTATAGAGAGAAAGTGTGATTACTTTTATTTTTTGTTTTAACTGAAGATGCACCAAATTAACTTTAGAGTTCTTTTTCCCCAGAAGGCACTTGTATATAAATAGCAAGACAAGAGAGCACAGTGTTCTGGTGAACTCATGTAGGGCTGCTCTGAAGAAAAATAAGTATCTCAGTATCAGAATGTTTAATTTCTCCACGAAACTAGTGTGTTGAGGTTTTTTGCTTTGATACAGTTCCTTCAAGTGGTACATTAAAAGTCTTGCTTTTGTAACTGGTAATGCTACATTATATATCTCAGTTCACCAAAACAGCACATAAAAGCACTGCTTCAGTTAATGAGGTCCCTGCCTTTCCACTATAATCTTCTGATTTTAAGGTTAACAACAACAACGTGGAATTAGGCAAAAAGTCTAATTGTGGGAGTCATATTATTTTGAAAAATCAATTTATTGCTAAGTTGGTTATGCCTAAATATAAGTCAGGGTCCTGTCACCATAGCCTGAACAGATAGTGTGGTACCAGTTAGTATGGAGACCCTTCAGAGCTCCCTCAAGATCAAGGGAAAAGGAAGCATGTGATAAAAAGGTGATGGTTCATTTTCAGATTCATAGATTGTTAGGTGCTGGAAAGGACCTTGCAGATAATTGGGTCCAGCCCCCCCGCCCCGCTGTAGGCAGGAGGACAACTGGGGTCACGTGACCCCAGCGAGGTGACTACCCAGTCTCTTCTTGAAAACCTCTAGGGTAGGTGACTGCATCATTTATCCCCATCCACTACTGCCAAAGATCTGTAGGTTTCCAAAACATTGAAAAAATCTAAAAATTGAGGAATCTTTTCTTAAAACATGCTAGCACTTGCAGTGACATCCAGTGGCAAAATCCTTATTGATACAGTAGGGTTGTTTGCAAACTAAAGTGAACGGTAGAAAAGAAACGTGATTGAGTCTTATCAGATATATTGTTGGCTCTTCTGCAGGTCAGCCAAGGAAACTTTATTAAATATCTTTGTGGATGTTACTCACAGTGGATCGAAGATTGTAGGAGAGCAGTTGCACGCACCTTCGACTGTCTAGAGCATGCACAGCTCCTGAGCTTAACAGCTTGTCAGCATGGCTTCTGCCAAGCCACTGCTTTGGGATGGCTCTGGAACCCAGGGGGTGAATTTAGCCATGTCCAAAGGAGGGGGGACAAAGGGAATGAGAGAGATTTACCATCTGAGTTCTGGACCTGTGCCAAAATAATGGCTCTGGCAGGAGCCATACTGATGTTCTGGTAAGCACAGAAAGCTCATTGCACATGTACTGCGCAATTAATGGGTGATGTGACCATCCCTCCTGGATCCACTCATGGATGTTACTGATACTTTAGATCAGGGGTGGGCAATGTTTTTTGGCCTGAGTGCCAAAAAAACCACAATGTGTATCTCAGAAGGTGCCGAGTGCCGACATGCCGGAGCCTGGAGCAGCTTTTTGCAGTCGGCCCATGGAGCCTGGTCTGCTTGCAGCAAGGCTTGCAGCCTCCCAGCTCCCTGCTGGGAGCAGCCTGGGTTCCATGGCTGGCAGCAGCTGCTTAGACCCTGGGCTGGCAGTGGTGTGCCAAGCAAAATGGCCTTGCATGCCACACTCGGCATGCGTGCCAGGGTTTGCTGACCCCTGCTTTAGATGATATCTTTTGTGTTTGTCATAATTTGTGTACAGACTCATAAAATGAATATATCATCTTAACAGATGTCTTTCTGTAAATATTTTCCCTTTGTCCTGCAGTGGATGACAGTGCTATTTTGGATTGTCAGTTCAGCGAATTCTATCACACTCCACCACCAGGGTTTGAAAAGATACTCTTTGAACAGCAGATCTTCTGAATGTCTTCATACTGAAAGTTTGCACCCTGCACTGTTAGAGAGCATTTGCTATCTTAAATAAAGCTTCACATTACCTGTAGGAAACACATCTGTATTTTTAGTAAGTACTGTTATAGTTGTCAGCAGAACCAGTATGTTACCTGCAACACCAGAGAATTGTTGCAAATGCTAGTTTTGTTTTCTTTTTACAATGTTTTGTGATGTGAGAGAGTGTTTGGGAGCAACTTTTTTCTGATTTGTTTGTTGTAACTGGAAACCAAGGGCAAAAGTGACACAGTATTAAATTAATTTTTGAATTCAATTTGTGCTTTGTAAAACAAATGATTCTTATACATGGAAGTGTTTCCTCAAAGCTTGGGTTTGTAGTTCTGTTGTTGTGGTTTTTTTCCCAGTCCCTTTCTAGCTAGAAGTTACGTAATTTGTCAACAAAAAATCAACACTGTCCTAATAATCTCTCATTTTGGATTGCAGTGTCCTTGTTGAACACAATGACTAATGCTACGTAACTGGCAGCTAGAATTTTTTTTGAAACAGGTAATTTACCCATTTTTGGTTCTTTTAAACAGCTAAGTTTCATAATTTATATAATTTTCCTTGCTATTCATTTGCTTTGTATATGACAAGTAATAGAACGCATTTTAATAATAGAGCAAGTGCTATTCTGTTGACTGTTTAAAAAAAACCATGAACACTAGAAGATGTATTTATAAAGACCATCATGCTGTGTTTCTATGGTGGTAGAATAGGTACAGATTGATTAACCTTAATGTATACAGTGGCAGACAAAGTATGTTGAATATTATGATGAAGCTTTACATCAAAACTGTAAATCAGATTATTCTTTTATGGAATATTTTATTTAAATGGTTTTTTTTCCTGAAGTTAGGAATATAATGGTTGAGAGGCTGTTCTGAAATATGATGACTATAAAGATGAAAGTTCAGATGGCTTTTTCTCTTGTCATGTATTGTGTACTTTCTAGTAATTTTTTGTAAAGAAAGTCTTTCTACAGTATCCTGATGTGTATGTTTTTAAGAATTTGAAATAAGGTTTTCTGGCTGTCCATTGATTAATGCATTTGTGTGATTGAGTGAGTACTTTACTTCTTAGTTAAATATTTAACAGCTTCTTTTATTTTGAAGTTTTCAAATACAAACATTTTTCTCTAAACCTTTCATTTCCTAACTTTTTCTATCTGTTTAAAGGGTCTTTCTTCCCTCAAGTGCCTGAGCTTTCTTTTTTCCTGAACCATTCTGAGCTCTCCCAATACCTAAATTGAACTGATAGCAGATGATTGCATAAAGCAGAACTCTACCTGCAGGGCAGGTCACCTCTTCAGTAGTATACTATAAAATTAGGAGCGTTTGTTCTGTAGACGTTGGAGTAAAAACAGGTACTGTCTTCTCCTGAAACTTACATTCCCTATATCAGGTGAAGTAAGTACAGTGCTTCTGTAATCAAATGTGTTAACTTTTGAAACTAAAAAAAGTCTGAGTTTTTAAGGTGGTAAAGAGGCTGTATGTGAAATGGAAAGGCATGGGTCCTCTTTCTGTAATGACATATCTTGAATACTATCTCAAGCAATAGCACAAAGGAGTAAGAAGATGAGGTTATTTGCTATGGAATGAAACTATTTATTTTTCCTTTTCTCAAGAAACATTTTTAGAAATTCTAATCACTATATCAGACTTAAGAAAGCGAACAACGTAGTGTTTAATATGTTAGCGAATATTTAATAATTAACCAACAAGCTGGTTTCCATGAGTCTGTAGAATCAAACAGGGAATTTAGATCTTATTTGAAAGCACAAAGGGAGTTGTCTTCAAAATTATACAGTCTATTTTTAAAATGTTTCAGTAAATATAAGTATTTATATTTGTTGTTGGTTTAACAGCTGATTTAAAGAGCTTACCTTTGCAGTTGAAAACATTGTTAGTTTCCCAGTATTTTAAATGGGCAAAGAATTATCTATCCTGCTGTCTTCTATTGTAAAATATTAACAGGTCATCTCATTGCAGACACAAAGTGAGAGACACTCCAGTACATTGTGAGGTAATGTAGATAAATGAGTGATTACACTTAATTTCCATGTATTTATCAAGATGTGGATTGCACTTTTCACCTCAAAATGACAATTTTACTCTGAGTATTTAACAAAGTGGAGAGGAGTTATGTTAATCACACTTTATAGGGGAGGAAATTGAAGAATAGGATCACAGGAAAGTATGGCTGGAAGGGACCTTACAAGATCATCTAATCCAAGCCCCTGCTCAGGGAAGGATTATCCCTATTTAAACCATCTCAGTTAAAAATCTGTCTGACCTGTTCTTTAAAATTTCCAGAGATGGAGATTCCACAACTTCTGTATGTTTCTGTCATCGTCAGAAAATGCCACCCAATCTCCAACCTAAATTGCCTGTGCTGCAGCTTGAGTCCATTGCTCCTAGTCCTGTCTTCTGTAGCTCCAGAAGACAGTATATATCCATCCTTTTCTATAATAACCCTTCAGGTATTGGAAGACTGGTATAAAATCCTTTCCTTGGTCTTTTCTTCTCCAACCTAAGTAACCCTAACCCAGCCTTTCCTCTTTTATGCTTTGTAGGCCTCTAATGTCACTCTCCTACTAAACTCTTTCCAATTTGTCCACATCCTTCCTGATATATAGGACCTAAAACTGGACACATTACTCCTGCTAAGGCCTCACCAGTGCTAAATGGAGCAGAGGAATCTCCTGATTTAAAAGTGACACTCTTGCTAATATAACCCTGTATGCTGTTGGCTTTTTTTTTTCCCAAACAGAATACTTTGTTGTCTCATACCATATCTATTTGAATATAAGACACCCTGGCTATAAGATGAACTCCTTCCAATTAATTAGATTCTGTATATGGAAAATTTATAATTTTTTTTGTAATTTTCCAGGTATAGAATGTAATTATTGGAAGTTTGCCTTGAATTTTTCCCCTCCCTACTACTGCAGCATGGAAAACAAATTTGGTGGGGAGTCAGGTGGCCCCCTTGCCCTCTGCCTCTCCACAACTTCTTTCCCCTGTAGTCTCTTCTCCCCCTCACTGTCAGTCTCCCTGAACACATGGAAGGGAGAAGCAAATTTAAAAACACTGACTTTGAAATAAATATACTTGGAGTAATTTGCATATAATACCCATAGACGTCATTCATCCAGAATTGATGCTCTTCTGAAATTGCTGCAAGTTTTAGCACAGGTACTCCAGAAACACACTTTTAAGCAACATGTTTGTACCTACTTATAGTATAAACTAGACTTGATATTAGTTCAAAGCCAAAAGGTTCATGATTTAGCATAGATGTCAGCGGGCTGGGCCCCATAGTCAACAGCATTTCAGACTGGTGACCCCAAAGTTCAGCACTGCTCAGTATGTTTGTGTATTCCAGATATGCTCCTCTTTCCCCCCACAGCATGAAAAGGAGCCATGTACTAATTAGCCCCCACTCATTACAAACTGTGTTTTTTGTCATGGGTCTTGGCTCCTCCAAACAATTATATGCAGAGGAAGCATGGGGTAACCTGGTTCAGCTCCAACTTATGGAGGGTGGGGCCACACTGATCAGATACATAGGGACCTACTGAGTTCATGATTGTGTGATCTTCATGAAAACCGTAAATTCAGGCAGGCTTTGTGAAAAATGGTGGATTCTGTGAAATCGGGCAAGCTTTGTGATTTTGGTAGGCTTGATGGAAAATAAAAACTTGCGAAAAAAAATGCTGGCTCCCTCTGAGTATCCAACAGTCCTCATGGCTGCTGTGGCCTGGCCACACAGCCTGTTGGAGGAGGGAGAGGGGCTCCCAGCAAAATCGTTGCTGCCCTTTTGCCACTGATTGGCTGAAAGGGCTGCCTGTCACATCCCGCTCCTCTCCCCCAAGCGACAGCCAGGGTTGGGGCTGCATGATGGACAGCCCTCACAACTAATCAGCAGCAAGGGCTGGGGCCATATGATGGACAGCTCTCACAGTCAATTAGTGGGGAGGGAGGGGGCCACTATGGACCCCTCGGCCAATCAGAAGCATGAGGGGCCACCATGCTCAGCCCGCAAAAATAGCTATCAGCCCTGGGATCTGCCTGTGAAATCAGCCAGCTGCCTCCTAAAGTTAGGTAGGCCCCTGCATATACAGCAGGCTGACAGAGGGAGCAACAGAGGGATTCTGGATGAACTGGTTGGGTCCTCGTTTGATGATGTTTGCTAGATGTTCAAGGCTGATAAAGAAACAGGAATAATTGGAAATGGGAAAGAAAGATGCAAGCTTAATTGTTGCAATGAAGAGGAAGTCAAAATGTATGCAGTATAGTGGTTCACCGTGACTTGTTTTATAGTCATGCTCAGTGTTGGCTGCATTTATTCAGCTTCATAGTTGGTTTCCATTACTGAGCATGTGCTGTTTTTGGCAGCAGTTTAATGATAGACAATCTATTTAATGAGGTTTCCTTGTAGGTGAATGTAAGACAAGGGACTCTTTCCCCATGCTGATTAGGGGGAAAAAACCTTGTCTTGTAGTCAAATATGTAAATACCATATTTTGCTTATGGTTTATTATAACCCCCAGGTCTTTCTCTGCAGTACTACAGCCTAGCCCAGTTATTCTCCAATCTGTATGCAGTTATTTCATCCTTTTTGAATTTCATCTGATTAATTGCAGACCTTTTCTCTGGTCTCTCCAAGTCATTTTGGATCCTAGCCCTACCCTCCAGAGTATCTGCAGTTCCACCCAACATGGATGGTGGTATCTGCAAATTTGCTAAGTGTGCACTTGAACCCTTCATCCAAATCATTAATGAAGATATTAAACAATACCAGACCCAGGAGAGACCCTGGGGGACACTCACTTGATACCCTCCCACCTAGATATTGAGCCATTGAGGACTAGTCATTGAGCACAATGAACCAACCAGTTATGTATCCACCTCAGTGTTTTTGTCTGGTAGTCTGTATTTCTTTAGCTGTTAATGAAAGTGGGAGACTGTCAAAAGCCATGCTAAAGACAAGGTATAGTAGTACATCCATTGCTCTTCCCCTCCATCCACAGAGCCTGTCACCTTTATCATAGAAGGCAATCAGGTTGGTCAGGTATGACTTGCTCTTGGTGAATCCATGCAGGCTGTTGCTGATCACCTTGCTCTCCTTTAGGTGTTTCACAGTGGATTCTTTGAGGACCTGCTCCATGATCTTTCCAGATATCAAGGTCAGGTTGACTGGCTTGTAATTCCCCAGGTCCTGCCCTTTCCTTTCTCCAAGATGGGCACTATATTTGTCATTTTCCAATTATCTGGGACTTCACATGACCTCCACAAACTCTCAAAGAGGATAGCCAAAGGCTGTGAAATTACCTTAGCCAAATCCTTCAGTACCCTTGGGAGTATCCCATTTACCCCTGCTGACTGGAAAGCATACGGCTTCTCCAAGTAATCCCTAACCTGTTCTCTTCTACTTTAGGCTGTTTGTTTCCTTTCCAGTCTCTTTGCTAACTGTGATCATCGTCTGGTAGCTGTCCCTGTATGTGAAGAGTGAAGTATAAAAAGGCTTTATTTTAGGTTTCTCTCTGTCATCCATAATTAGGTTGCTTTCTGCATTCTTTAAGGGACCTGTGTTTTTTTCTTGCTTTTACTTTTAACGTGAAGTATTCCTTCTTAATGCCTTTTATGTGCCTTGCCAGCTTCCTTTCAAATCGTGCTTTGGCCTTGTGATATTTTTATTCTTCCTTAGTAATATGACAAAGTTTCTACTTTTTGTACAATTATTAAGTGGGTTTTAGGAGATTGTGAGTTGACCTCTTTCACAGCAAATCATTTCATTGTCAAAATAAAACCCAACTCCTAATGGTCCCCGTATCTTTAGTGAAATTAATACCAGCAGATAAGCTGAGTATTTACTGGTAGCAAAAGTGTGTTTCCCAATAAAAATATTAAGGGTTTTCAATTTTGCATCCATAATTTCCTTAACCTTTTAGTACCGTAACATGGGCAGCCTATTACAGTAATGTGTAATGATTTATATACTGTAATATGGTGTGTTTTCCAGGTCTTGAGATCACATATGTGGTAGCAAGATTTGAAATCTGTATTTTCATGTCTCCAGTGATAGAAATGATTGTCAGGGGATATAATCCAGTTTTCAGGTAGATCAGCAGCATTAACTAGTACTGTAGTTGTGTATTGTACTTCACAGGTAAATAAAAAAGTGAGGGTACTGTTCCAGAGAGCTTAAAATCCAAAGTAGACACCATAAAGTCATGAATGATTAAGAAGCAGAGAGGTTCACAAGGACAAATGTTCCAAGAGTTTAATATTGGGAAATAGGATATAGAGTCATGTTTAGACCTGAAACAGCTGCTCACTGTAAATAATTAATTCAGTTAATGGTAAACTGGATGGTTAACCCTCTTTCCTTTTAGTAAATTGGGAGCAAATTTTGATTTTTAAAAGCTTATTTGTTCTTCAGTGAAAGCTTCATTTTTCAGCCTACAGACTGGACAAGAAAAATATATTCAAGTTTCTTAAATAACATGAATGCTTCTTATTTTCAAGCCTGAAAAAACAGCCTTCAAAGATAATTGTGTTAAATCCTCAGATGCAAATACTTAAGTGAATAATACTTCATGTACATTATTTTTTTCCATTTCTGTAAACTTTTCTGGGAACAATATAGAGTTATGTGCAAGAAACAATGAAAACACATCCTGAATGACTGATGTGAATGTCTGAATCTTTCCTGGATGAATTCTCATAGCTGCTTTTACACTATTCTACTGATTCTAATTTTTACAGTGACAGTTAATGAAAATGGAGACTGTATGACAAAAGGATTTCCTGGTATAAGAAGTTCCAGTGCTCCTTTGCACTTGCATTCATCTGCATTTTTTTCTACTCAGTATCGGCAGACAGAGGATTGAACAAGTCTCCAAATTATCCAGATCTACATTTGCCATCTTTTTTTTGTCTTCGCATCAGCTAAGGAATTGACTTACATTTGCACTCTTTTTTTAGTTTGTTTAGGAAAATTCAGAATGATATCTGCCCATTTGTAGTGCATGCATGTAAATATTTTGTCCATCTGAAATTGTATGATCCAGGCAGCTGGAGCTTTGATTTATCTGATAAGACTTTATAGCCCTTATCGAGGAATGTCAAGAAGGAATATTACTTTATATACATATAGTTGAAGAGTGTAGTAGGTTATTTCTCACTACTTAATTTTACAGGGCAAACTTGTCCCCACAAGGAAAATCACTGTCCATAACAAAAAAAACCAACAAGTACTCAACTCAAAACTGTATTCACCAATGAAGGGTTAACTCGCAGTTGTGGCTCTTCCTTGGACCCAGAGAGAGGACACCATGACTTAGCTCCGTGCTCTCTTCTGGCATCACCCTTTCCTTCTCTCACCTAGTTTCACTCCCCAGGAGCTTTTAACTTTCTCTGGTCGGCGGCTTGTTGCTCTTAGCTGGCCCCCTCCTGAGCGGACAGCTTAACACATTTAACCACACACAGCTGTTCTTTTGCCACTGTAGCCTATGCCCAGTTACACTTCCTCCCTCCCAAGAATGGAGTCCAGGACACATTCTTCCTTTTCTTCACTCTCAGCCCCACTTCCTCCCCTCTCCTTGGGAGATGAAGTCCGTATTTGCATGTGTTGATCCAGGGCAGTGCTGTATCGTAAAATTGAAAGGTAGAAACAGATACCATCTTGTCAACTAGGGGTTGGTCTCACACATGGCATTAAGCCATGTTAAAGGGGCATGTTCCATAACCAAATGGAACTGGGCCCCTAAGAGATAGTATCAGAGGGCCTTGGCTGCCCACATGATTGCCAGGCATTTCTCTATAATGGTGTATTTCTGTTCCCAAGGCATGCATTTCCTACTTGGGTACAGAATGGGGTGTTCCCCATCTTCAAATTCTTAGGAGAGCACCCCCATCCAAGCTTCACTCATGCATCTGTCTGTAATATAAATTCTTTTGTCAAGTCTGGGCTGCACAAGATGGGGACACTTCATAGCAGTTGTTTTACTGCTGCGAATGCCATCTCACATTTGGATGACCACTATATCCTTTGTGGTGCTCCTTCAGCAGATCAGTCAGTGGACCTGTGATGGCTGCAAACCATGGGATGAAATGTTGATAGTAGCTAGCTAGGCTCCAGAATGATCTTAGATGTTTTTTAGTTGTTGGCACTGGTGCTTCTACCACAGGGACGAGCAATTATTTTAGGCAGAGGGCTGCTTACTGAGTTTTGGCAAGCTGTCAAGGGCCACATGACAGGCAGCCCAGGGCAGATAAATATTAATTTTCTAAATTTTTTAGGGGCCCTACAGGCCGGATAGAATGGCCTGGTGGGCCGCATTTTGCCCACCCCTGTTCTACCAGGTTCTTTATTTTGTCCAGAAGGGGGTCTGATTTTCCTGTTGCCTAGTCTATAGCCTAGGTACCTGGTCTCTGTACATCCCAGATGACACTTACCTGGGTTCACCATCAGACCTGCAGTTCGTATCAACTTCAACACATCTACCCTCTGGAGATGTTTGGCCCACATATTGGTAAATATTACCACATAATCTAAATAAGTGCCCACATATGCCCAGTGTGTGCAGAGTACTTTGTCGATTAACCCGTGACAGGTTGCTAGGGCTCTGTGTAGCCCAAAGGGCAACATTTTGAAGTGGAAGAGCCCCCAAGGTGTCGTGAAGGCTGTAATTTCACAAGATGCTGGATCCAGAGGGATTTGCCAGTATCCCTTGACCAAGTCTAAGGTAGTTATATACTTGGCATTACATGTTCCCTCCACCATCTCATCTATTTGGGACATCAGGTAAGTGTTGCATTTTGAAACCGTATTAATTTTGCAGAAGTCTATCTTTGCAAAATCGGATCGTGTGGTCGGGTTTTATACCAATAGAACTGGGCTACTCCATTCAGTGCCTTGATCACTCCCAAGTGTAACATCTTAACTTCACATCTTACCATTTACCTCAGGCAGGCAGGGATCCTTGAGTGTCCCTTTTGAATGGTGCATATCACCTTGAGGATAAGCCAGAGTTTTATTAATGTAGTCTAATCCGGATTCCCACTAAACATCTCCTTAAACTCCTCCAGGAGGGTTTTTAGTTTCATCTGCTGAGTTAATGTCTCCCCTAGCTTGAGGTGCGCTGTTGGATCCAGGAGGGGACCCAGAACCTCCAGGCCAGTTTGTAGCAGATATGTAGATACCAAGCAGGGTTCCTCCTTGTAGGGTTTCAGCAAATTAACATGGTAGACCTGTGACCCACATTATTTACCCACCAGACACTCTTCAAAGTTTATGTGTCCTGCCCTCTGTAGACCTTGAAGGGTCTCTGCCACTATCAGTAACTTGCTCTTGAGTCCTGCTGTTGTTCCCCTCCTTTATCTCCTGGCTGATAGATCTGGAGTCAAGCATTTTTGCTTATTGTTGTTATCTTATCCCTGTTGGGTGGCCTTGAGATTTTTCCTTGCAAGTGCACCTGCCAGGTCTAACCTTTCCTGCAGCTTCAACATGCACCAAACCATGTTTTGGGTGGTTGTCCCCTGGGCCTGCCAGGGCTCTTGCAAAAAGCCTGTGAATACCTGGGGAACCTCTCATGCAGCAAACAATTGGTAGGGTAGCAACTGGTTCCACTCTCACAGTTCCCCAGAGACAAACTTCCAGTTGGGACATGAAGGCCATACCCTGGTCTGTTAAGACCTTTTTTTAGTGGTGCCTACCTGGGAGAAAATCCATAAAAGTTCCATGAACACCATTTGTGCTGGGGCTGAGCAGAATGTGGCCAACTTGGGGTAGCAGGTGGCATAGTCCACCAGTACCAAAATGAACTTGGACCCTTGAACCCACCAAGGTGGTCCCACCAAGTCAACCCTGACCTGCTCAAATGGTATGTCAACTAGCAAGACAGCACCAGTGGGAATTTATTAGCAGGCCTAGCCCCAATGAGCTGGTACTCGGGGCAGGATGGACAATATTATTTAACCTTTTGGTATACCCCAGGGCAAAAGAAACTTCACAGTACACTTTCTTGGGTCTTCTCTACCCCAAGTGGCCCCTCAATGGCATGGCACATGCCAGTTTCAACACCTGGTGATATTTCTTTGGGACCAATAGTTGTGCCCACCAGGGCCTGGTGACCTTGTCTTTGGTGACCCTTGTCAGGAGCTCTCCCTGCAACTGAAAGTGGTGGTACTGAGCTGCTAAATGTGTGCCTACTATGGCTTCAGTGACCTGTCCCAGCAGGACATACGGAAGTGAATATACCAGATCCTCCTTTTGATTCTGAATAAAATCTCATGCTTTGCCTTCTTAGTGTGCCAGAGGTCTCCCAATCCTCCACCTCCTTTGGGTTGTGTTGCACCCCAATCCCTTTTCTGGAGCATTTCCTCTGGCTGGTAAGGGCTTTTTGCCTAGCCCATCTCTGGCAATGGGGTAGGCCAAATGGTGTGCTATGGGGTATGGCCAGGTATCCCCATGAATACACATAATGTATGCACAATCACCAGGATGTTGATTAGACTTACGAAGTATGCATGTACAAAAATTTATGTGGAACCTGAGTCTACGGGTCTGATCACCTGAATATTTCCCAATCTGAACTGTAATTACATACCCTTTCAAGTCTGGGTTCCCCTGTTCTGTCATTGAGACCAAGGTGTGAGAGTATCTACAGTCCATTTGTGGGTGGTCTCAATATCTATGCCCTTTCTTTCTAATTGGAAGCATTTCCTCTGCCTAGGCTGCAGAGCCACCCCAAGGGGCCATTTTCTCCTTGCCCTTCATTTAAAGACTCCCTGTTTGGAGCCTTGGGGGAGGCAGAAGTATGGCCCCTATCTGAAGTCTTCCTAGATGCCCCGGCTGGCTTGCTGCAGAGCCCTGGTTTCCTCAGGCCCATAGGCTGCCAGCTTTCCTGTGGGCCCTGGAGTCCAATTCTGTCCGCATAAAATGTACCCTCTGAGTGGCTTCCTCTTGCCCAGAGTGACCACCCAGTGGCAATACACCTACCTCCAGGCTTTTACTGGGAAGAGGGTGCTTGAATGAGGGAATTAGCCCACACCTGCAAGCGGTCAGCTGACCAGAAGAGGCAGGGCCTGGAGCATATATAAACCCCAGGGCTGGGACCAGAGAGGCATTTATCTGCCAGTAACCAAGGGGAAAGAAGCTCTTCTAGAGGAAGCTAAGTGAAGAGGTTTGACTGCCTGTTCTGCTTCTGGTAAGATTAAGGGATTTTAGGAGCTCACCAGATACCCAAGCCTATAAGACCTGTGGTGCTGGGGGAAGGGTGATTTGTTTAAAGGGATTGAGCATACCCCAAGCTGCTTGAATTATGTTATAGCCCAAGGGCCTGTATTTTGATTTCTGTTTGTAAGCTAGAGGATCGGGCTGAGGCTACTGGGGAAGGAAGAGGCTTCACTGGGGCCCACTACAGTGTGGGGACCCTAGCACCAGTGGGGGCACAGTACTGTTGCCCAAGCCTGGTGTCTTTCAGGGTGCACTCCCCTAGCCTTTCCCCTCCATGGGGTCACCCACAAGGCAGTGGGAGCGGAGGCTTTCCAATGCCCGTACTTACCTCTTGCTAGGGAGGCACAAGTGCAGCATTTCCTGAAGACTGCCCCACCACAGGCAGTCCCACCACACCATCCAACAACCCTAGCAGGGTGTCGTTTTAGGTCATTCCCCAGAACCCCTGCTGGCCTACCTGCTCTGATCTTTCTTCATTCTTCTGGGCTCCTTGAGGTTCTTCCAGGACTATTTTGTCCTGGGCACTCTCTTCTGCATCCCCCATCAGATGCCCTCAGTCACTGGGTCCATCTCTCTCAGGTCCCTTATGACACCTCCCATCAGGTGACTAAGCTACAGCCTCCTTCATACCAGCCTGCTTGCTAGCTGATCCATCTTCCCTCAGCAGTGGTTCCCCACCATCAAAGGGCCCTTCAGCCTGCGGGCTTACTGGCTTTGTCCAGTTGAGATTCAAAGGATCAGTTTGGCAGCAGCTGACCTTCCTACTCAGCAGGGGTCCCCCCTGGGCCCCACCATACAGCAGTCAACTCACATTGAGCTTTTCTAGAGCCCCAGAGATCATATACCCAGCAGTCCTTTACTCCACAGCCACTTCCTCAGGGCTTGGGACCCCCCTGGGTCCCTAGGAACCTTCTCCTTCCCCCTAGGTCCTACTCTGACCTCCAGAACGTTCCTGGGAACAGCAGATCTCCAGCTAGGCAATGATACTTCAGTAGCATGCCTTTAGCAACTGCCAGCTCTGTTTCTCAGGGCCTGCTCTTGTACTGAGGCTGCCCAGTCCTGCTCCAATCAGGCAGCATCCAGGAGATGGTGAAGGATATAACAGGGTGCCAACTCTCAAATAACCCTTAGTAGTCTCACTGAATCTTCCTGAGGACTCTGCAACATATACAAGTAATAAGGAATTGATGTTATGAACACTGTATCTGCGCACCCCTAGAGGGAATGAGAGGAACAGGGAAATGAATAAAAGTTCTTGGGGGGGGTCAGGCTTAACCAAACCTTTTATTTGAACAATACAACAACAGCACTGTTATCAGAAAACCATCTGGCTGCAGCTCACGGCAGAGTAATTAAAAGGACGTCGCCTTCTCCTGCAGGCCCTGGCAAGGGGGTACCAGATGCAGTCTGAGCTGTCTTCTTGGGTAATGAATTTCCATGCTTGTCAGTGATAGGAACTTGGGGCTTCACACTAATTATATAATGCAATAAAACATAATGTTGGACCTAAGGGCCACAACTTATCCAGTAAAATGAAACATAACAAAGAACAGCCAATCGGAGAGCAGACACAAGGGCCTGCTACTATGCCCAGGTTATTTGTCCTCCTAGGGCTGAAAGGGGCCTTGTATTCTGCATTCTATTAGTTAAATAGGCCACACATCTTGGGATGTAACTTAAGACAAACACACAGCTAATACAGAGCATTGTCCTCGAGGCCTACACATGTGCAGAGGAGTCAACTTTTCTTGGGCCCAGGAGCATTTAAAGTGCAGCCTTCCAGGGGGCCTTCTGAATCCTTTATATTGATCTCTCATCTTCTAGCAGCTGCAAGAACTACAAGTGCAAAAGCCAGGAAAAAAAGAGATGCTCCTAAAACCACTGGTTTCAAAGTTTGGGATATTTTAGTAATGAGAGAGTTGTTCTATCAAGTTGGTATTCTATAGGGGAGAAGTGTGTGTGTGTGTGTGTGTGGGGGGGGGGATGCTTGCTTAGAAATCTGGTGGAAATGGTTAGAATTGCTATTAAAAAAAAGACACTTTTCCTGCCTTCAAATCAGAAAGGTGGAGAAACTTTTTGAATGTTGAAAGAAAATATAAGTTCTATGAGCTAACACCTCAGAACAAATTTAGAATATATTGAAAATTTAAAAGCAGAGATCAGTAGAAGATAAGATTTGTATTATGCGGAGTTGAAAAAGAGGGTTGAATTATTATATAAAGAACCAGAAAAGCTTAACATTAACAGAAACCTAAAGGAACTCTCAGACTGGAAGAGAAGAAAAGAAAACAGGACTCCTGTGGACACTGACTTGGGTTAAGGGAGCACTGTTGATGGAAGATAAAACATACATCTAGGTAGATGTTTAGAGTAGTGGGAGCCAATCTGTTTTCAGTAGACATGCCACAAACTAGCATGATCTCCTCCCTGAGTGCTGCTCCAGTCCCCTTCCCTTGCCCAATATGCTGCTCTGCTTTCTGCCCTGTATGCCTGTCCCTTGCTGCATGCCTAATGCTGCCTTTCCCCTGCTGCATACTATGCACAGAGGCTGCTTGTGTCACTTGTAGCACATGCTGTAGGTTGCCTGCCCCCCCCCTTCTGTTTTAAGGGATTGGATGAATCTTTAAATGTTACATTTGTTATTAAATAAGTTGGATTTGTTAATAACTAAAGTTAAAAAACAATGGAAACAAAAACTCCTTAAACATCCCAATGTAGCCTTGCCTGCTAAACGCATGCCCAAATAGGAAGGTCTTGCAGTGTTCCCAGAAGTCGTCCAGGCTTGAACTTTAGCAGGCCTCAAAGGGGAAAGAGTTCCAGAGCTAAAGAGCAAGTGCTGGGAGTGAACTCCCGTGAGTTTGTCAAGCAAACTTGCCCTGATGGCAGAAGGTTTCTTGGCTGACCTTGGGTATCAGGGTGGGGCATAAGAGAGGAAGCCGTCCTTTTTTAATATGTAGGACCTAGGCGATTCAGACCTGCACCTTGAATTGCATCTGAAAGCTACTGGGAGCCAGTGTAAACTCTGGAGCAGACTAAGTGCTGTTAAACATTGTCCTCACAACCCACCCCTGTCAGAAGAAATCTGTACCAGGTGCTGCTTCCAGATGGCTGCCCTTGGTAACTACGTTGTAGGTGTCTAGCCTCTAGGTTACAAAATCATGGATGATGGTGGCCACATCCAGACCTGAAAGAAATGGTTACAGCCTCTTCACCAGATGAAGCTGATAAAAAGCTCTCCTAGCCATTGTCTCCACCTGAAGATCCAAGTATAGCAGAGGATCCAGGAGCACCCCAAGGCTGTAATCCTGAGTGTCAAGGGAAGACTGAACCCTATCATTAATAGGTGTCCCAGGCCCTCCCCTCCCATCCCCTCACCCACCTGGCCAAGCAGTCTGCCCACCACTATTTCTTCATTGTCAGCTTCAGGTGGTTTACCCACATCTGATCTACCTGGTACCGGGAAGGTACCAAGATTGCAGGGGCCCAGATTAGATGAGAAAGAAAGATAGAGCTGGGTGTCATCAGCATGCTGATGGCACCTCTAACTAAGAGAATCTTTTGAGAGTATGTTTATTCTTGTAAATATGGTGAGTTTAAAAGTATAGAGAATCTCAGCATTGCTTTCTTACTTCAGTGGAAGAAGGTTATGTTGTCTTTTAGTTTGTATAATGTTCTGAAAACATGTAAACGCTATAAAACTGCTGCAGTCAGTATTATTATCCTATAACTGGAGAGATGGTGAACCAATAGGCTGTGTGACCTTGGACAGATTCCTGATGTGTTTGGGGCAGAAAGGGATGTGAAGAGGGGAGATCTCTGACCTGCATTAAAGTGGCAGAACTGCACCTTTACTGGGATGTCTTGTGTCACTCTGGAGGGTCTTACTCTCATGATAAACCAGTTGAAAAAGTACACTTTTGCCAATATAGGTATGTGCAGACAAGATCACTTTTTTTCTGACACGGTATACCAGTGTAGCTATATATCCATAAAACTCTCCATTTGTAGAATGACCATGATAATGCTTCCTTTCTCTTGCCCTTTGCCTCTCTCTCTTGACTGAGCCAGGCATGTCAAATCCATCTCGTGGAGAGGTCTAGATTCTCCTTGCATGTCTGCTATGGGCTAGGCTGTAAGTTTAGGTCTATACACTTCCTTCCTCCCACAGCAGATCTGCCAATAGAAGGTAGCAAAAATATCAAGTGTAGAGAATTACTACTATTATTTTTATCATTATTACTGTTGTTGTTTATTGTTCTGCCCTATTCAGAAAGGCTCAGAGTAATTCTTAGCTGTTAATAACTTGCAGGATTTTTCAGTAAGAACATCAATTCCCTTGTAAGACTCTTTTAGTTTCTGCCCTTACTTTCCATTCTTCCCCACGGATTTTAACTGTCCCGGGACGCAAAGATACTTACCGGCACCTCCCGAGCTGGAGAATGGAGGACGGGAGGCAAAACCTGCGCAGCTCGTCAGCCACTTGTTTATTCAGCTGTGGCTGGCTGGTGATGCAAGCATGGAGTGCCGGCTGGCACAAATAAAAATGGCAGCACACACTGTGGGAGGATGGGAGAAGGACGAGCACTGCTCCCAACGCCCTCGCCCTTCAGACAGGCAGGAGCAACAGAGCACAAAGGGAAAAAAAAAAACCCCCAGATGGGGGTGAGAAGAGACGGGGACACCATGGGAACGACGTTGCCGGTGCGACTGGTAGGGAGACCTGGGATTGCCCCTGTGTTGCCACAAAGGATATCCCAGACGAAGGCAGCCAGAGGAGGCAAGCCTTCGGGGAAGCCCAGAGAGAGAGATGCCTCTGGAGGATATGCCACCGCTGGACGGTGAGGTGCCGGGGAATGGGCAAAGATTGAATGCATAGGCACGAAGCAGAGGGGGCTACAGGAAGGCGTGGGGGGGACAATTAAAGGGGCGGTACACCAAGTTTGTGTTGAGCCTTTTTTTCTGTTTTGTGTTGGATTTGTCTGTTCCCTGAGTTCTAGGGGAGACCAGAGGGTATTAGACCTGTAGTAGGCATAGTCTCAGTCACAGGGAGGGAAGCTGGCACTCCATTTTTGAGTAATAATCCAAGAGCAAGACAACTAATAGCTTAGCAACACCATAAGGAGGCATGAGGCCAGGGTGTAGGTGTGGCGGAGCCCTGAGAGTGACCGCCGGGGGAACCCTGGGCCACGGGCATGCACGATGACTGACCCCAAACACTGGTAACATCAAGCCATGGCAGGCGGAAACGGGGTCAAGGAGTCAGGCAGAGAACATCCGCTTGGCCGAAGGCGGGAGCGCCAGCAAGAGACGATGCCAATCACCCGGGGAAGAGCGGCCCGAGAACAGCTAGTCACGTCCTGGCAGCAACATTAACTATGGAAGGGAAAGATGTTACAGGGGACAAAATGGTGGGAGTCTACTACAGACCTCCCACCTAAAATCAAGAGCTTGACTAAGAGTTTGCCTGGGAACTGGCTGAGGCCGCATGCTCCAGGACCATGGTTGTCATGGATGACTTCAGCTACCCAGACCATCTCATGGGAGGATCACTCAGAAAAATCCGAGTGGTTGGAAAGCTTCCTATCTTGCGTGGATGACCTACCTGACTCGAGCAGTCTACGGGCCGAGAGGTAAAGCGCTGCTTGACCTGGTACTGGCAACTGGTGATGACCTAATAGGTGACCTAGTGATCAATGGGAAGCTGGGTGACAGCGACCACGAGCTGATCACCTTCACCATCTGGTGTAAAGCTGGCAAGTCAGTTAGCAACACGGAAGTCCTTGACTTCAGGAAAGCTGACTTTGTCAAGGAGGATTATTCTGCACTGGTCTGGTCCTGAAGAGAGCAAACCAGGAAAGCCAAGGCTGCAACTGAACTCGAACTAGCTTTGAGCATCAAGGACAATAAAAAGTCCTTTTTCAGATATGTGGGTAGCCAGAGGAAAAGGAAGGGCAACACTGGACCCCTGCTAAACCAGATGGGACGTCGGATAACTGATGCCCAGGAAAAAGCCAACCTATTAAATGGGTACTTTGAGTTGGTCTTTCATCAGTCCCATGGGATGCCCCTGCCCTCCAGCAATGCTGACCTCATGAAGAAACACCTTGAGAAGCTGGATACCTTCAAGTCAGCTGGCTCTGACAATCTATACCCCAGGGTACTCAAAGAGCTGGTGAGCATCATAGCCCAGCTCCTGGCACAGATCTTTGAGAACTCCTGGTGCTCTGGTGTAGTGTCTGGCATTCTTCCAATCATTAGTGTGGTGCCTATGTTCAAGAAAGGGAGGAAAGTGGATCTGGCAAACTACAGGCCCATCAGCCTGACTACTAGCTCAGGGAAGATCTTTAGAAAAGTTTATTAAAGAGGCCATCCTTAATGGACTGGCCAATGCCAACATCCTGAGGGATAGCCAGCACAGGTTTGTTGCAGGTAGGTCTTGCTTGACCAATTTCATTTCCTTCTATGACCAGGTGACCTATCTCCTGGACAAGGGAGGAGGGATTGATGTCCTATAACTTGACTTCAAAAAAACAAACAAACAAACAAAAACCTTCTATTTGGTATCCCATGATCACCTTTTGGCAAAACTGGCCAATTGTGGCCTTGAGGCCACCACGATCCGCTGGATGGGAAATTGGCTCTGTGGTGGGACCCAGAGGGTGGTAACTGATGGAAGACGCTCATCATGGTGCCCTGTGACAAGTGGGGTCCCCCAAGGCTCTGTCTTTGGACCCATACTGCTCAACATCTTCATTAATGATGTGGACATTGGAGTCAGAAGTGGACTGGCCAAGTTTGCCAATGACGCCAAACTCTGGGGCAAAGCATCCACACCTGAAGACAGGAAGGCGATCCAGGCTGACCTGGGCAGGCTCAGCAAATGGGTGGATGAGAACCTGATGGTGTTTAACACTGAAAAATGCAAGGTTCTCCACCTTTGGGAGGAAAAACCTGCAGCATCCTTTATAGGCTCGGCAGTGCTACGCTGGCTAGCACTACAGATGAAAGGGACTTGGGGATCATCGTTGACCACAAGATGAACATGAGCCTTCAATGTGACACTGTGGCTGGTAAAGCAACGAAAGTGCTAGCTTGCATCCATAGATGCTTCTCAGGCAAATCCCAGGACATCATTCTCCCCTTGTACTCAGCCTTGGTGAGGCCACAGCTGGAGTACTGCATCCAGTTTTGGGCCCCACAATTCAAAAAGGATGTGGAGAAGCTTGAGAGAGTCCAGAAGAGAGCCACGCGCGTGATCAGAAGTCAGGAAAATCGACCTTATGACGACAGGCTGAGAGCTATGGGTCTCTTCAGTCTGGAAAAGCACAGGCTCAGGGGTGATCTGATGGCCACCTATATGTTTTATCAGGGGTGACCACCATATTTGGGAATGTTTGTTCACCAGAGTGCTCTAAGGGATGATGAGGTCAAACAGTTATGAACTACTGCAAGACCATTTCAGGCTGGACATAAGGAAGAATTTCTCTACTGTCTGAGCCCCCAAGACCTGGAATAGCCTGCCATCAGAGGTGGTTCAAGCACCTGCAAGCAGCCCGTATCTACCCGAGCCTTGCTTGGTTCAGCTCCAGTTAAAAGCATCTCCTCACTTTAAAAATGGTGGCAGTGGTGCTTTATAGTAAAGCTCATTTGACAAGCTTTAGTTTAAGTGCCCCCAGTGCCATTTTTAAGTGCAGGGACACTGATCCCCTGGGTGAGCCACCCAAGGCTCTATCCCACTCTCTGCCCTGGCCCCAAGTCCCATTCACAGCCCTGGCTGGGCAGCAGCCCCTGCCCCTGTACCTGCCCCAATCCCTCCTTCAACATGAGTCCCCAATCTGCTGCCTACATGCCCTTCCCTCCCCCACACCCCTTCCTTTCCACAGACTTGTCTGTGGGGAGCTGCTCTCCATGCTGCTGAGCTGCATTCTTGTAAATCAGTTATCAGGCCGGTATTGGCTGATATGGCTGGTTAATAATTGCCTATTGGTCTTGGCAAAGAAAATCTTTATCAGTGCACCCCTAAAAATGTACCACAGCTGTGTCTCATCTTTTCCACAATAATTGCCCATGTGCATTACCCTGTGGTAAATGTAAAATAATCTAAGGTAATTTACCTGTTTTATTGAGGGCTAAGAGGCCATGGATTAGCTGCTGCTTGCTTTGGGAGAAGAACATGGACATAGACAGTTAATGCAAAGATTTGGCATATGGCAAAGATCCTGGCTTCTTACTACATACTAGACACGTCTACACAAGACACTATGTCACCATAACAAGCTAGGTTGCTGTAGCTCATTGTTACAGCAGTGTAGCATCAGCAGGCATGAATTGTGTGCAGTAGTGTGTGTGTGTGTGTGTGTGTGTGTGTGTGTGGGGGCGGGGGGAACCTGTGTAGTGTTGGGATTGCACAGTAACACTAATTGCTGCACAGTCATTTAGCACTTGCTTAAGCAAGTACTTAATGTACTTGCAAACTACTGCATGGACATAGGGAGCTACTGCAGATTGTACTTGGTCAAGTACTTAATGACTGAACAGTAACAATTGTGCAGTCTGGCACAAGTGTAGATGCGCCCAGGAAGGCTTTCATATGTCCCTACACTGCAGATTGCTCATTGATATAATTGGCCATTTGCTTCAGGAGTTGGAACCAGGAATAACTTCTCATCAGAGCAAGATGCATTACAATATTGTTCACATGGTTCCATCTGTGCTGTGAAGTATTTTGGTATTCTGTCAGCTACCTTCCCCCATTGTTTTACATCTATTGCAACTAGCTGGCTTATTTTATCTATGAGATCACAGTAACCAGAAGCCACATCTCCACTGAAATAATGACATACAACCAAGTTACACCTCTGTGCTAATGTGCTCCAGGAATCAACATGTCTACCAGGGACATATCACTTTTTTTGGATAGCATTATGCTATGCTTGGCCATCATACTTCCAGCTGGACCCATGCTGAGGTTCTAGGTCTCCCCATCCTCTGAAGAGAGGCAAAGGTACAGAAAGTCCTAGTTTCTGAAAAAAGAAACAACAGCATATTTGAGGACGTTGCTATGAGAATGGCTAAGAAGAGTCGCAACAGGACACCATTCCATGTTGCATATGACCAGGAATTTGAAAGTGACCTGAAAGAAGGTTAAAGATGAAAAAGATTAACCAGCTCTTCATAGGATGGACACAGGGCTAAAACAGAGCTGGAAGAGTTTACGGATAGGATGCCAACGTAGACCCATGCTTTGTCTCGGACATGGCTGACAAACAAGGACATAGTGCAGTGTAGCTGCACTCCACGAAGATGCATGTAACAGTCGGCAGCTCTTGGGTTTACAGAAATCTGATCAAGACCCCATGTGGATGGAACTGGGCATAGGTGTCCCCATCATTATTCCTGACCAGGCTCCTGTCCCTTCAGAGGAGACTGGTAAGCATTGTTGCATTTTGCCTTTTATTATAAATGCTTGATACTGCTGTTGTCAATATTGATATGGAGACAACCACCTCTGGTAATGTGACTTAGTGGCCTCTCTGACTCCTGTTCCCTCTCCCTCAGTTCACAATTTCTCTCATTGTGTTCAAGAAGGTGATGCAGCCATAGGCAGTGAAACTACAATAGTTATCCGTCAGTTGGCAACGCTAGTCACGGCTTCACTCCCTGCTTTCTTCCTCCCTGCCCAGTTGCACCCTACCAATCAAGCCAACCCATGATATGGCATGCTCAATATAGTGACCCTGTTACATCTGGGTGCTTGGCCAGCTGGGCCCTCAGTCTATGCCTTTTTCTTTAGTCCCAAACAGGCCAGACTTAAAAATAAGAGCTTACCATAGAAATGTGCTTTCTAAGAGAGAAGTTTTCTATGGTTACATTACAAACAACTGACTGTGGTTTGATTGTGCAGGAAATCAATTCAGTTTGTTACAAGGACAAATCTCAACAAGGCATTTTCTGTTCACTGCATAACTCATCAAGGTGGGTTTTTTAAAGTAAAACCTTAGATTACAATACAGCAACATAGTGTGTAGGGTAAAAATAGTGTTTACAAGCACTTGACTTTCAAATGACCTAAAGCTTATTGCAAAACTGCATTAACAGCACAGGAAACTGTCCTAAGAGGATAGAAAATGGGATTGCAATACAGACACTTTTCTAATAGGAATACCTTCTCCCTGGTTCCCATGCTGGTGATTGCTGCTGTTCATCAGAACTATGTTTTCTGATGTTCTCAAAGGGTAATGTGTATCCTGCTGAGTTCTTCTCGGCTTTCATAAGTAGGTAGTTTCTTTGCTGTGGCATCATAGATCAGAGAGGCATTCTCTGGTGCTAGGACTGCCTGGTTGCACACGTGCCTTTGCAGTAGCTTAGCCTCAGCAGAGTTGCATCACTCCCACTTCTATCACCATCTCCAACCCATGGAGGTGACTCCCAGAATCATGGCAGTTAACTCTGACACTGCCTCTCTGCCACCGAATCTCTAGACCTGTGGGGAGTTCTGGGGCCTGGATAACATAGTCCTATATGCTGTATTGCATTGGCATACAGCATTATGCACTGGATCCAGCGCATGGGGCTAGTATGGGCTGGTCCACCAGACTGCACCTGCAGGCTGATCCCATGCACTGACCCCATACTGGATCAGACTTGCAAATCGATCCCATGTGTGGAATTCAGCCCGTGGACTGGTACTGTGTTGTTCATCTAGACCAGGGGGCTGGATAGGTTTAGCACCACTGGCTTATACAGACTTAAACAGAATAAACTATACCTGCAGATAACATTTTTTGCACTGTAAGACCACTGTAAGTAGGCCTACGCTAAGGCTTTTGCTGGTATAGCAGTTGGTTATGTTTGAGTGAGTGTTTTTGTTTTATACTCTCCTAACCAAAATGTCTCTCTAGGCAAATCTTGACAAAACTATAAATAAAGCTTAATAACTAATCTGTACATGGTTTTCATGCTGGTATAACTATGTCAGTTATAGGCATACTTTTTTTTATTGAAACGGTATACTAGTACAACTCCTGATGTGGAAACAGCTATAAGGATATCCCCCTTCCTTTATGGGAATATGTTATATTGGTTTAAGGACTTTTAGACTAGTATAACTGCACTCAAAGCTGAGATGGAAGGAAAATGTATGGTTATGGTATTAGCATAATTCAAATAGTACACTTTTGTGTGTAAACTAGGCCTAACCATATTTGACAACAAAAACAGTATGATCTTGTTAAATGCATTCAATTTAATATGATTAGTCTAATTCTAGTTTGTCACTTTATATTAGAGGTAGCTTTTATTGTTTTTTAGTGACTCCTCTTCAACTGAAATTTGATCAGTTCAGGTCAGACAATTCATGGCTCTTTTTAATCCACGTTGAGAACCTAACTTTTTTTTTTTTAGGTCAAGGAACATTAATTCATGGCTACATCTTCCATTTATAAAGGGGGGAAGAAGAAGAAGCTGTACTTCTTGCCTGAATATAAGTAGAATATGACATAACATGCACTACATATATCTGGCTTATTAATTAACTACAACTATTTCCTCTCCTGATTTTGAAGAACATTTATGTTGAGAAAAATTTAAATGTTAAATTAGTGAAAGCAACAAAAAAGGGACTTAAACGCTGGATAAAATTGTATCCCTTTAAAGGCATGAATTATGTTGAGGAAAGATTGTCAGACTTAGAAATAAACACTATTTTATTTTGTGGTGCTAAGAAGCCCGGGCAATATGACTCGGCAGGATAAGAGAGAATTAGGCTTTGTAAAGCCTCTTTAATACTCAAAGGGCATGTCTACACATGCTTTTACATGTGCCAAAACTTAATGCGCATTTGTCTAATGTGCATTAGGACAGGTTAGGTGTGTGTCTACACGTGCACGTGCTAAGGCGCCTTGAAACAGTGTGTGAACTGATTTGGGACTATAAAATTGGTCCCAAGTCAGTCGACATACATGGTGTTAATGTGCCTTCATAATGCATGTGTAGATGCACTATGCTTTGGCTATTTGTGCCTAAATTTGATGCATGCTTTTGCAGGTATCAAATGTAGACATAAATAGCCTAAAATTGCCATTTTTAAGGTGCATTAAGGGTGCACATTTGTAGATGTGCACCCTTAATGCACCTTAAATTGGCACGTGTAGGCATATCCAACACGTGTGTCTCAGCACTTCATAAAATAATGAGTTAAATGATGGGAACGCATTTCCTGAACAGGCAAAGAGAATGGGTATTTGTGCTCAACAATAGCTTGCACACTCAAAGATTAATGTCCCATGCATCTCTTAAACTATGGATTTAAGGGAAACACAATACCTTGTGTATGTCTTCTTCCCAAGGGTGAATTTCATCCTGTAAAGGCTGTAGTAGTAGTAGTAGTAAAAATAATAATGTTTGCAGATGTATGATTCTGAGTGCTTTGCTATTGAAATACAGAAATTATTTCAATATACCCACCTATATTTATCATGGAGGTAGTTACTTGTTTTTTTTATGACTGAAACATACAAATAGCAACCTGACTTGCTTTCTGTACTCCCCAAGCAATCCTGTTTGCATCTCCATTTGCAAATAGCATCCTTGTTTTCATCTAGATTTTGACAAATATTTCTAATCACAGTTACTGAATTGTAACATTTATGGAAAAAACATCCCTTCATAAATATCACACAGTGCCACATTGGAATCTTAATTGGTAAAATCTGGTAGAAAGTAAAATATTACAAATTGAGTGATAGGTCTAATAAATCTGGGATCTTGGGAATACCTTTTCTTGGGGGGGGGGGAGGGGGCGGAGATCCACTTTCATTTAATGAATTATTTGTTAAATGAACTTTTCACAATGCCTTTTAAAAACTAAAAGAAGGTAAAAAATCCACTAGTTTAGTAGTCTGTAATTGAGCATAGACAGTCTGAAGTGAATAAAATACCAAGCTGCGGCAAATGAATCTTAGCAAATGCTAATTCACACCTGTAAACTGCTGTGAATGGAGTAGTGATTATAGCATTCTCTCTTCATCCTTATTGCCCATTAAGGCAAGGAACAAACTTGTAGTGATAATGACTTAATAACCCATCAAGGAAGACATTTAGTGGGAATTGAAGCAAGAGTGGAAAAAGAACCAGGGACACATGATTTGATTCTTGAACTAGCAGCAGGAAACAGGTTGGTTGCACTGACCAGAAAAGTGTTTAGTTCTGGCTTTGGTCATGTATTATAGAGCACAGTTCTGCCTTGGTAGCATAGCAGGTTGTAACTAGAAGTTTTTTCCCTGTGATAAACCAATTCTAAGTATGCTAAACCCCACTAAGCTGCATGTGAAGCCAACATACTATATTTTCTCAAATATAGTATGCACCTTTTCCCCGAAGTTGGTGTATGTTTTAAGCAGGGAAGCTGTTTTACTTGCTGGAAAAATAGCACTCCTGAAGACGCTGCAGCTGAGCACTGTAGCATATGGCCAAAGCAGCAAGTGAGCTGCTGGTAATATCTTGATGAGGCCCATGATGTGAAAACAACACTATTTACAAGAACTTATCTAAAGAACTACTTAACAGTAAAGACATAACTTTTGCTTCTGGCTTTTGAAGGGTCTGAGGCCTAACAATGGGTGACATAGAGTGTGTTCTCCTGGGAACATAAACTATCCAGGAAATGGTAAGAAACAGTCTGCCACATCAGGAAGTTCCCAGTGCTACACTTTCTGGACACTGTTCCCAGGAGGACTTACTCTATGACACATAGTCAGCCATGACTGGGAAAATCATTTTTTGTACATTTGTCTTCCAAAAATAGGGTGTGTTTTATGGAAAAAATACAGTATTGAGGGACATTACCAGGCTGCTGTTTCCAAAGATATAGTGGTGAAGCTTTCTGGTGGAGGTGAAAATTAGGGCTATGGTATAGGCCTTGGCTTCAGTATATCACCTCCTTGAATGGTAGAAGGCAAACAAGTTAAATGCCCTTCTGACATAACCATGTCCAGATGGGAGGTTTCTAGAAGAGCTCCCCCAGCTAGTTGGGGTTGATAATTTTGCCCCCCTAGCAGACCTAGCTATATGAACAAAACCTTGTAATATACACCAAACCTAAATGTTAAATATTAACATTGACACTGGTGTATCATATTCCTTTACTGGACCTCATTTCTCAGAAAGCCCAAGGGTTCCTTATATAAAAGAGGCTCATGCTACATTTTAGACCCACATTTTACAAAGCTGAGGGCAAGGCAGGCAAGATATGGCCCATGAGTCAGATCTGGCCCACCAGGCAATTGCATCCAGCCCATGAGTGACCACCAACTAATTATACCCCACCCAGCCCATGCACTTGCACTTGGTGGAGTTCCAGGACCTGCATGACAGGGAGCAGTGAAGGCAGCTGATTCAAGGCTTCTGCTGGTGGCACATGAGTGCCAGAAGCTGCACCTACTCAGGGCCAAGCCCTGGGTGCTAGAGGTGGCTGGTCTGGCTGGCCTCCTTGCCACCACATGCAGCACTGGTTGGAACTGCATGCCACCAGGTGGCAGCACTTGCAGAGGATATGAGTGTCCCGAGTGCCTGCCTGCTGCTGCTGTTGCTGCTGGTGGTGGGGTTTGTGCACCATAGCGTACCCAGCCCCCCCCTTCACACCCCACAAATGCCACACACCCTCCACACCATACCACTTCACCCCCTAACCACACCCCTATATACAATATGAGGGAGACTTTATGTTTTAGTTATTATGCAATAACCTCTATATACAGTATACAAATGCAAATCATGACAAAAATATTATTGTAATAAAATTAAAATGTTATAGTAGGTATTTGACTTTTAGCATGATTTGTTTTGGGGGGGGGTGTTTCTGTTTCCAAGATAGCAACCCTCCTTTCCCAAAAGGAGTATTTCTTGGGGGCAAGAGGGGGGACTTCAAGTAGCAAAGGATAGGGGCAGGACTTCCAGTCCCAAGATGGTGACCGGGGGCAGGGTACTTTGACAGATCACCAAAACTCATTAAGTGGCTCTCCAGATGAAACAATTGCCCATCCCTGGCTTTAGGGAAATTCAGAACCAAAGATTCTTATCTCTAGGTTTAAAATTGATTACCCACCCCATTATCTTGCATTGTTCAGAACAAAGATGCTTCCACTTTCTTATTACAAGATCCTAAGTAATTATCTAGCATCTCTTAAATACTCCAAATAACCGCATGTTGCCTTGCACTAAATGAAGATTTGTGGCATGAGAGGCTTTCGGGGACAAGCAGAGATTTTTTTTTTCCAGGGACAGAGTAAATAAATGACAAAATATTGCTAAATGTATAGAAAGTGTCTGTTTAAATTGGAACAATTTAAACATGGATGGTCTCTTTCTATTAGGCTTATAGGCAACATGAAGCTAGCATATTTAAATGGACTGCCTGCACCATGTATTCACTGATCTTTTGAATTAATTGACATTTAAGGTAGTAGTGCTCAACATTCTGGCCTTGTAGGCTGGATGAGTGGCAGGGGATAGGTCCACATGCTGGATCTATACTGAGCTTGGCATGCAGGTTTGGTCCATGGATGAAAACTGTCAAGTGGAGCAATGCCATCTGGTCCACAAGGCTCCCTATGAGTCTGGCAATGTGGTGGTGGGAGAGCAACGGCAGTATTAATTGCCACAGTTTGGGATGCTGTGACAATTAATGCTGCCATCGCTTCCCCATTGCCAAATGTCCAGCTCTGTGGGGAGCCCTGTTTGACAGATGACACGGCCCTATGGGCTAGATTCAGCCTCTGGGCTGGAGGCTGAGCACCACTGATATATAAGGCACTAAATAGGTCTCCTCAGTGACTGGTTCTGTACTCCTACTCTGTCAGTACCCATTGCTCTATAATTTCTTAGTATAAGTTTTTTATTACAAAGATGACTGCCTTATTTCTCTTCCTAGTGACTAAACCAAGAAGCATTAACAATGCATGATTTCATTTGCCCGTTATTCTTTTAGCTAGTTAAGAGACTAGTCTTTTCCTCTAATTGAAGAATATTTCTTTAGCTTTACAAATTCAAGATGGAAAGATTGCTTGGGGGATGGCAGAGGGATGTACATAAATCTGAAAACTCAGTAAACTCAGAGGGGGGAATAATTGCTTTCTCTCCAAGGCTAAGTCCTTCCAAATAGTTGCATATAGTTGGGTTTCCAGGTGGAAAACATTACTTTCACATGAGCAACATGTATGTTAGTCTATAGCGTAAAGTCTGAAATATGAATGGGGGGTGGAAATTAACAGTATACTGTTCTAGTGCTTCTAACTGCCATCTTTGCCTGCCACTCCCTCTAGTGTCCTAAACATGTACTAAATGTACTCTTACTTGTGCTGGTGTTTAATGCATTGGCTTAGCGTTGCCCCAGTGCTAATGAGATCTGTATATTAGACCCAGGATGTCTGGAGACTTTTTTTTTTTTATTTTATCAGGAGAAATACAAGAGAAGGCAAAGAAAGTTCCTCTGAACTATATACTAGTTCACCCGAATATTAACAATCGGGCAAAGTTACCAGTAGCAACTACATACAGGCGGTGTCTACATCAGATGCCGTGTCGCTATGGCAACGTAGCAATGTGGCATCAACACGCATAAACTATGACGCCAACACCACTACAGTGACGTAGCATCTAAAAATAATCGTGCACCGCTGGGACTGTGGTACTGGTGAGCACTGAGCAGACATTTAGTACTTACTTTAGCTAAAGCTAGTACTAAATGACTACATACTACCAAATGGGCAGTTAGGGACATGTGTAGATGTGCCCACAGAAGAGAAAATACAGATGTACTCACTACCAGGTGGCCATGCCTTGGGTCCCTCAGATTCTGTCCTCGTAGGTAAGGAAAATTTCAGACTCCAACCCATATGCTTTTGGGTTAAGGAGTTTTATACCATTTAAATGTTTGCATTCCTGTAGAACAGTGTCTTGGCCAATCCAGCAGAATTCGGGGAAATTCTGATATGTGGACATTATTCCTACTAGTATTTGATGTGGTCATCAGGCTGTGCGTCTCAACTACTTGAAAATGTCCATCACGGATTCACCCTCTATCATACGTTAGTCATTGTGAATCAGATGAAATAGCTTCTGGGATATTTAATATGTGAAAAGAAATGTAGTGACATCCAGTACCAAAGGGTTCAGGGTACCAAGACTCCCTGGCGCATGTATGTGGGTGTCCTCCTTGTGGAAACGACCACACTTCCACATGATAATGTGAGGCAGGAGATAAGTTTTTCTCATCCCACAAAGCTTTTAAAAATGTTTCCCTTTCTGGTTTGCGATAAAACCCAGACCTTTAGAAAATCTGTCATAAAAACAAAGACTGCATGAGAGCGTGGAATAGTGGGTCAGGGGGTGCAGTGTCACCTGGGATGAGGGAAACTGAAGTTCAAGTCTCTGACTTTCCTCTTTTAGAGAGGACTTGGACCCAAGTGTCTTAGTCTATAGAAGAATCCTTTGACCACCTGGCTAGTCTGAGCTGGGTCAGTTTCTCCCATTGAAGCTATTCTACTTTTTGTATAAATAATTGAATATTAATTGAGCTGAAGAGAAAGTGACTCAATAACCTAGTTTTTTAGGGCTCCCACCTGGCATTTAAGTTCAAGTTGCTGGTTTGAATGAAGTAGAGCAGGGATTTGAATTTGAGTCTCCCCATCAGTTGTGCTCTCTCCTGACCTTTCTTTATCTCCAAGTCCAAAATTGTCATCCTGGACCATAGAGACCTTTCCCAACAAGATTTCTTGTAACTGATATGTCCTGCAAGGCATTGTAATCCCCACAATTTGACACTTAGTTTTCTGACCAAAAAAAATATATATATATATTGGAAAATTCCTGATCAGATCTTGTCAACCCAGCTCCCTGATGCCACTTACAGCTGAGCCCTGTGTATCTGAAGTCTGTACTGGGGGGAGCACTGGACAATCAAGGCCCTGTTGGATTTATCCTGACCTGACAGTACAGCTGACTCTCTATCACCTTTTCTCAGCAGCTTCTTCCACCAAAGTTACAGGTGGGAATCCCTACAGCTTCTCTCCAGAGACCCAGCACTACTAGGGAATAAGGGGATGCCCCCAGTGGGCAGAACCAGTGTGGGACTCGAGGCCTCTATGCCCACAAGCATATTGCCTACAAGCACTATGCTGTGGCTTTGGATACAGTAGGGTTCAGGGTACCCTACAGAGATCTGTTCACTTGTCTGGTTAGAACAAGAGTTGGTGCACCAAGATATTCCTGTCTCCCTGTTCTGTAATTTATCCTTGCTCCTGTAGTATCGCCAGCATTCATGGCTTCTACAGTAGGCACAGTGCTGCCCAAGCTGCTGACATACTCACTAATCACCACCCTCTCCTGCTTTTTTTTTTTTTTTTTTTTTTTATAAACCTCTTTGTGCTCCACAGTAAAAGAATGTGCATTGAATGGAGACACCCAGCCAGTCATGCATAACCAAACCTGTCAGCTCTCGAAGATTCATTGCTTGCCTGTTTCTTTGTATTGTTAGAACCCATGGCAAAACCTGCTGTGCACTAGTCCCCTTCTCACCCATAAGCCCCTTTGCAACTATTGAAATCCCAGAACTACTTTTAAGAAGGAATTCAAAGCTTCCCTTGGGGTGGATTATAATTCCAGATGGATCTTACTTTCCTTTCCCCACACTGTATTTCAGAGATGAGCTCTTAAAACTATCAAACCTTTTTCACCTCAGAGGAAAGGTGGGTGTTCAGCACTAGCTGAAGATGTGTTGACATCTTGAGCTAGTATGTATCCACTTAAAAAAAAAAAACTCAACTACAACTAAAATATTTGTGTCAGTGTTTTTAGCACAAATTATAAGTGTCCCATTCTGCCTCCTCCTGACATCAGTGATACAGTTTAGAACAGTGTTGCTCAACTTTTACCCCATGAAGCTCTATCATCCAGCCCCTGGGTTCCCCCTGGATATAGAAATTTGGCTTTCACAGTTAATTGCCACAGCTCTGCCACCAAATTTCCAAGTCCTATGGGCCAAATGACATGGTCCTACATGTAGGGCCAAGGCTCTGGGTGTGATCTGGCACAGAGGTTGATCTGGTATGTGGGGCCACGGGCCAGAACTGGGGCCTAATCTGACATGTGGGACTTGAACCAAGTGCCAGGTAAGCTCAATGTGCTGGATTGGGCCCCAGACAAGCTACCTACACCTGCTAAATTGAGCCCAAAGGCCAGATCCATCCTGTGGACTAATCCCACAACACTCATCTAGCCTGTAGGGCCAAAAGGTTGGACACCACTGATCTAGAATACTTATTACTATAACATTTTATTTTCCCTAAAATAGTTTATTTGCATCAGATCCCCTCAGCTAATGTAAATGGATGTCGCTGCTTCAACAGGCTACTCCAGTTTACAACCGCTGATTTTATTTATTCTTTATTTAGACCTCAGAACAAGATATTTCTATCTATACTTTGGTATGAAACAGGTGCTGACCCAAGTATTATGCTGTGTATACAAATAATTATAGTATTTATTATGTATAGTGCTACTGACATGCATGAGGCTTTACAGACAGAAAGGGAAACGTCCTAGAGATGTTGAAGTGTCCACTTAAAATCTCAGTGCCTCCCATTATATTTAAACACTGAACATTAAATGCTACTACATTTCCTTAAGGGGGCAGCATTCACCATTTTGTATTATTTTAATTTTATACTTATTTGTGATTATAAAAATCAATATAAAGCAAAAAAAACCCCCCAAAAATCAAAACGAGACATTAATTGATGGAGATTATTCATAGATGTTAGGGCCGGAAAGGATCTCAGTAGGTCACTGAGTCCGACCCCCTGCCCTGGACAAGAAAGAGCGCTGGGGTCAGATGACCCCAGGTAGGTGCTTGTCCAGTCTCCTCTTGAAGACCCGCAAGGTAGGGGAGAGCACCACCCCCTTGGAAGCCCATTCCAAATTCTGGCAGCCCTTACTGTGAAGAAGTTCTTTCTAATAGCCAACCTAAATCTGATCTCTATTAATTTGTGGCCACTGTTCCTAGTTACTCCAAGGGGTGCCCTAGTAACTACAGCATCTCTGATTCCTTGCTGCCCTCCCCTGACGAATTTATAGGCAGCCACAAGATCATCTCTGAGCCTTCTGTTGCAAAGGCTGGGGATCTAGATCCCTCAGTCTCTCCTCATAGGGCCTTGCCTGCTGGCCTCTAACCATATGAGTGGCCCTCCTCTGAGCCTTCTCAAGATTCTCCACATCCCTCTTAAAGTGCAGCGCCCAAAACTGGACACAGTACTCCAACTGTGGCCTGACCAGTGCCACGCAGAGGGGAACCATCACCTCCCTGGACCTGTTCATCATGTATCTGCCAATATATGATAAAGTGCGGTTAGCCTTGTTGATCACTTTGTCTCATTGACAACTCCTGTTCATCTTGGAGTCAACTAGGACTCCAAGATCTCTTTCCACTGCTATACTGCTGCAAAGGTCATCCCCCAGCCTGTAAGTGTGTTGGTGGTTCTTTTTGCCCAGTTGCAGCACTTTGCACTTGTCTTTGTTGATCTCCATCCTATTTGTGATGGGGCCCCTCCAAGTGCGCCTTCACTAAGTCTGCACTAACAGTTGGTGGGCTGGTGTCCCTCCTGTGTCCACCTATGGTCCAACTGGGGGTTTTGTCTTGGTCTGTGTCTAGGAATACCCTGTGAATACCCTGTGATGGGTACCCTTGGTACCCCCCTGTTCTGATGTCTATCAGACCCCTTAGTGCTTACCTTAATGCTTACTTGGGCTGATCCAGTGCATTGCTTGTGGCTCACTGATCCTAGGTTTTCCTTATCCTCTGGTTTCCCGTCCCCCAACAAACCTCGTTTAAAGCTTTTCAGAGGAGATCAGCCAACCTGTAAGAGAACAGACTTTTACCTTTTAGAAGAGAGATGAAGTCCATCTCATCTCAAGATCTCTCTGTCATGAAAGTGTGGATCGTGGTTGTAAAAGCCAAAATCCGCATGATGGCACCAACTCCGGAGCCGCAGATTGACTTCCCTGATGCTGGTGTCCTGATGCTGACGGCAACTGCTAATTGGAAGGATGGATGAGAAGACCACCTGTGCCCCTGACTTCCTAAGCCTGGCCCCCAGAGCCCTGTCTGGATGCATGATGCAGTCTGGACTACTCCTGGCTGCATCATTTGTTCCCATATGGATGAGGGCCATGGGATAGTAATCAGAGGGCTGGATATGGTTAGGAATCCTTGCACTGATGTCCTGGGTCTTGGCTCTGGGTAGGCGGCAAACCTTTTGTGCTGTGGGATCTGGCTGACAGATAAGCCCCTCTATGCTTCTCAGGAGGCAATTGCCCACCACAATGACCCAGCATCTCTTCCTCCAGCTGCTTGGTTGTCACTCAGATTGCCTGGGGTTTGTTGTAGACGTGTCTTCCCCTGCAGCTTCCTCTGCTGCATCATCCTCCAGTGCTGCCAGGGCTTTGTATCTGTTCCCCAGTTGCATTGAGGAAGCAGTCACAACTGCACGCTGTCTTATATTTAGGAACACAGGAACTGACAGACTTGATCAAATCAGTGGTCTCTGAAGAGAAGCATCCTGTCTCTGACAGTGGCCAGCACCAAACATTTTAAGATGAAGATGCAAGGAACCCTGCAGTAGACAGATCTGAGATAACCACTGAGGTCAAGAAGAAATTCCCTGGAAGCAAGTTAACGATTAGGCCCTAACGGAGACAAGGTTATATTCCTGTCAAATTATTTAATTTTATATCTCTTATCTATAGATGAATATCTGCCCATAAGAGTATCTTTGTTATCCATATCAATTTCAGATCTTTTGAAACTGGTTAATTTTTTTGCATTCAGTGGCATGTCTGTTTATATGGACTGTAATCCAGGTTCATTTCTGAGAGACTCAGTTTGCTGCGGGTAGGGTGGGGAGGGCTGTGAAGTTTTGCGCTTAGTTGGCTATCTTTTAAGCTTTATGGCAGAGGACAGAGAACCTTTGATAAGTGCATGCTGCCCCCTTTTTAATATATCTAAATTAAAACAATATCCAGTGGTAAGTTGGTCTATAGATCAGTCATGCATGGTGTGAAAATCTATTTTTGGACATCAGTTTTTAATTTACGATCATAAGAAAGTAGACTGGCAAGGACCTGATAAACTCAAGGCAAGATTACCCCTAACAAACTATCCTAGCCAAGTGGCTGTCTAACCTATTCTTGTAAATTCTCAAGGATGGAGATCCTGCAACTTCTCTAAGTAGCCTGTTCCAATGCTTGACCATCTTCATAGTCAGAAATTTCCTCCTAGTCTCCAACCTAAATTTCCACTGCTGCATCTGTGCATTGCAACTAGTCCTGTCCCTGCTACCACAGAGAACAGTCAATCTCAGGGGTACTTAACTTTTGGCTCGCAGATGAATCAGGCCCCCAGTGCTGTCATGGTTTGTGGTTCTCCCCATGCTAGATCAGGTGCACAGAGTAGCACAGAGCCTAATCCTGGCATGCAGGGGGCAGAGGTGGCGTGGGGGCCCCAGGGCTCAATCCCAGCATGCAAGGCTGGGTGGGGGTGGTGTGGCACCCCAGGGCCTGATCCCAGCATGCAAGTCCAGTCCAGCCAGTCCAGACCCTACCCCACTGATCTGGCCCAGGAGGCCAAAACGTTGAGTGCCACTGGTATATCTCCACCCTCTCCCTAGTCGCCCTTCAGTTATTTGAACATACTCTTCTCTTCTTTCAGCCTATTTGATACTTCCCAGTTTTCTTGAAGGCTCTTTTGTTACTGTAACCTGAGACAGTACCATGTTCTTACCTGAGCATGGTAAGAAACTCCCAGTCTGAAGTCCCTGAGATCCCACAGTTTTTAGCACTAGTTTAGACAGGAAAGTGGACAACAAATCTAAGGTAGATATCTCCCAGGAGTCAGAGGTAGATTTGAAACAATAATTCCTGCTTCATAGTACAGTCATCTCATGCCTCTCTTATACTCACAAGCTTCTGAGGACTGAGAAGGATAACACTTCTCAGACCAGAGCACCTGGTCCACTTTCTACTTGATAGCAAATTTTCATCATTCATATCAATTATTTAACTTAATTTATATGCCACCCTCCCAAACAAAAAGGCTCAGGGCAGCTTCTAATAAAAACAAGATAAATAATAAAAATGTAGAAATTTTAAAAAGGTAAAAATTATAATTGCATATATTGTCAAGCTATAGAAAACCAGTTATTTCTCCCAGGCCATTTGTAAGGATCCATATTGTTGCTTCTCGATTCTGTCCCTACAAGTGAAACACCTGAACATAATCAGGCAGAAATTCTTTTCAGTGCCTGTAAGCTGAGGGAAAGCAGCTGAATCACAATAGTGACTCGGCTAATTGGCCAACTGGCCTCATTAATCTCAAGTAAGCAAAGCATAGGAATGCATAAGAGGTCAAGCTAGGCTGGAAAGAGGAGTTGAGGTGAGATTCATAAAGAGATTCTTACAAGCACTTCAATCCATAACCCCAAGATCAGTGTGCAGCCTTTGTACAGGGTGAATAGAAAGAGTTAAGACTTGTTTATAGCATGGATGTGGTAACTTCCAGCATTAAGGGATTTGTGCATGTTCTGCCCACTTTCTCTTGTGCTGATATGCTGTGAAGAACTATACCAGCAAGGCCACTCTGGGGTTGCTCCCCTGTGCTTGGATTTAAGCTCTGATTTCTCCAGCATGCCTACAAGCAGCTACTGGCACCAAGCCTAGAGTGGCTTTGCTGGATTACTTTCTGGTTTGAAGCATGTTAGTTAGTGTTGTGAGCAGGGTATGCTCAGTGCCTGGATTTGCTGCTGCTGCCATGTAGACAGGATTTTAGAACCCTCTGAATGGGATTCACAGCTGGCATGCTAAGCAGGGAGTTGCCTAAAGTAACTAATAGGACATGGTAGAAGAAGGGTTGTACCTTATTTTATCTTTCTTGGGTGAAAATAAAGGGGGATTACTCCTCCAGTAACTAGTTAGCTGAAGTACTCCCCTAGGTATGTAGGAGTAGGCAGTACCACTACCTGTTCCTTTTGGCTTCAGTTTCTACAAAGCTCAGTCTACTACATGGTTCTGAGTGCCAGCCCAACCAGGGCCTGCAGGTGAGTTGGGCCTTAGACTACAGTAAGTGCTGAATGGTTCAGCACTGTCATGACTGAACTCATTCTGGACATGCCCAGAATGCAAAATGTTTGGTGCCTGGGAAACCTTCATATAAAAATGTAAGCACCTATAAGGCTTGGTTCCTTCCCAAGCTTGGGCTTGAAAGAGGTGTTTCTCTTACATTTTCTGTTGCTTTTCTTAAAGCATATGGATATATTACTGTATTTCCTGGAATCCAAGATGAGGGGTTTTTCTCCAAGTCAGTATGAGAGAGGGGAAGGGGGGAGTCTCATTTTAGATCAGAGTACTGGCCTGGGACAAGTGGAGGCTCAACTCTGGCTTTGGCACCAGGGTTAAGGTCAAAGCCGGAACCAAGTTGCCACTTGTCCCAGGCTGGAATAGCTCATTTGATGGGGGAAGAAGCATCCATCTGGGGGAAGGGGGGAGAATGGGGAAGACCTGCAGCCTTCTATGCTCCCTGTTCCCCCCTCCATACCTGTGCTTGCACCCTTCTTCCCCCTTCCTGCCCTCTGCTCTGGTTCCTGTCCCTCTAGCCCCAACCTCACTCAGCTAAGGGCTACTGCTTCCCTTGGCCAGGCTAAGCTGGGGCCAAGGCTGTGCTGCTTCTGGCTGCCTCAGAGGAGCAGAGTTGCAACAGACTGGTAAAGGGAGGTACAGATGGCAGGAGGGGGGTTGTGGGGGAGGCATGCTGTGGGCGACCAGGGAGTGGGGACAGCAGGGGATGGGGGGCAGGCTGCAAGGGGGAGCAGGGGAGGGGTCAGTGGATTGGGGGGATGCACAGGCATGGGAAATAAAGGACAGAAGGGCAGTAGGAACAGGCACAGAGGGGCAGGTAGTAGGATGACCCCTTACCCTTGCTGCTGCTTTCCCCACCACAGCTTCTATGGGGATGAATTTAGGGCATTCTTCCATTGACTACATTCGGCATATAGAATATTTTAAGTTTGTTATAATTTTCTATGTGTAGAATCTAATTACAGGAAGGAGGATTATCTTAAATTCAAGTAGTCTTGGATTTGGGTAAATACAGTAACTAAGGTGTTTTAAGTCTGTATTCCCTCCAGCGTTAGGCAGAAGCTGAGCAGAGGTTATAAGAGCATGCTTCTGGATGGGAACTAGGCCAACCTAGATACTTGAGTCTTTTGTGGATCTAGCCCTTAATGAGCCATGTCAGGAAAGGAACCTACTGTTGAGAAATGAAATCTGCCAGTGCTGTAAAATTAGTTTCTCCTCCACATTGTAGTTATGTTAACTGTGTGAATGCAGACATAACTGTTGACTTTGGACTAGTATTTTAATTTAAAATGCTGAGCCCTGAGAAACTAAGAATAAAATTAGGAATGTTGGGCACTTTTTTTTAAAGCCTCGAAATTCTGACAAATGTCTGGCCAGCTGTGTTGCCCCAGCCTTTCCTCCCCAAATGTATTAGTGTTAAGACAAACAAAATAGAACACCAAATAGTTGGAAGGAGAGAAAAACTTAAGAAATCAAGTAGCTGCCTCTTGCAATTCCTGTGTTCTGAAGTTTGCAGATATATTATTCACTGGGATGTTTTAAGTCTGTGTGCCCTGCAGAAGAGAGAAGCAATAATGAAATTGTTAACAAAAGTGCCTTATCTACACTGAATGTAGATTTGATCTTTTTCATTTTTTTTCTGTCTTTTTCACTGATAAGTTTTATGTAATTTACATATTTTCTGAGATGTCTGTGCATTGTCTCTGACTATAACTTGTGTAGCAAATTAACTTTTTTTCCGTCTATATAATTAATGGTGGTAAAGGTTGGACTCCTTATGCTTTTTTCATACGGCATGAACTTGGATGAAGCAATTTGGAATGTTCCATGCTACAACTAGATAGGAAATTGCCTCCCATTTTTATGTGGAGCCCAACAATAATTAACTGTATCCTTGGGATTGCCCATATTGGTCACTTCTTTTCTCCTGGTCCCTAGTTACAGCTGTCTGTTAGGAAAAGGCATGGGTCCCTTCTGGAGCATGCTCCTGACCTGTTCCAGCATGCCCTTGACTTCTGCGGAAGTAGGAAAATTTAGAGCAAATGGATCCAGTTCTGTACTTGAAGGAAAGGGTTCCCTGTGCTGGGGATATTTACTGCAGGACCTTCACAGCACAGTCAACACTTGGGGACTATACCAGACATTGACAGGGCCCCATTGTGCATAACCTCTCCAATGGAGCAGGTTGCAAGAAGGCTGTGGCTATTTGCTCAGCAGTGGGGCAAATATTGATAAAGCAAGCTGACTTGTTTCAGAAATGCAAAACAAGAGCTCTACCTACTTATGAGCTGAAAAGTTTGTCGGAATGGGAGAAGGTAATGAAAACAGCCAAGGCAAAAGAACTTCCCCAGCTCTTCCATGCTGTTCTCCTGCCTCTGCTTTGCCATATCAACTAGGATCTTAGGACACTTTAGCATGGCAAATGACTTGCTGGCCTTGGTTCTCTCAAGCATGCTGTACTACTCCACATGGGTTTCCTTTTAACCTGGAGCCAACCTGTTTGTCCATCACTTTAAATGGGCTAATAGCAATGCAGTTACAGTGAGCCCACACCAAGCTTATTAGGCCACTCGGTACCATACAGAAACAGCTAACTTCTCTGAGTTTGAGGTAAGGTATCCACAGGAATGCAACATGCTTGTGGATGTTGTCTCCAGGGATGGTATGTTTGCCATTTGGACATGGCATAGTTCTAGTCTATCAGTAATGAAAGCCCTAGTGATACAGTAACCCCACCTCAGGCTGCCTTCTCCTTAAACTTCAGTGTCTAATTTCTGTATTTTCCTTCTAGTCAGAGAATGTATTTGAATGTATTCTGGATATCCATTAATGTAGTTCTGACAGGGCTAACAGTGGGAAACAATATATAAAGACCAATGAATAGTAACTTCAAAATTTTCCCTTGTTCATCCTTTTCTAAGTCTTGATATTTATTTTGGTGCTTAGGACATCAGCATTTAGGGGAAACCAAATAAAAATTAAAGTATGAATTCATAAATGAAAAAGGATTATGTAATAGCAAATAAGATCTTAAAAGACATTAATAGTCTTCTAGCAAATAACTTACAATAAAATATTCTTCTACTTCACCACTACTCTCTGGGTGCTCCCCATCAGCCGTTTTTTGTTTTTTTTACCCATCCAACTGTGTAGGCATCAATGCCACAGTCGCTTAATTTATTGATGAGGATGGGGTGAGAGACGGCGTCAAAGGCCTTCTGAAAGTTTAGAAAGACTATGTCCACGGTGACACCATCATCCAAGGATTTAGTTACTTGGTCATAGAAGGCAATCGGGTTGGTTAGGAAGGACCTGCCTTTGAACCCACGCTGATTGCCCCTGAGCATGCTCTCCCCTGCAGGCCCCCCACAGATGTACTCCTTGATGATTCTCTCCAAGATCTTCCTGAGCACTGAGGTGAGGCTTACAGGCCTATAGTTACTTGGGTCTGCCTTCCTCCCTTTCTTGAAAATTGGGACCACATTAGCCAGTTTCCAATCCCCTGGCACCTGGCCAGATGACCACGAATGCTCATATAGTTGGGCCAAGGGCTTGGCGATGACCCCTGCTAGCTCCTTCAACACCCTTAGGTGGAGGGCATCTGGACCTGCAGACTTAAAAATGTCTAACCCTTCCAGAAGATCCCTAACTACATCTGCACTGACTGAAGGTCTGACAGAGCTATCCCCAAGATTGTCCCTATCTTTGGTAGGTGGGATGTCCTGGTCCTCGGGCCCGCATGATTCAACGTCTTCAGCAGCGACTTGGACGAGGGGGTGGAGAGCATGCTGTCCAAGCTTGCTGATGACACTAAGATGTGTGGTGAGGTAGACACCTGAAGGGAGAGACAGGCTGCAAATAGATTTAGACAGACTACAAAATGGGCAGATGAGAATAGGATGGGGTTCAACGTAGATAAATGTAGGGTGCTGCACCTTCGGAGAAGGAATCCACAGCATACATACAGGCTGGCGAGTTCCCCTCTTGAAAGCACGGAGGCAGAAAGGGATCTTGGAGTCATTATTGACTCCAAGATGAACACGAGCTGCCAATGCCAAACAGTCACCAGCGAGGCTGGCCAGCCATACTTTGTCATGCATCCAAAGATGCATCTCAAGCCGGTCCAGAGAGGTGATACTCCCTCTCTATGCGACTTTGGTCAGGTCACAATTGGAATACTGTGTCCAGTACTGGGCGCTGCACTTTAAAAAGGATGTGGCAAGCCTGGAGAGGGTTCAGAAGAGAGCCACCCACTTGGTAAGAGGGCACCTGGACAGGCCCTGTGAGGAGAGACTGAGGGACCTGAACCTGTTCAGCCTCAGCAGGAGGAGGCTGAGGGGGGACCTGGTGACTGCCTACAAACTCATCAGGGGAGATCAACAGCAAATAGGTAAAGCCCTTTTTCCACAGCACCACCTGGGGTGACAAGGAACAATGATAATAAGCTGATGGAGAACAGGTTTAGGTTAGAGATCAGAAGGCAGTATTGTACAGTTAGGGTGGCCAAAATCTGGAACCAACTTTGCAGGGAAGTGGTCCTCACCCCTACCTTAAGCAAATTCAAGAGGAGGTTGGATGATCACCTGTCTGGGGTCTTGTGAACCCAGCATTCATTCCTGCCTGTGGCAGGGGGTCAGGCTAGATGATCTGTTCAGGTCCCTCCTGACCCTAGCTACTATGAAACCCTCAATTTGCTGAGTAAACTAATGTTATCCAAATATGAGTCTGGAGCAATGGTTTGACTAATTATTTTCACGTCTGGATTTGGACTTTTTAAATTGGTCATATGGGCTCAGATCCATGAAAGGGCTCAGGTGCTGTTCAGCATCATAGTGGGTAACTTTAAGCTGTGCAACTGCCACACTGCAATCCGTAGTTCTGAGTTAGGTATTTTGGTGTACTCTAAAATGCAGGAGAACAGGCATGTCAGAATGGGATCCACAGCAGCCAGCCTGCTAAGCAGGGAGCTGCCTAAACAGGACAGAGATTAGGGCCAAGGACAGGGGTGTTGCTTATGTTGTCCTCCTTGCCAGCACATGCTGTATTCTAGGCTACAGGAAAGTGTTTTTCTCCATTTGGGGTTCATGGCCCCTGATACCCCTTCTGAAATAAGGCACCAAACCCATTTCTTAGAATTGACAAATAGTTTTCAAGCTATCTCTAGAGATGGTAGTAGCTCCCTTTTATCTGACTGAGCAGTGGTTACAGCACTCGACCAGGATTTGGTTAAAATTCTTCCTCTGCTAGAGGTGATTCAAATCACATTTTCTAATTCCCAGGAGTGAGCCCTAATCAGTATATACAGGCCAGGAGTGGCAGGATGGAATTTTAGTCTCTCTTATTAAAGCTAGTCCAGTCTGCAATAAACAATCAGTCATTGGAACAGAGAAGTAATTCAAGTGAATATGACTCTAGGTTAGTGGTTGGGGCTCTTAGCTCTTGGTGAGGAGATATGAGTTTGGGTCTTAGCTCCAGTAGCTCTTTTTGGTATCTTTTTTTCTTCAGAGCAGGGACTGAAGTTCAGGTGTCCCCTCTCCTAGGTAAGAACCATAACAACTGTGTCAGAGTCGGGGTTCCTTTTGTTCCCTCCTTCTGACCTAGTGCATCTTGCATCCTTTCAGCAATGGTGAGTGGTAGAGCCCTCAACCTCAACTCGGAGGTAGTCAATAACCTGGAGATTAGGGAGGGGGGAAATGTGGGTTTTAAGCCTTTCAAATTAAGTGGGGATTGACCCTGGGTCTCACATGTCTTAGGTGAATGCTCTGACTACTGGGATGTTAAATAGGAGGATGTTAAATCTCCTCCTCTGGCTGTGCCTTTAAGAGAAAGTAGAGGCTGCCACTGAATGCTGTGAGGAGCTGATTTTTGTCAATGTAGATAAAGCATGTTCTGATGATGTCTTCCAAAATGAGCCCTTCAAGGTACTTAGATGAAGGAAGCTTGATTTCTGGATTTTTATCAAGGTTAGTTGTAAGCTAGGTGCTGGACTCAATCCTGTGAAAATCAAGCTGTTTTTGTGTATGGGCAGAAGGAGAGTTTTTACACATTAAGTGAATTTTAAGGTAAAAAAGTGGCACTTGCTGGGTTAGCTGGCAGCTAAGTTGGATGTTTTTAAGATGATAATGTTGGATTTAGGCACCTGAATTCTTTCAGAGTCCTGTTTTAGATACCTGGATTCATTTTCTAGAAGCGGCCCTAAATCGGTGTAAAAACAGACCTTGAATGAAACCAGTACAATGTTTGTTGAAAGTCCTAGCCTTTGGGCCTGCTTCTATAACCTGTTTGTGCAGGCATCCCTTTTTGCCTAAAGAAAGCAACAAAACCAGGGCCTTGAGGTACAATATGGTGCATGGATGCAACTTTAGTTAAACTAAACAAGAAAGATCTAGTTATAAGTCTGTTGGGAACTGGTTTAAGCAAATCTGAAATAAGCCATGCATAAACAAAAATGAGGAGCTACAAGGAGATTTTTCTGGTTGAAAAATTAACATCAGGCAGAAGGCAAGGCAGGATAGCACCTTTAGAGACTGATTGATTTGGAGAGGCTGTCGCCTGCAAAAACTCATGTTTCTTTGGACTCATGTTAGTTTTCCCAGGTGCTTTTCTGCACTGCCTTCTACATGACATGACTAACTACCACTCTTTTTAGTTAAATGAGTCCATCTTTCTCATAGACAAGTACTTAATGGCTTTCACAGCCCAACCCTCTCCTGCCTCTCTCTCCACCCAGGGAAACGCCCACAATTAGTCTTAAAATTACAATAGAATTTTACTGATATATTTTAAAAGGGAAAAAAAGATGCTTGTTCTACACTGGTCACTTTTGACAGCAAAGTTTAACAAATGACAATACCTCTAACAATAGATTAAATCTGATAGCAAAACAAAAAAGGAGGTGGGAAAAAATAACCCATTTTCACCACAAAAAATCAGCGCACAGATGACAACATATTTCCCAAGTTACCACTAGTGCTGAATTGCCTTGTGATCCCATCATCTTTATGCAGGATTACACTAACGGGATAAAGATTACAGAACTCCAGGTTTATTTATTTGTATGGGTGATTGACAGCTACAGGTGTAATACATGTATGCATATACAAAATTTTAGAAGAGCTAAATCTTCTCCCTCCCCCTCAGAGTGCTAGGGAATTCAGAAAAATTTTAGTCACACTCTCAAGTCCCAGTCATGTATCTTTCTCTATGTGGACACAAAGGTCTATCCAATCTGAGCTGATTGCAGGATTGGAGCTAAGTAGGGGAGAAAATAAATTATAGATTACCTGAGAGGGGGAGCTGGTCCATTTAGTGAACATGATTCGAATTTGAGAAAAGAGGTCATTTAAATATAATGAGAATGCCTAAGGGATGTACATTTCTCTTTTTGTTGGTAAATTACAAGCTAGATATCAAAAGTGGAGTGTATGCATCAGACCTTGTCTTTTTTCCATGATAATACTCTATATGCAGTAAAACTGAAAAGAATAATCTATTATTATTTTATATAACTTTATCTCTCTTGGCTACAAACATAGCATTATAACAACCATCTGCCACTTCTTGTCCCAGACCCACAGGTATTTTTTGTGCACCAGAAGAGGTCGTTATACTTCAATTTATTCTTTAGTATGTTTATCCAAAATCAGATGCTGTCAAAAGTTCAGTACCCTTTCCTTCAAATACAGAGCTGGATCCATTTGCTCTAAATTTTCCTGTCTCCACAGAAGTCACTGGTGTCAGGGACATGCTGGGATGGGTCAGGAGCTTACTCATAGCAGGAACCCAGTTTCCAAAATCAGCCAACATTGTGAAATCACTTCGTCATAAAAAAGTTTGTAAAAAAAATTAATACCACGTTATGCCAGTTTTTAATTTATCTGGAATGGTTCATTTAACCTTTGTATACATACTCCATCAAAAGCTGTGAAGAGAATGTTTTTATGTACAATTTAGCACTTCTCAAGGATACTCTCACCTTCTAAAAAATAATATAATAAATCATCCTATACCTTGTATACTCAACAAAGCAGCATATATAATATATAGAAATAATGTCATTGAAATGTGTGCATATAAATTAAGACATTAAAGTTAACATAAGTTCTATATACTGCTTGTGCTCATTGCTCAAAGAGGATGATTTAGTGGCTGAAGGAAACAGTGTTGGAACTTCCTACCTTTCCTGAGACTAAAAATATTAGCTTCAATCACTTCTTCTGATTCTCAGTATATGGACAGGTAGACACCAGTCTTGAGTTTTAGTGAAATCTGCTCAGCTTATCTCCTGTCAAGGGCCTGACAGAAAGGAGACACTGCTATCGGCATAAGAAGAGTCCTCTATTTTATGGCTGCTCTTTTCCTCGTATATCCTCTATTGTATAGTAGCAAGGGAGGAAGCAATTGAGTCAAAAGGCAGAATCGGTAAAAAAAAGTTAAGATTTGTGCTGTTGAATCAGAACCCCATTACTTAAGGGGAATAGGAGAGCCTGGAAGGGGAAGAGTGATGCCTTGTCCATGTGGGAAAGTTATACCAGTTTAACTTAAATCAGTGTTTAAACCAGTATAACTAAACCAGTGCAAAAGGCTGAAAGGACTCTTACTTCCATTTGACTTAAACTTGTTGTCAATTGATGTACACCAAAATAAGTTACTCATGCCAAATTAAGAATCCACACAAGAGTTACCACCTGTTCAGCTCATTGCGTTCCTTAGGCTATATTGGTGTTACATTCTTGAATAGGCAAACCTACTCCCCAGACCTCAAATAAGATCTGCTGTTATGACCTCCATGAGTGATTTTAAAAAAAAAAAAAAAAAAAAAAAGCAAGTGATTTTGCTGGAAAGAAACTAATATAATTAAATGGACCACCTGTGACCTAATACAAGTGCCTGCTATGTCTTCTAAATTCCCAAATCCAAATATGTCTTTTAAGAATTACACAGCATTTAATTGGATTCTTTGTTCATCTCTCCTTCCCTTCAGTAACTACCTGCTGTCCAAAGAGTAGTTTGTATGAGTAGGGCCTAAATTTAGTTTTAAGATTACAAGGATGATATAAAAAGACAAAAGAAGGTACATGGTAGGATAAGATGGCAGGGAAAGATTATGACATGCAGTTGTGAATGGATATATTCTGTTAGTAGCCTTGAATTTATTTATTTATTTATTTATTAACTAAAACTATTGGGGGATTGCTCATGAAGAAGGTTGAAGTGGATTTAGCAATTGTCTTGAAGGGCCCCTAGGAAACGATGCCTTATGAATCAAAAGGCAGCACAGGGTATTATGAATCGAAAGATAGCATTGACAATTCAGCAGCAGCTAGGTCTGAAGAAATACTCCTCCTTGCCTTTTGCTTTTGTAACCTTAGGCATTTATTACTGTATTGCTTCACACTCTATAGCGTCTTTCATCATTGGATCTGAAGGCATTATTTTACCATGTATAAGGTTGGAAAATTATTACTGCTTTGGACTAGTACAAGCCTACAATTTTGACAATTATTCACGTTGTTGCTGTTATATATGTATATATGCCTTTCACCATGATATCTGTCACAGCTGTGAATGGCCTTTGTCAAGATTTCTTACCATGTAATGAGATCTTGTCTTTTATATATCTACAAGAAATACAACTATATTCAAGCTCCACCTGAATTATAATTCGGGAATTAAGGAGAGCCTGTGCAGAGCATCTGATACATAATTGATCACTTCACAGTCTTACTCCTTTTCTGAGCACAAACTGAAATCAAGATGCAAAATAATATTTATCATAAACAATACAATTTAAATGTTACATTTTTAATTAACTAGAGAAGATAGAAGCTGAGAAAATGAATGTATATTGGTAAAATAATCTAAAACATTGAGTTTGACTAAGTAAACTCAAATGCATTTCTGTCAGATATGTGAAAGATTGCTTGTATTTCATTATCTCATTCTCTCTTGGGTATTTCTAGGGTGCTACCAGTGTGGTTTCCAATCATCTGCGTGGAGATCATTCAGATTTTTTACATAAATGTCAAAGGTTAGGTCTAAAGGTTAAATCTAGGGGGAAATGTATATCTTGAATCACCCCCAACCAGCCTGACTCCTTGTAGTCTGAGGAGTTCATCTCCAACTTCAGAATCCCAGAATTACATTTTCTGGTAACCTATACTATTAAAAAACATAAATCAGAGTATCAGTCTTGATAACTAGTGAAATCTGTTGGAGTCTGAACTAATAAAGAATAATCTTAGTTTTCAACAAAAAACTTACCCTGAAATTAATTCTTAAGCTTTTGAATATTTATAGTAAACAAAAATGTTTTATAATGACTTTTTTTTTTTCTATCAACCCATCAGCTTTCAGGCACAGTGGCTATCACTCAACATAGTTTGTGTTTGCTTAGAGCAGAGAGTTCTCCTGTGCCACTGTCACAAATATAAGCTTGAATTAAACTGTGGTGTTATGTTTTGAAACCTAGAGCTCTATCTTTTCTTCAAATACATGGAAGTACTTTTTTCTTTTACACTGATGAATCTTTGGTATGGATTTACGAGATATTCTATGTTCAGTTTTTGGATGAACAAATTTTTTTTATCTATGGCACCCACATTAATAAATAAGCTCTTTTCTATTGTCCCTGCTAATAAAATGTCTTAAGGGAATTTTGACACAGCCTGTGACAAGTGTCTGCCAAATATTTATTTAAGCTGGGAGAGTGGATTTTCTTTTTCTTGGACTTCTATTCTAATTTTAATATTGATTTGCTGAGAGTTGACAGTGTACTTGGTGATGAACAGAATGGAAACAAAGACCTTAACATTTAAATAAATTAACAAAACAATGCTTCTAGACAGAGGAGCAGGTGATTAGGGAGTGAAAATATGGTACAAACTGGTTTTCTGAAAGAGGCCAAAAATAATTTTAAGGATGATTGTGTGTCCTTGTGTTTCTTTATAACTTACAAAGAAAGCTTGAAAATATTTTTGACGACTCAGGTTTTTTAGCTTGTCTCTTTTTCCTTGAAAATATCAGGGATGTTAAGTCTGATTTTTCTGTACTTTTGCTGGAAGACCTCTAGGAAATGTTAAGGATGCATACTGTGATTTGTGATGCAACACCTTCATTGACTAGAGGAGGGTGCTGAATCTTTAATGCAGGCTTCCTTGGTGCAACAATGGCCATAGAAACTGAACATATGTTCATAGATTTCATAGACGTTAGGGCTGGAAGGGACCTTGGAAGATCATCGGGTCTAACCCCCTGCCCAAAGGGCAGTCAGTCAGCGGGGGTCAAATGATTCCAGCAAGATAGGCATCCAAGTGTTTCTTAAAGGAATCAAGAGTAGGTGCCTGCACCACCTCTGGGGATTCGGACTGTAAATAAGTTTTTCCTCGTGTCCAGCCTAAAATGGTCTTCCAAGACTTTGTGACCATTGGACCTTGTCTTCCCATGGGGTGCTCTGGTGAACAGTCGTTCTCCCAGTTCCTGGTGCACACCCTTTATATACTTATAGGGTGCCACCAAGTTACCCCTGAGCCTACATCTGAGGGGCTGGTCTACACTATATTTCCCTACTGATTCAAGTAAATTGTCATCAGCATATCAGTGTAGTTAAAACACAGTGACCCTGTAATGTTTATAAGGGGAGGTGTGACGGGAGTACCTCTACTAGGTGACTCCCATCGGTGACTCCACCCTCCTGTTATGGGCCAACCACCTATTTACTTGCCTGCCATGCCTTGATCTTAATTGGTTAATTAAGAAATGTAATTAGCGGGAGGCTGCCCTTTTTTTTTGCCTGGTGCCAGGGGACTCCTTTTCCTCCCCTACACTGCAGCCCAAGCCTCACAGATGGTACTGACATGGTTTTGACCTGGACCTTTGCTGTAATTTGACCTTCTCCTTGACTTCCCTGGGCTTCCACTGCCCTGTCTTGTCCCATGCCTTCCTGATGCTCTGCTGGCCCCTCACCCTGAGTCTTGAGTCTTTTATATCACATTTTTCCTAATCAGTAGTTACCGGTGTGACAGTATTATGAACTCTTAATAGTTAAGAATTTATGCAAGTCCCAACAACTTGAGACTAACAGACTTTCAGCTTTTTTTTTATTTAAAGAAAGTTTTTAGTTCTTATAACCAGTGGCATAACTAAGGTGTCTGGGAGGTGACCAGGTTATCAGCTGTGGGTGCTGACTTACAGGGAGTGGGAAAATAGCAGTTGCCACTACTGATCACTTGATTGTGGCCACTGTCCCATATGCTGCTGCTGAATTACCTTGTTACACCTCTGCTTATAACTGTGAATAAAAGCTTTTAAATGCAACTTGAGGGTACTCCAAAGGCTAAAATATTTGATGACAAATGAGCTAAAAATTTATTATTATAAATCTCAAGATTGTTTAAAACCACTCATGATTTTGGGGGCCTAGCACAAGAATTATGAGAGTTGTGGTTGTTGATACTATAGACGGAACCTGCATGCAGTATGAACCTCACCCCTTCACCACCACCACCTTCTAGATTTCTTTTATACATTATGCGAGTGAAATGTCATTTGGAGCTGGCAAGTATAATTACAGCTCTTCATTTAAGATGGCTGCAAAAACACTTAAGATCCTTTAATCGAACAATAGCAGCCATAACCAAAAGATGAACTGATGTCACCAACCAAAACAAAGGCACATGTAGGGCACTAATGAATCTGACCTCTGTAGATGGAGGGATTTCCCTGGGTATTATTTCTAGTGAAAAGGGGGCATTGAAAGAGAGGCAAAAGAAAAAAAATCAAGAAACAGACACAGAAATGGAGCAGAAGCCAGGCACAACAACAACAAAAAAAGGCACTGATGACAGCACTGAGAGCACTTTTTTGGCTAAATGTTAGAATCCTAGAAAATTAGGGTTGAAAGGGACCTTGGGAGGTCACCTAGTTCAACCCCCTGCTCAAAGCAGGACCATCTCCAGCTAGATCATCCCAGCCAAGGCTCTGTCTAGGTAGGTCTTTTAAAAACCTCCAAGAATGAAATGCCCACAACCTCTCTAGGTAACCTGTTCCAGTGTTTTACTACCCAACTAGTGAGAACTTTTTCCTAATAGCTAACCTAAACTTCCCTTGCTGCCACTTGAGACCATTGCTCCTTGTTCTGTCATCTGCCACCACTGAAAACAGTCCAGCTCCATCCTCTTTGGAACCCTGCTTCAGGCAGTTGAAGGCTGCTATTAAATCCCCCTCAGTCTTCTCTTCTCCAGACTACAACTAAGCCCAGCTCCCTTAGCCTGTTCTCATAAGTCATATTGTTCTTTGCTGGACTCTCTCCAGTTTGTCCACATTCTCTTTTAAGGTGGGGGTCCCAAAAGTTGACACTATTCCAGGGTTTTTTTGAATATCTGTACTTCGCTCAAGCCTGAATCAATTCAGTCTTTGCAGGTTAGTTTTGCTTGCCAGTTTAATTTATGCAGGTTAGTGAACAGACATTCACTTTTGTTTCCATAAATGCAGGCACATGTCTGCAGTGGCTCAGGCTAGAACACAGTGAGTGCTAGAGCGAGCCATTGACTGGAGGGAAACTGAGCTGGGGGTGGGGGTGAGGCCTCAACAAGCTGAGTGTGGTCGAGGAAGGGTTTAAACCCCACCCTGGCCTACAGGGACCCCCGCTCTGGAGAGGGAAGGGGGAAGCGGCCTCTACTAGGCATTTCCCACCCTCCCCTCTCACCATTTGAGTGTTATGGGGCATGGCCAGTCCCAGCAGCAGCCTTAAGTGATGGGGGATAGATGGGGGTTTAATTCCCCGCTCCCTCCCCTGTTCAACTACCGTACTGCCTGGCTGGGACAGAGCAGCCCGTTTCAGGTCCCCCCCCCGGCTGCAGGGGCATGGCCCCCTGGGGCAAAGGGTCAGGTTAGAGGTTTATTCCCCTCTTCCCCCAGGGAAATCCAGCCAGGGTCTGCTTGGCTGGTGCCTAGTGGTGGAGGCAATGGCCAAAGTTAGTAGACCCCACCTGTGGTCCCTTGTGGGGAGAGGGATGGAGTAGGTAATAAACCCCCTCCCTGTGCATTTCACCTTAGATGGCAGTGCTGGTTGGCGTCTGGCCATGTCCCTGTCCCTGTCCCTGCTGCTGCAGCAGCGATGGAGTGGGGGACTCTGACATGGGCTGCTCTGCCCTAGCCAGGCAGACCCTGGTACACCTGTGGGACAGGGGAGGGAGGGGGGAATTAAGCCCACCTCCATCCCCCATTCACTTGAGACTGCTGCCAGGGCTGGCCATGCCCCCCACTGCTCAAGTGGCAAGCAGGGCAAAATGCCTGATGGGCTGCTGAGCCCCTGCCTGGCAGACCCCGGCTGGGGTCTGTGCTGATGACATAGGGGAGGGAGTGGGGAATAAACCCCTTCTCTACCACCTTTGCCTTAGGGGGGCTGGCATTTGTCCATGCCCCTGCCCCTTTGTCTAGAGAGCAGAGGGGTGGGGCCAGCCCTACTCTACTGGAGCAGACAGCAGAGCCCAGCCTAGGGCTGCAGGGCTTGATCTAACTTAAACCAGGAAGGAATGTGGACAGAAGTTCCATAACTTGGTTTGACTTCAGTTAGTTAAGGCTGATACTACATTCAGCCAGGTTTATCTCCAACCGGTTTCAGGCATTTTGAAACTGATTTATGTGCACTGAACTTCTGTTCTGTTACAGGTTTAAACCAGTTTCTGATCACTTAAACTGGTTTATGTGTAACTTCTGTCCCTTGTCGAGATGTGGCCTCACCAATGCCAAATACAGGAGAAGAATTACTTCTCTTGATCTGCTGGTAATGCTCCTGCTAATGTAGCCCAGTATGTCATTAGCTTTCTTGACAACAAGGGCCCACTGTTGGCTCGTTTAGTTTATTGTCCACTGTAACCCCCAGGTCCTCTTCTGCAGAGCTGCTGCTTAGTCGGTCAGTCCCCAACCTGTACTGGTACATGGAATTGTTCCACCTTCAGTGTAGGACTTTGCACTTGTCCTTATTAAACCTCATGAGATTATTTTGGTCCAATCCTCCAATTTGTCAAGGTATCTCTGAAACTTAGCCCTATCCTCCAGAGTATCTGCTGCTCCCCACAGCTTGGTGTCATCTGCAAATGTTGACTGGGACATAGAGCATCAAGCAAACTGCTTCCTGTTGTTTGATGTCTCCTGCATTATGGGAAACAGGATATATTGTGCGTTTTCTGTAAATAAGCAGGAGTTAATCAAAGATAACTGACTGCATTAGTAGTTTCTCCCTTTTTTAACTGAACTTGCAGGGACCTGAACGGTGACAAACCATTCTAGTCAGAAGGGAGAAGACATCATTAACAATTAAAGTAAAATACAATTCAATAAAAAGGGTACAATTTCTTTCTCATTTAGGTATTACATGGCTGAGAAGACAAACATCTACTGGCTTCATGGGGAAAATGTGTGAAAATAATACTAGATAGCATTAGAAAATCATCCAAAATAGTGAATGCAGGCAGGTCTATTTTAGAGTTGCTATGAGAAAATGGTACCATCGTGCTTAGCAGATCTGACAAGTAGAACATTTTGCTGTGTACGCTAAGAAGATGGCTACTTACAATGGTGACAGAAATCTAATGGTGTAAGCACATATGTATGTTTGTGCTTAATTTGATGCATGAGAATACTCCTCATGTTCAGTTAGAATACTTGTATCTGCAGGATCAAAACCTAAGATTTTACTCTTTACTTTTTTACTTAACAGCAGATCCAACACAGCTCTTAAATTCCACTTAATGTAAATTTTTAAATGTAGCGCCATTTCTGATGCTGAACCATGTTTTCTGTGAACACCACTAAATCCTGTGATATGTGATTTCTAAACTTGACACTTTAGTCTACCCAGGCTTTTACAAACTGAAATTGCTGAGTAATCTTATCTGTCACTAATAAACAAAACCTGACAGAATATTTGCAAATTTTAGATATCTACTCTTGTTTCTAAGGCATATCTTTTTGAATGAGCTAGAATGTTTTCCAGATGAGTATGATCTGATCTCTGTTGCCAGATATACTTGATGCATTTTGGATGCTGATACTAACCCCATAATTAGATGTGAATTCAACTCCCATTTAAACACATAAAGAGAAGTGTGCCTTGGTTAAGATTTTGTTACCTTCTTACAATTATCTCTGTAACCAGAATGGCTAGAAAAATGCTTAAGCTTTTTCTGGAGAATACACTGAAGCCTATTTGTAGAACAGACGTTATTGGAATCTGTCTTTACTTTTAACGCACGTTTCATATAATCTCATTAAGAGCTCCACAGCTAAGTGACCTCAAGCTGTGCTATCAGCTCTCACAAACCAGCAGGGTCAGACCAGATCAATACTTGGATGGGAGACCACCAAGGAAAAGCCAAGGTTCTTATGAAACTGCCTTAATGATTCAGACCTTGTCTTCACTATAAATAAAAGGAGAGAGAGAGTTGTTTTTAAAGCAAGTTACAATCTTAATGAAGTCTCTCCCCATAGTCTTTAACTCGGCCTGCTACAGTATGGGATTCAACAAACTGCCTTTTCTTATTAGGATGTTAACTCAAGCTAAACACACACCTTTTCTTTTTTTCCAGTGAAGATAATACCTTAGTAGATGCCTTTTTCAATATGTTAAAATCCTAGAGAGGATCAAACAACCTATGATTGTTAATATGATTTGGCTGATGAGAGGTAGGGTTAACCTCATCCAGTTACTAAGTATTAAAACCATAACTTGCCTCATCTGCCCTAGGATTTAAATATGTATCAGTTAATACATATATTTTAATACCTGTTTAAAAATACACTTTTTTGCAAATGTGGATATGCTTTGGGTAAAAGCAGGTCACTGTTACTGAATCAGTGTGGCAGCACAGTGTTATTTGTGGGGGCGGGGGTCAGCAGCAAAACAAGCAGCACAGATTCTTTCAAATCATCATGATTTTGAGGTTACAAACTAGTTTGACCTACTTGGTGTCCAAAGCATCACTTTGCCTCCACTGACCTACAGCCATCCCTTTAGATGAGAATCAAATACTATCACTTTTGAAGTCACAGGTGGAGCTTCACTAGGAAAAATGCTGTGTTCTAAAATCATGTTTGCATACAAGCTAGCAAGTTGAAGTAGGGATTATGGCTGAGCAAGTGCAATTTAGACATAAGTCTGAGTGATTGATTCACAAAAAACCTACAGAAGCAGTTAGCTGCCTGAAAGGGTCATAGACACTTAGGTTTTTTTATAATTTTTCACCCATCTAATGCTTTAAGTTTATTTAGGGTCCACATGCCTAATTTCCCTGAGGAGGCCCAATCCTGTCAACATGCTCTGAGCATGCTTAACACACTGACAGAACTGAGTACAGTACAAAGAACAGCAGCCATGGCAACCTTAATTGAAAAACCAGCCAGCATCCAGCTTTTTATATGTAAAACTAGTGGTTAGAACACTCCACAAGAAATTTAAATTTGGGTTCTAAGTCCTTTTTAGCCTGAGGGGGTTCAAACCTACATTTCTCATGTTGGTGTCCTAACTATCAGGCTATAGGGTAAGGGGGTGGGAGGCACAGTCTCCATTCCTCCTGTTGAAGTTGTGCCACTGTGCACAAAGGAGAGCAAGATTGGAATTAAGAACTGAAAGCTGAAGAGGGAGCAAGTGAATTAACACATAACAGTAAGCTCACTGACAAATCCTAAAGTGGCGGTAGTCATTTTTATCATGAAGTCAGTATGGCGTTGACAATATTTTGTTTACTTAGCAGTAAAGCCTTATCTTCACTAGCTTTTATAGCAGGACAGCTAACACGCATGATTTATCCCTGCAATAACAATACCGCTTGTTGTCAGTGAAGACGTACCCTTTGAAAGTGCTGTTTGGTGCTTCAGTGTGCTTCTGTAATTAGAGAATTAGGGTTGGAAGGAACCTCAGGAGGTCATCTAGTCCAACCCCCTGCTCCAAGCAGGACTATCCTCAGCTAGATCATCCTAGCTAAGGCTTTGTCTAGCCAAGTCTTAAATACCTTCAAGGATGGAGTTTCCACAACCTCTCTGGGTAACCTGTTTCAGTGCTTCACTACTCTCCTAGTGAGAAAAATTTTCCTAATATCTAATGCTTAAAGCAAAGTGGAGATGTCTACTAACATGAAATGACAAAGCCATCTGCAGTGTGACTGTCTAAAGATCTGTCAGTTTTATTCTGCGTAATAGCTCAGAAAATACAAGACTGAAGTCTTAAACATACTCTGGAACACAAAGACCAGCCAATTATGTGCAGATGGAAAAGCTGTGGCCTCACAGCCTGCTATGTTATGTCAGTACAATTTAACTAGGTATGCAACCCAACTCGGAAACGGTATGTTCAGACAAGCATCGCTGTGCGATTATATGGCATCTCCGGTTCCACATAACACATGTTCAGTTGATCTCCATGCTTCAAGGAAGCAGCATGGAGGTGGGTTTTTGTTGTTGTTATTGTTATTGTTTTGTTTTGTTTTTTTGACCACTGGATATCCAGCCTCCCATACCCCGGGTCAGGTACGGGAGGCTGAAGCCACTCAGTGGTGGCCTCAGCCTCCCGTACCCAACCTGGGGTACCTTGCTGCATGCCAGAACGTGCATGGCACCAGAGTTCCCTGGGGACAACTAGCGGTGGCACAAGGTTATCCCCAGGGAACCAAATGTCAACAAGAATCTGGACATAGCCTATGTGCTTATATTTTGAAATGGGTAGGAAAGAAGTTCTTAAATATTATTTATCATGAACCTTTATAGTGTAGTGGTAGTAAAGTATACATGATGGACTTGACACAAAACTGATTTAGAAATTAGTTTATTCAATTTAATTCAACTTTTTAACGTGCTGATATAGAATCATAGAAAAGTAGGGCTGGAAAGGATCGCCAGAGGCCACCCAGTGTAGTTCTGCCACACAACCATAAAGCAGTGTCCTAACCTGCCATGGGTAAAGCAATGGGATGATGTTCAAGCCCAAAGCTGCACACAAGCCTCTAGATGAGGCCTAACCAGCTCGGAGTAAAGAGGCTGTGTTATCTCTTGCATCTTGTACCTAATGCTTCTGTCAACGCAGCCCAAAACCTCATTCCTTTTTTGTACTGCTGCATCACACTGCAGATTCATATTGAGTCTGTGATTACACCAAGACTCTTAGATCTATAGTGTTGCCATCCAGCCGGGTCTCATCCATCTTGTGTATACGTTTTTGATTATGCTTCCCAAGGTGTAGGACCTTGTATTTGTCAGCATTGAATTTCATCCTTCTGGCTCCAACCCAACTTTCGGATCTGCCAGGATCCTTCTAAATTGCACTCTGCTCTAGCTTGTTCTCAGTCCTTCCCAATTTTATGTTGTCTGCAGATTTGCTCAAGAAGCTCTCTAGTCCAGCATTCATATCTTTAATAAACATGTTGAACAGCACTAGGACCAGGACAGAACCTTGTGGGACTCCACTTGAAACTTCTTGCCGCTCTGATGTGGATCCATCTATAATTACCCTTTGCGTGCAACTGTTGAGCCAGTTATTTATCCACCTAATAGTTTTATCTATTCCATATTTCTCCAATTTGTTTATGAGGTCATATGGGACTCTGTCAAAAGTCTTGCTGAAATCCAGCTACAGCATTCCCTTCATCTACCAAGTAGTTATCTCGTCGAGGGAGGAGATCAAGCTTGTTTGGCACAATTTATTAGTTCATAATAAATCCCTGCTGGCTGCTTGCGATCAGCCTTCTCCTCCAGATGCTTGCAAATGAGACTTCCTTATGATAAACTTCAGTCACTTCCCAGGTATCAAAGTGAGGCTAACCAGCCTGTAGTTTTCCATGTTCTCCTTTTTGCCTTTTTAAAGAGGGGCACTGTATTGGACCTTTTCCAGTCTTCTGGTACCTTGCCTATGTCTCACAACTTTGTAAATATTATTTCCATGGTGTCTGTGATTTTTTTTCTCTGCCAGTTAAGTACCAAGTATGAAGTTTATTGGGCCATGCTGAGCTGAATTCATTCAGACCTATCAAAAGCTCTCTGTTTCTTCTATCTCATCCCTCAGCTTGTCCCCTTCCTTATCCAAATAATTCTTGTCAGCTATCTGGTTTCAGCAACGTTTTTTGTGAAGACTGAAGCAAAATAGTTGTTGAGCAGCTCTGTCTTATTTCATAGACGTTGGGGCTGGAAGAGACCTTGCAGAACATCAAGTCCAGCCCCATGCCCCAGGGACAGGAAGTCAACTAGGGTCAAATGATCCCACCAAGATAAGCATCCAAACGTTTCTTGAATTAATCCAGAGTAGGTGCCTGCATCACTTCTGGAGGGAGTCTATTCCAGGCTTTGGGGGCTTGGACAGTAAAGAAGTTTTTCCTTATGTCCAGCCTAAAACAGTCTTGGAGGAGTTTATGACCATTGGTCCCTGTTATCCCTTGGGGTGCTCTGATGAACAGACGTTCCCCCAGATCCTAATGCACATCCCGTATGTACTTATAAGTGGCCACCAGGTCCCTCTGAGCCTGAGCTTTTCCAGGCTGAAGAGTCCCATGGCTCTCACCCTCTCTTCGTAAGGCCTGTTCCCTTGCCCTTTGATCATGCATGTGGCTCTCCTCTGGACTCTCTCAAGCTTCTTGACATACTTCTTGAATTGTGGAGCCCAGAATTGGATGCACTACTCCAGTTGCGGCCTCGCCAAGGCCGAGTACAGTGGGAGGATGATATCCTGAGATTTACTTGAAGTATCTATGGATGCAAGCCAGAGTTTTGTTTTCTTTACCAGCTGCGACATCACATTGGTGGCTCATGTTCATCTTGTGGTCAGTCATGACCCCAAGTCTCTTTCAGCCGTGGTGCTAGCAAATGTACCACTGCCGAGCCTATAGACACGCTGCAGGTCCCCCCCCCACCCCGAGGTGGAATACCTTGCATTTTTCAATATTGAACGTCATCAGGTTTGTATCCACCCACTTACTAAGCTCATCCAAGTCAGCCTGGATCGCCAGCCTGTCCTCAGGTGTGGACACTATGCCCCAAAGTTTAGTGTCATTGTCAAACTTAGCCAGTGCGCTTCTGACACCGATGTCCACATCATTGATAAAGATGTTGAAGAGAACCAGTCCAAGGACAGAGCCTTGAGGAACACCACTGGTTATGGAGCGCCATAATGACTCGCTGCCATCGACTACTACTCTCTGGGTCCGAGGTCGGACCCAATTTCCCAGCCATTGGACTGTGGTGTAGCCGAGGCCACGGTTGGCCAATTTTTCCATGAGGAGATCATGGGATACCAGATTAAAGGCTTTTTTAAAGTCCAGATATATGATGTCAGTCTCTTCTCCCTTGTCCAGGTGATGTGTCACCTGGTCATAGAAGGAGATTCAGATTAGTCATGCAAAAGCTACCCGTGACAAACCCGTGCTGGCTGTCTCTCAGGATGTTTCCTCAGACAGCTTATCAAGAAGGGTCTCCTTGATAATTTTCTCCAGAATCTTACTGGGGATTGAAGTCAAGCTAATTGGCCTGTAATTCCAGGGATCTACTTTCTGCCCTTTCTTAAAGATGGGTACCACATTGGCCTTCTTCCAGTCTTCAGGTACTTCACCTGTGCTCCATGAGTTTTTGAATATTTTTGCCAATGGTTAGGCTATGACACCTGTCAGCTCCCTGAGTACTCTAGGGTGTAATCTGTCAGGACCTTCTGACTTGAAGGCGTTCAGCCTGTCAAGGTGTTCCTTTTACTAGGTCTGCATCAATGCTGGGTATAAATAGGCCCTTACCCTAGCCGTCCCACATCATGGTAGGCAGGGCCGTCCCTTTGGGCTGATGAAAGACTGATGCAAAGTACCCATTAAGCAGGTTAGCTTTTTCCTGGGTGTCAGTTATCAGTTGTCCCATTTGGTTCAGCAGGCGTCCAGTGTTACCATTGTTTTTTTTTTCTGACTCCCTACATGTATGAAAAAGGACTTTTTATTATCCTTGATATGTGAAGCCAGATGGAGTTCGGTTGCAGCCTTGGCTTTCCTGTTCCGCTCCCTGCAGGTATGGACCGGTGCTGAGTACTCCTCCTTGGTGGTGATTCCAGCCTTCCATCCTTTATAAGTCTCTCTTTTTAGGCATAGGAGGTCCTCAAGTTCCCTGCTGAGCCAAGCCAAGGGGATTGCTATGCCCTTTTGCTACCCTTCCTTCTAAATGCGATGGACATCCTTCGTGCTGTCAGGATCACTCCCTTGAGGAGCAACCACTGTCCTTGGACTCCTCTTCCAGTTGAGTCATGGTCCCTTAGGGCCTTGACAACGAGCCTCTTGAGCTTGTCAAAGTCAGCTTTCCTAAAGTCGAGGACTTCTGCATTGCTAACTGACTTGCCAGCTTTGCGATGAATAGTAAAGGTGATCAGCTCGTGGTCAGTATCACCCAGCTTTCAATCAATTCTTACGTCACTGACTAGATCATCCCCTTTGGCCAGTACCAGGTCCAGCAACGCTTTACCTCTTGTTGGCCCATAGACTTCTTGAGTCAGGTAGAACTTGTCCATACATGTGAGGAAGCTTTGTGACCAGTCAGATTTGGCTGAGTGCTCTTCCCATGAGATAGCCAGGTAGTTAAAGTCTCCCATGACAACCCTGTACTGAGAGTGTGCAGCCTCAGCCAGTTCCCTGGTGAATTTCTGGTCAAGCTCTTGTTTCTGGTTAGGAGATCTGTAAGTAGACTCCTACCATGGTGTCCCCTGGGCTATGTTCCCCACGTATTTTAACCCAGAGGGACTCCAATCATTCTCCCTGGGTGCCAATGTCAATTTGCAGGGTTGTGTAGCTGTCCTTGACATAGAGAGCTACACCGCCACCATGTTTATCTGCCCAATCTCTCCTGTACAAGATATAGCCATCTATACCTGTAGCCCAGTCATAGGTGGAGTCCCACCAGGTCTCCATTATCCCTATGAGGTCGTAGTCATTCTTGTTTAGCAGGAGGACCAGTTCCTCCTGTTTATTCCCCAAGCTCCTGGCATTGGTGTACAGGCCAGGCAGGCAAGTGTCCCACTGGGGGCCCTTGCCTTCCCCACAGATCATTCTGGGGCTGGGTAGGGGTGGGTTCCCTTAAGTGCCTTAGCCTCCTGGATTTATAAGGGTTGCCCAGTGGGCTAGCAGTGGCGATAATCCCACCCCCCCCAACCCTCGGCAGGCTTAGTTTAAAGCCCGGTTGAGCAGGTCAGCCAGTCTGGCTGAGAAGAGCTTCCTCCCTAGTGGAGTGAGGTGGAGGCTGTCTCTCCCCAGCAGACTGCTCTTTGGTGAGAGAGGCAGTAGACTGTGACCATAGAAGCCAAAGCCTTCACAATGACACCAGTGCTTCAGTCTTTAGTTAACTACCTCGATCCTCCTCTCCCTCCTCAGCCCATAGCCAGAAACTGGGAGGATTGAGGAAAACACCACCTGTGCCCCCAACCCCTTAAACCCTGCTCCCAAAGCCCTGTAGTGTCTCATGACCCAGCTAGGATTGCTCCAAGCTGTGTCATTCATGCCCACATGGATAAAGGAGCATAGGGTAGTGGTCGGTGGGCTAGATGAGTTTAGGGAGCGTCTTGGCCATGTCCCGGGAAGTAGCAGACCTCCTGGGCTAGGGGGGTGGGGCAGCAGATTGTACCCTCAGTTCCCCTCAGGAGGGAGTCTCCCACAACGACCACACTATGAGTGGCCTTGGGGAGAGCAGGGATGGCAGTTGTGGGTGAACCTGCATTGCCAGCAGCAGCTGGCAGCTCTGCAGGCTCTACTGGGGCTGCGAGAGGTTCATACCTGTTGCAAAGCTCCAGACGGGAGGGGACCTTGGTGCAGCAGGCCTTGGGGCCATTGACCACCTTGGCTGGACAGTGTGGGAGATCCCCAAGTCCTCCCTTGTCCTGGAAGGTGACCTTGGTCTACCCTCTGCCTCCAGGGGGTGAAGGGCCTGGCAGTAGGAGTCTATCTCCTGCTTGCCATCCCTGATGGCACGAAGTCTCTGGACTGCAGCCTGGACATCCTCAATCTGGCCCCCCAGAGTCTCCAAAGTGGAGCAAAACCTGCAAGAGGAGCTGGTAATGCTCCTGGTCCCACATGCCTGGCAATGTGCCAGGCACCCCCGCAGCCATCTGTGTGGAGCCTGGAACCGTGGGTTCAATCTGGGTGGAGGCCTCTGAGGTGCCGGGGGGGCTGCAGATTCTGAGGGGATCCTCGGTGTGTGGTGTGTGCCCATCCACATTGCGGGGCTGGTAATCTGGCTACTGATGGCACTAGCTTCCCTAGGGCTCACTGGCAGGGCCTCAGGCCCTCCCACTCACCCTCCTGCATGAATTCCCACACTAACCCGCATGCTGGGCCCAGAAGTGTGCCTGTTCGTGCATCCTGTTCACATGGCTCCCTGGGTGGCTGGGCCAAATAGGAGCCAGGGCAGGGCAGGGCAAGACCTTCCTTGGCTCCTCTCAGCTGCCTCCCCACAGCTGAGCTACCCTAGTCCCCTCCCACCACAGGCCCCACTTACCTCCGGTTGTGCTGGAGGTCATCGGGGTGCTCTGTGGCTGTTGGGGGTTGCTGGTGGGCTTCAGGGTGTAGGGGCGTGACAGGCATGCACCCATGCATCTCGTTCCACTCCTGGAGCCAACATCTTGTTAAGAGTTCGGCCTGTCTATTTAATTGAGGATCCATGCCTTCCTTGGTTTTTCTTTTCTGGCCAAATTTCTAATAAATAATAAATAAAATTTATTAATATATAATAAAAGTCTTAGACTGTCTGTCCGTCCAGAACACTCTGGCCCAACTGTGCATATGCTGCCAAGAGGGCAGGTGGTGATTGGCTGGCCCAGGCGGCCCCATGCACAACTTTGCACTGGGGCTCAGGGGAGGAGATGGTTGGGGGCAAGGGAGCCATGGGGCCATGCCAGCCTCCCCCCAAAAAAACCAGCCAGCAGGGAGGAGAGGGGAGTGGGGGATCCAGCAGTCTGTTCCACCACTGCTGCTGGGGGAAAGGCCATGGAGAGAGGGGTAGTAGAGTTGGGGCTATGCCGGGCTGTTTCTGGCAGGGGGACGGGTGGGCTCTGCTCAGGGTGGGCTGAGTAATGGGGCAGTCAGAGCCCACTGGCTCCTCCAGGGCTGAGGACAGGCGGCTCCTGCCGCTGCACGCACTGCAGGGGAACCAGGGCGCATTCTTCCCCCCTTTGGCTGCCTGGCACCATGGCCCTTGACCACCCACTGGGCTTTGACTGCCCCATGCCCTGGCCTTGCCAGGGCCCTGTTCACAGTGAATGGGGCTCCATCAGGGCTGGGTCATGGGATAATTGGAGCCTGGCAGCTCCTCCAGAGGCTTAACACCAAGGAGCAGAGCAGGGGTCCCCCAACTGTGCACAGGGCAGGGGTGGGCTCTGCTTCCTGCCTTGCTGGTACTGCTTTGACAGCAGTGCGGCACCATGGCCTGCTCCACAGTGGGACTGACATGGTGCTGCGCTGCGCTACTGTCAAAGCAGCTGCAGTGAGGCAGGGAGCAGAGGCGGAGCCCGCCCTTACCCTATGCACAGACTGCCCCACCCCCTCGCGCTTCCCAGCACCACACTTGGGAGGAGCTGCTGGGCTCTCATTGTCTCACAAACCAGGGCCCCAGTCACTGTGAAAGGGGCCCCGGCATGGCTGGGTCATGGGGCAATCCCCACAGTGCAGGAGGGAGTGGGGCAGGAGCAGGGTGAATAATTTGCCCCTGCCCCACTCCCTCCTGCACTGTGGGGGTTTCAATCTCCCTCCCTGCCCTTCCCAAGCCCAAGCAGGCAGAGGGGGACGGGGCAGGGCCAGACCCAGAGTGGTGGTGGGGAGCAAGGGAGTGGTGGGGGGAGTGGTGAAAGAGGGGGATAGTGGGGGCAGTGGGGCTGGGCCCGGTGCAACAGGGGGGTGAGGCAGAGCTGGACATGGGGCTTCATCCCCGCCCACCCATCCCTCACGGTCATTCTTTATGGGAAATTTGCTAGTATTTTTATATTGTCTTTTTGTTGTCCTTAACTTGCTTTACCAGGTGAAGTTTATTTTTTACCCTTGCCTTCCTGATTTTGTCCCTGCAAATTCTTTCTATTTCCTGGTATGCTTTCTTGGTAATCAGCCCATTGCCTGTATGCTTTCCTTTTGCTTTTGAAGCATCCTAGAAGCTCCCTGTACAGCCAGATTGCTCTCTTGCCATTCTTCTCATGCTTCTGTCATGTTGGAACAGCTTCTTGTTGAGCTTCCAATACTCTTTAGAAGCTTCCAGCTGTCCTGGGTGCCTTTATCCTTCAGTCTGTCTTTCCATGACATGATGAGTAACATCTCCTTAAGTCAGTTGAAAGCTGCCTTTATGAAATCCAGTGTCCTAGTTCTGCTGACCTTACACTTTCCCAGTGTCAGGATCATAAATTGTGTCATATTGTGATCTTTTTCTCACCTTTGCATCCTCCACCAATTCTTCCCTATTAGTCAGGACAAGATTCAAGATAGATGATCTCCTAATTATATCCTCAACTTTCTGGAAAAGAATGCTGTCCTCCACACAAGGTAGAAACTTGCTTGACTTTTTATGTTTGGCTATATGATTCTTTCAGTAGGTGTCTGGAATATCAAAGTGTCCCATCAGGACAATCTCATAACTTCGAGATAAATTTTGCCGCTTTCTTGAAGTGTTTCATCCACACTTTCATCCTGACTTAGTGGTCTATGATAAATCCTCACCATTTTATTGGTGCTGTATTTTTCACATTTTATTTTCACTCAGATATATTGAGACCTTCTTCCTTCTGAACTGGGGAACAAATATATGTATTTTTGACATACAAAGCGATGCCACCTTTTTCTCCCAGTCCTGTCCTTCCAAAAAGAGTGTAGCTCTCACTGCTGAAATTCCAGTTATTAAAGCTGCCCCACCAAGTCTCTGTGATACTGTAGGAACGTAAGAACTGACATTATTGAGTCAGATCATAGGTCCATCTTTCCAGTATTATCCTGTGTCACACAGAGGCAGAGATTGGGTGCTGAGAGGGAAAACAAATGGTTTTTTTTTCTCTCTCTGTTCATCTCTCACTTGTAGCCTCCAGCATAAGTGACCACTTGTGAACCATGCCATTTTTTTACTTTGGCCTCTAAAGTCAATCTTGGAGGCACTGATATTGAAATCGTCACCCTTGGGAACAGAGGTGGCTCCAGACAGTGCACTTGCACCCCATTTGATTCCTGCTCCACCTAAAGTTTACAACCACCTGCTCGGCAATACTAGCAGCATTTCTAGACTCTTCATCCACATGCATTAGCAACCTGCTCTTGTTTTTCATGGGCTTGATGTTCTACCAGTCAAGCTAACTTCTGTTCTGCCATGCTGCTGTCTGCTGGCAAGAACAAGCTCCTCTCTTACAGCCCTGCAGGTGAGTTTTAACTCTCTTTGTTCTGCTCTGTGTTGCTTCAATCTAAGGGAATAGCACAACCCCAGGCCCCCGTACTGGAAATTTCAGGTTTAACTGGAAAGGGTGTTTTTTGCTTTATAGGTGATGATCTACCTCATCCCACGCACCCGTTTCCAGTGCCTACAGCTGCCCAGGCTTGGGAGCAACTCAGTTCTTGCACAGGAACAGCTTGACAGACCAAGCATCGGTGTAGGGCCTAGGCCCAAGCCCCGGACCCCGTGCAAACCAAACTGGGAGCTACGGGCCAGAGACTACCCGGCTCATAAGGGGCCTGTTCCCGTGAAGCGAGAGCGGAGGGAGGCAGGGGAGGAACCTAGGCCAAGCTGCACCCTGCGGAGGCCCGGGGGTGGGGCGTGTGGCGACAGCCTGAGGCCGGAGTACCCTCCCCCTCTTTACTAGCAGCGCGGCCGGGCCGGCGAGCGAGCAAGTGCCGCTTGACGCGGGGCCTCGGGGGTCAGCGCGCGGGGCGGGGCGCAGGGCATGCTGGGTCCTGTGGTCCGCAGCCGCCGCAACGGCTTCGGCTCTGCGCCAGCGCGCGCAGCTGCGTCCGGGCGTCGTCACATGCCTGGGGCCGCGCGCCCCGTCACTCAGCAACGGCGCTGCCCTCCCCTCGCCTCCCCCAACGGCGCGCCCCGCCCCGCCCCTCGTCACGGAACGTCCGCGCCCCGCCCCCCGCGAACCGCCGCCGGAGCCGCCTCGCAGGAGCTGGGAGCCGTCGCCGCCGCCGCCGCCATGGCCGAGAACGTCGCCGCCGCCGCGGGCCTTGAGAACCACCGCATCAAGAGCTTCAAGAACAAGGGTCGCGACGTGGAGGTGAGCGCCGCGAACCCCGCCAGCCGGCTCCCATGGTCCGGCCCGGCGGCGAGGGGCCGCTAGGAAAATGCCTCCGGGTTTTAATTCTCCGTCACGCGGGCGGGCGCAGCGCGGGGCAGGGGGGCGGATCCTTCCCCCCTCACGCCGCCGGGCGCGGGGTGCGGACAGGGCCGCACATCCCCTCCCCTCCCCACCCCAGCTCTGCCGGCCGGGCCCTGCGGCCGCCGCTGTCGCCTCCCTCCTCGGTGGTTCCGGGCGCTCGAGGCGGCGCTCGCGGACCCTGGGGGCGGCGCTGAACGCGCGCCCACCCGGTACCTCCCTCCCAGCCGCGGGGGAGGCCGCGGCTGGGCCGCTAAAGGGGGCTGGATCCCGGCGGGGTGTGGGGGCCGTGGTAGGCCTCTGCGTGGCACCGGGTGTCTTCCCTGACTCGCGTTGTATGTAGGCCGAGCGGGTGGCGGGGAGCCTCTGTTGTCCTCCAGTTGAGATCAGCAGGAGCCTCTTTCCACTCCCCTGAAGTGAGAGTCAACCTGCCGGAAAGAAAGGGGTGCGGAGCCTCGCCCTGTGTGCCCTGCTCTGACAGCTCTGCGCTCACCCGAGAGTGGCCAGCTCAGTCCAAAGTGGGCTCTGAAGCAGCACCTCCCTCCCCCCAGCTCCTATGTGCTGGGGTAGAACTCACACTTTTGCTGCTATTGTTTGGGTGGAGGCCGGTCTGTGCAGGCCTAGCTCAGCAGTAGCGTGCCTTTGTACAGATGACATTCACAATGGAAACTAATCTCTGTCTCCATGTATATGGTACTTGCTGGGGGTTAATCTGAGGAAAATCATGCTTTCTGCAAAGTGGATGCACACGTGAAGGGAAGGTTTTGTGCCTGGCAGACCAGCAGTGGTAACTAAATTATTGTTATCTTTATTTTTTTTTAAATACCCCACCCTTAGATTAAGTAGCTGGCTTCTATCATTACTGGTTCTTGCCTGCTTCTTACCCTGTGAAATCATTCATCCTCTTTTCCCATCTCCCTATATTGAGAATATTGATTTTGCTTCAGTGTTTCTGGGGAAATCGGGATCTTCATTTTCTGTCTTCCCAGCAGCTGGCTGAGCTGATTAGAGAACTAAGTGGGGGCAGGCTGATATCCTCACTTGGTATGTCTTGCCATCTAGGCTTCCTGGTATATGGACTTGTTTGAAGCTGGTGGCTAGTGAGCTCAGAAAAGGATCTGTTTCTGTTTACAAAGGGGAAACTGCTATAGCTGTCTCGAGAATTATTCAGCTTCAGTTATGCTGGTGCACCTCCCTTGTGTGGCTGCTGTTCTTAAGTAGTTAATCTGCATTAATTGCTCTTATTATGGTATACTCTCCTATGGTTATTCTGTGGTCAGCTTTCCTGAATAGACTAGCCCTGAAGCTTCCCAGCTCAGAGGGTCACAATACTTAGCCCTGGTGGAGTATAAAAGGTTCTGTATTAGAGTTAAAAGGTGGTAAAAGAGCTTGTTCAGCATTAATTTCTGTACCCCCAAATGTTATTATTCTCTAAAGAAGTATGGTAGTACTTAAAAAGCTTTATGTTCACAGAAGAAATTAGATATTCAGTTTAAAAGTTAAATGCTTTACATTAAATTTAGTCTGTTTAAAAAACAAACAATTTAAGCAGAACTCTTAAAAGTCAGAATGTGGTTTACGTTAAACATTTGGTGATTTTCAATATTTCTGGTTAACTGTTGGCTTCCTGATTTGTTTTCCTGTTTAACATGGAGGTCAGTCCTGAGACTGGTAGTAGAAGTACCCTCATCAGTAGCTTTGCTTTAACCAGTTGTTATACCAGTGTATCTGCTGGGATTATTTTAAAAGACTTGATGAGTTAGTTTAGTATAGGGCAGGGGTATTTGTTCACAATGGGGTACTGGGCTGGATCTGGACTGCAGGGCTCTTTGCAGGTTGGATCCAACCTGGGGCAGGAGGGCTGCCTCAGTAGCCATTGTGGTGCAGGGTGGGCGCTGTAGGTCTGGTGGGGGCAGGAGGAACACCGGAGTCTGATGGCAGCAAGCCAAGCTTACTACTGATCGCCATGCCCAACAGAACCAAAGGGTCCAACTGTGCAGTCTGGTGGGCAAGATAGGGAGACTCCATAGGCCAAATGTGGCCTGCTGGCCCAATGATTGACACCCCTGCTCTAGGGAATGCCACATGTGTTGAACTGTTTTTTTGAACAAAAGGTGCTGACTTGCGGGTTTATTGCAGTGTAAAATGAATTGTATGCCAGGCAAAGGATTTACATCCTGTGATATGGCTATGGACCTGGGAACTAGTATAATTGAGTAACAGCTGTAAGGGTGGCACCTTAAAGTCTAACTCTAATTCTAAAGTAGATCAATTGCAGTCCATTTCATTCAACTGGGTGGTGGTGTCATTGACTAGAGGAGAGGTAGTTAAGATCAGGAAGGGTAGGGGGCACAAGTTAGTCTTCAACTTGTTGCGTTCTCTCTCTTAGTTGAGAATTGCTTGCTTTGAGCCTTTTGCCACAGTGAAGGTGCTTTTTATATAATATAGGAAATTCTTCCAAAATGATTGCCTTTATGTTTGTAGATAACTTTTTTAACAAAAGAGGAACTCCAGAAGCCAGGAGGAATACTACTGATCATTTGGGATGGTCAGTGAGCTGAGATCTTTGTAAGGTAACATTAGTAGAAAAATGAACTATTCTGGATGTTGGACAGTTGGACTCATATGTGCTGATTTATCTACCTTACAATATTGCTTTTTTTTTTTTTTAGGAAATCTTAACTGTTAAATACCTTATTTCCAAAAGAGGTGCACTGATATATTGGTTGTGTATCGGATTAGCACCGATTAAAAGGAAAATGAACATTATTGGCTTTTTTTAGCCAATAATGTTCTCCGATTATTTAATTATGCCATAGCCCCCCAATGCCTGGGTTCTCTCCTGTGAGCCGGGGTGACCCCGGATACACTCCTATCTCTTCACTGGTGGGCCGGGCTGGGCAGGAGTGCAGCTGCCACGGTGTCCCAGGGGCTGTCACAGACTGCAGGCTGGGGCCAGGATGAACACTGTAAAAGGTGCTGAATACCAGAGAAGTGACTAGGGTGTCCAAGGGTGGGCAGAACTGAGCTGCCTGACCCGGCCCAGCGTGACTCAGCCCACGGTGCCTGGGGGTCTGTGCCTCAGAGGTGGGAGCGGAGGGCCTGGCCAGGGCATCTACTCCCCCACCCCACTCCCTTTCCCCACTCTACCCCCTCCTGCCTGCTGTGTGTGGCAGAGTCCTTCTCCAGTGGGAAGGAAGCCTTTGGGAGTGGGGGGTGGTGCTTTAATTAAAATGACTCTGCAATCCGCTCTAAAGTGTCCAGAGACCACCCAGCCCTGGGCAGTCTCAGACTTAGGCAGCTGTCCGCAGGCTCGGATAGAAGGGCTGGGGCTGCAGTGGGCACAGGGCACTTGTACATGTGCTCCAGGAGTGTGTGGGGAGGGGTGGGCGGAACAGCGTTTTAATTAGTAAAGTGCTGCTGTGTCTCCTGTATCAGCATCCCCACACTTAGAAAGGGGGTGCTTGAACTAAAGCTTATTTGACAAGCGTTATTACTAAATGTTGGTTATTGGATCGGTATTGGCTGATATGGCTGGTTAATAATCAGCTATTGGTATTGGCCAACAAAATCTTTATCCATGCACCCCTAATTTCCAGTCAAATCTGTTGAACAAAGTGCAGCCTGTATCACCTGCTTGAAGATTGTATACTGTTGACGTTCATCTAACCAGGGCTGAACGAATACGGAATCCATTTAGTTAGAAACCATGTTTCCTTAGGTCCTACTCAGCTGCTGGTTATTAAATATTCTAAAATAATTTATTTTCATAGTACTAACTGTTCTGATGCTTATTCCTTTAAATGGTAGTTTATTCATATTTTGTTCATAGTATCATAGTACTTAGGGTCAGAAAGGACCTAAACAGATCATCAGGTCCTACCCCCTGCCCCAGGCAGGAGCAGATGCTGGGGTCATATCCCCTCAGCCAAATATCTGTCCAGCCTCCACTTGAAGACCTCCAAGGTAGGAGAGAGTACCACCCCACTTGGGAGCCTGTTCCAGAGCCCTAACTGTAAAGTAATGTCTCCTGATGTCCAGCCTCAACCTTCACTCTAACAATTTGTGGCCATTATTCCTAGTAACCCCCAGTGGTGCCCAGGGGAACAGAGCCTCCCCCAATTCCCACTGGTCCACCCGGCGAGCTTGTAAACAGCCATGAGATTCCCTCTCAGCCTGCTCTTGTGGAGGCTGAATAGGTTCAGGCCCTTTAGCCTCTCTTCATTGGGCCTGTCCTGCTGCCCCTTGACCATGCGAGTGGCCCTCCTCTGGACCCTTTCAATGCTAGCCACACTTCTCTTGAAGTGCAGCACTCAGAACTGGATGCAGTATGCCAACTGTGGCCTGACCAATGTCACATAGAGGGGAAAAAGATCACCTCCCTGGACCTCCTTGTGATGCATCTGTAGATGCACAACAAGGTGCGGTTAGTCTTACTGACTGCTTCCTCGCATTGGTGGCTCATGTCTGTCATGGAGACAGCAATGACTCCAAGACTCCTTTCTGCCATCGTGTTGACAAGAAGGGTATTCCCTAGCCTATAGGTGTGTTGCTGGTTCTTTCTCCCTAGATGCAGTACCTTGCACTTGTCTGCATTGAATTCCATCTTATTCTCATCTGCCCACCTCTGTAATTTGTCTAGATCTAGCTGGATTCTGTCCCTCCTCTCCAGCATACCCACCTTGCCCCACAACTTGGTGTCATCAGTGAATATGGACAGAGTGCATTCCACACCCACATCCAGATCACTGATAAAGATGTTGAACAGTATAGGTCCCAGGACTGAGCGCTGGGAGACTTCACTGCCCACATCCCTCCAGGTCAAAAATGACCTGTCCACCACCACTCTCTGGGTGCGACCATCTAGCCAATTTGCCACCCATCTGACTATGCAGGCATTAATGTCACCTAGTTTTTTTAAAGAGAATGTGGTGGGAAACTGTGTCAAAGGCCTTAAAGTCCAGGAAGATGACATCCACCCTGACACCCTTGTCCAGGAACTTTGTGACCTGATCATAAAAAGAACTCAGGTTAGTCGGGCAGAACCTGGCATCAGTGAACCCATGTTGGTTGCCTCTGAGTGTTACGTCCCTTGCTGGGCGCTTGCATATGTGCTCCTTGATAATTTTCTCAAAGGTCTTCCCAAGGATTGAAGTAGGACTGACTGGTCTATAATTGCCGGGGTCCTCTTTTCTCCCCTTCTTGTAAATGGGACCACGTTGGCTCTTTTTCAGTCCTCTGGTACCTGACCAGTGCCCCACGGATGCTCATACAGCCATGCCAGGGGGCCTGCTGTGCCCCCGCCAACTCCCTCAGCACCCTCGGGTGAAGAGCATCTGGACCTACTGATTTAAACATGTCCAGCCCCTCCAAAAGTTTCCTAACTAGGTTGTCCCTGACCCTGGGCATGGCAGTGCCTCCCCTGGATCCATCCGCAATTGTAGTAGGGTAGATGTCCCAATCGCTGTTCAGGAATGTGGAGGCAAAGAATTCGTTAAAGAGGTCAGCTTTTTCTTTTGCTGCAGTCACCAGATTGCCAAGCCTATCCTGTAGGGACCCCACATTACCCAGTGCCGCCTTCTTACTTCCTATGTGTTTAAAAAAGGAAAATTTGATAAGTTCTTGGCTCTGCTATGCTACATATAACACTATCTTGTTATAACCGGGCTTGTTCTTAATTTTTTGGTAGAAGTAAAGGGACTGGACAAAGCTAGTGCATCTAGTGTAGAGAAGGGTCCAGGTCTAGCAACATTACATGGGTGATTGTAATACGTTGTGTATCACATAGACAAGTTTGCAGTGCTCTTTCTGTTGGGTCAGAAAAGGGGTATGTTGAGAGGAGCTGTGGTTAGTGGGTCCACAAACTTCACCATTCCATTGTTTGTGAAGAATGGAAAATTGTCTGTCTTGGTTTTCAGGTGTGGCACAGAATAGTCTTTATTTCCATATTAGTTTCCAAGCTATGTAGGCTGTATATATAGGATAATAATTTAATTTGAAATGCACTGTTGCTAGTATCTCCAAAAATGGTGCTCAAAATCATTTGATTAGTATTCCAAACAGCAATTGTTAGAGGGTTTTTTTTTTACTAATTATAACTCTAGTTTTTGTTATGGTTAACACCCAAATAAATTAATTTTACAAGCTTTGTGGGGTCTCCTAGTCTCCATATTTGGGGAAAAAAATCAGATTTCCTTTTTCTCCATATACATAAAAACACCTGATTCCTTGTTTAGAGGGTCTTATGATTGTGAGTTCCTAAGTTTCAGACAGCCACTGGCATGGTTTGCAGGCTGCTGTTTTATACTTAAACTTGTTCTGTAAAATATCCAAACCACTCGGATAAATGCACACCTTAATCAAATTTATTTTAGATGTAATTAGGCTAATTAAAGCAGTTATGAAAGATTGTAGCTCATTAGGTTGTTAGTGAAATCTAAACTGAATTTAGTTATTAAAAATTGTATTAGGGCATTGAGATTTCTTGCTCTGTAATGGCAATCTCTCAACTACGTTATTTTCTATTAACTTTGCTGTTACTGTCAACCATCTTCTGCCCCTTCTTGACCTCTTATTTGCTTTTGGTCCATTACCCTCATTTTTATTTAGAACCATAAAAAGCACATATGCACAGGTTCTATTTTATCAACTTTTGTCCAATTTATAATTTTAAGTCTGTCAGTCCACCTATTATCAGCCAGCATCTGTGAATGTAGTGTATGGAGGAATCATTAAGTTTTACGTAACAGACTCCTAAATAAACTTGAATTTGGCATTTATAGGCCTGATCATATAATCTGAATTTAGTTCTCTTGTGCTATGCACTGAATGAGTGACTGAAAAATAAAGTTTAATTGTTTAATCAGAATAGTTATGCGTAACAGACCAGAAATAAGATTGCATAGGCAACTGTATTGCATGGTGGTACTTAAACTTTTGAATGTTTCACTCCGCAACTTCAATTTTTTTTTTACATCTGTATGCAACTTCTAGCCTTTTGAAAAATGTATTACCTCTTTCAGGCAACTATAAAATCCCAACCATGAATCAGCAGGATTTGAATGCTGAACCTTCTGTCTGACATGGATTTTTATTGCCTGAGCCACAAGGTTAATTACATTAAGTGGCAGTAGGAGATGGCTGCTTTACCAGAGAGGATTTTGAGCAGGGGTAGGCTATGTTTTTTGGCTGGAGTACCGAAAAACCCACTATGTCTACCTTGTAAGGTGCCTGAGTGCCAGCATGCCACAAAAAGAAAAGGAGGGGGGCGCATTTACAATTATTAACTGTATTAAAAATGCACTGCATATTTAATACAGTCTTAAAAAAAAGCAACATTTATGATTATTACAGTAAATACCAGGTTTTCCAAAAATTCAAAACCTGATGACAATAAATAAAACTTCATGTACTGCCTTTATACTTGTGATCTGTTTTTTCTTGTTAAGCATGTTGTGATGAGAGGGGGGAGAGAGGAGCAGGGGGGTGGGGGGGAGTCATTGCGGGCAGGCTGGCCTGGCCAGGCCCTTGGGAATGCTCCCTGGTGGAGAGCTGAGGTCAGGCAGGGAGCGGGGGCTGCCCCAGGGTTTTGTAGACTTGGGGCCCAGCAGCACTGGAGTTGGGGCCCAGTTGGCCTGCGTAGCTCAGGGGGGATGGGCCACCCTGCCTGCAAATGGACGCTGCCTGGCTGGGCCAGGACTCTAGGCCCAGTGAGCTCCCTGCTTTGTCTCTGTGCGTGCTGGGTACAGTGCGAGTGGGAACTGTAGCTGCAGGCTGTTCCCCAGGGTCGGGGAACAGACGCTATAGCTGGTGCTCAGGGCCGAGCTAGCCAGGAGCCTGTAGCGCAGCGGCTCTGTGCAGTGCCTGCCCCAGCCCTGGCCCCTTGAGAGGAGCTGCAGGTGGGCAAGGCTAGGACCTGGGAACACTGAGGCAACTGCAGTGGCTGTTTCCAGGCTCCAGGGGGCTCCCACGGTCAGGCCCTCGCACCAGAGATGACTCTGCCCTGCTTGCACTGTGACCAGCGTGCAGGGAGGTTGATCCCAGAGAGGGAAGCCCCCCGAGCCTGGTGTCCTACCCTAGCCAGGCAGCATCCCCATGTGTGCAGGGTGGTTGCGGCCCATCGCTGAGGAGCTGAGTGGGCTTGGCTATGCCCCACCACGGATGCTGCTGGGCACCCCTGCCTGCCCACTGCAGCTCAAGCCTGCAGAGCCCCGGGGCTGCCCCCACTTCCTACCCAGCCCCTGCCTTCCTAAGGGCCCAACTAGGCTAGCTTGCCCGCAGCGCCTCTCCCCACACTGCCCAGACTCTGTCCCGACCGCCTGGCCCCAGCACTTGGCACCCCAGTGCTGCCCTGGGTGGGACAAGGTGTCTGCCTGCCTGGGCCCAGCGTTCTGCCACCCACTGGAAGCCTCCAGGGCAGTGACCCTGCGCAGTGCCTGCCCTGGCCCCAGCCCTGCCCACCTGCAGCTCCCTCCAGGGTCCAGCTGGGCGGGAAGATGCAGCCTGTGAGCAAGGGGTGGGGGCAGTCAAATGCAGACAACCTCCCTGCCTGTGTTCTTCTGGCTCTGACTTGTGGCTGCATGGGAGAGCCCAGAGTAGCAACTTAAAAAAAAATTCAAACAATTTCTTTGCATGTCTTCTGGCATGCCGGGAAAAATGTCTTCACATGCCACTAATGGCACGTGTGCTGCTGGTTGCCAGCCTCTGCACTAGAGAAAGTATTCTGCATTTGGATGGGTGGGCAGGAAAAGTTTGGCACAGTTGTCCTCTCCTCAGACTTAGAAACTTTGGGGCTCCTTCCCTCATGTGTTGTCTGCAGAGGCAGAGAATGGCTGCTGGGGTCGTATGCTGAGTTGGAAGGCTCATGATGTGGATAGCCTTGCTTTTCATAGTTTTTAGTGTCGGAAGGGACCTGAGTAGATCATCTAGTCTGACCCCCCACCATGGCAGGAAACAATATTAGGGTCAAACAACCCCAGCAAGATGTTCATCCAACCTCCTCTTAAAAATCCCCAGGGTAGGAGCCAGGACTACCTGTCTTGGAAGTTGGTTGCAGATCCTAGCTGCCCTGACCGTGAAGTAGTGCTTCCTGATATCTAGCCTAAACCTGCCCTCTGCCAGCTTGTGACCGTTATTCCTGGTCACTTCTGGCAGTGCACGGGGGAACAGTGACTCCCCCAATGCCCGCTGATCCCCCCTGACTAGTTTATAACAGGCCACGAGATCCCCCCTCAGCCTTCTCTTCTGGAGGCTGAATGGGTTCAGGTCCTGTAGCCTCTCCTCATAGGGCCTGCCCTGCTGTCCCCTGATCATGCGAGTGGCCTTCCTCTGGACCCTCTCTATGCTGTCCACATCCCTCTTGAAGTGCAGTGCCCAGAACTGGACGCAGTACTCCAGCTGCAGCCTGACCAGTGCCTCATAGAGGGGGAGGATCACCTCTTTGGACCTGCTTGAGATGCATCTGTGGATGCATGACAAGGTATGGTTGGCCTTCCTGACTGCCTCCCCGCACTGCCGGCCCATGTTCATCTTGGAGTCAATGATGACTCCAAGATCCTTTTCCGCCTCTGTGCTGACAAGAGGGGAGTTCCCCCAACCTGTAGGTATGGTGCCGGTTGTTCCACCCCAGGTGCATCACCTTGCGCTTGTCTGTGTTGAATCTCATCCTATTTAAATCTGCCCACCCTTGTAGCCTGTCTAGGTCTGATTGAAGCCTGATGCTACCTTCTAGTGTGCCCACATCCCCCCACATCTTAGTGTCATCAGCAAATTTGAACAGGGTGCTTTTTACCCCCTCATCCAAATCACTGATGAAGATGTTGAACAGTGCGGGCCTGAGGGCCAAGCCCTGCGAAACCCCACTGCCCACGTCCTTCCAGGTTGAGAAGGACCCATCCACTACCACCCTCTAGGTGCGGCCCTCCAGCCAGTTGGCGACCCAATTGACTGTGTGGGCGTCGACACCACAGTCCCCCAGTTTCTTAATGAGAACTCCAGCTTCTCTTTGTAGGTGGAATTTGGCTATGGAGAATACTAGACTCTGGAATCTAACCTTGCTTTCCTTTATCATTATTGTGGCTCTGGTAGTTCTCAGGTGTTCCCAGTGTGGCATGTATTGCTGATGTTTTGGCTTCACTGTTGATCCATATGTTGAGCATGTTTACTCGTGTTCAATATTTTGGTATATTACCAGTATTTCTCAGGTTCAGAAAAGGATTAGACTCCTTCAGAGAGGACAGATCCATTGGCAGCTGTTAACTAGAACAATCAGGATTGTATCCTCTGACATACCTAAGCCAATGTACCAGAGAGGGTATGGCAGGGGATGAATCACCCTAGACATGGTCTTCCTCAAAAGCAATGGTCCTTAACCAGGTATTTCAGCTCCCCAGGATATCTTGAGATCCTTTCAAGGGTGTTGCGGGGTGCTACACAGGGTTAGCACTATTAAATGTACAAACATGATTCATAAAATAAGCCCAGAGATTTCAAATAGGAATGAATCCATAGTACTAAAAAAACATTCTGACCTGTAGTGGGCCTTTGAGTTTTTTGCAACAGAAAAATTGCTTTATCATTTTTTTCCATAGTCAAAAAAAAAAAGAGTGAAAAAAACCTGAGCACTGGGATTTTCAGAGGGGTTCCTTGAGCATAAAAAAGTGTGAGAACCACTGCTCTAAAGCATCTGCTGCTTGCCACTGTTGGAGACAGGCATATTTGTCATACAGTGGCAGTGGGTCTAGGTCTACCTGGAACTACAGACTCCCCTCACTAGCTATAGGGAGGCTACTAAATGTACTGCCCTTAATTCCACAGGTATTTGCCACTGTTGGAGAGAGGATTCTAGGCTTAGTGGACCATTTGCCGTGTAGTTTTTATAATCTTATGTTCCTGTGAGAAAGGGAAACAGTGTCAATTACCAACACAGCCAAATCTTGATTTTGTTTTTTGTTTTTTTTAACATGGGATCGGTAGGAAATGTATTTTAGGCCCAGGGTTCTTTCCCTTCTACATTTAAAAGGTCTCTATAGCAAGGAATGGAGGTGTTAGGGATTCACAGAAAAGAAACTTCTTTAATTGCAAGTGATTAACAACAGACTAGGTGTCACTACCAGCCATGCTGGTGTCACTACTTCCACATGTTGCCTAATGCTTCCACTCTTTCTTTTCCTGAAGGCCAAATTAAACAAAGCTTGCTGCTACTCACAGTGACCATGGCCTTGTGAAGGCATTGCAGCAACACTGCCTCCATCTTATTGAGGGGAATGTTATCACTATCTCAGCAGATCATTACTCTGGCACGATGCCATCCAAGGGAAAAGCTCTGTCTAATGCTGTTCCCAGAGGAAACAGTATGTATTTGAGAGCATGGGTGTTCTCTAGGACATTTTACTCATCAAGAAAGTGGCTGCCTGTAGCAGGTTGACAGTTCATATAACATAGTCTTTCTTTCTCTGGATGTACTTGCTCCACAAAACATAACGTAAATCACTAATCAACAACCAAAAGACCCTGTGTTCTTTTTCCAGACCCTGAGAAAGCCCTGGCTCAGTGTTGCAGCTGCTAGCCACTCAGCTTTCCTTCTCTCATCTCTGTCTAGGTTCCCCCATCTCCCTTCCCCTGGGAGCTTTTAACTTTATCTAGCCAGCCAATTATCCTCATCAGCTGGTCAGGTCCTCCTAAGCAGGCATCCAATTACTTGCTTACTGTTTGCAGCTGGGCTGCAGCCCCTGAGGCATGCAGCCTGCTATACATTCATCTCCCACAAAGAGTGGGACACTCCTATCTCTTTATCTTGCCCTCGGTTGCTAGCCAGGCTTTCCTGGTCCGTCTGTGCTCTAACTCGCTAATTGCCTTAAGGGCTAATTTCATGGTTTCCTTCCTCCCCTACAGTCATGCCCATGCCTTGCAGATGTTAATGGTCAATCATTCCAGTGGGCCCATAGCACTAGTAAAATGTCAAGACTTCACACCTTCTGGGGCCTCAGACTTCCCAGCTTCTGCCCCTTCCCTTTAGCTGGGCTTCTTAGCCTAGGCCCACTGCTCTGGATCTAGCTTCTGAGCTCCAGTCCCCGTTTTTCCTTTCTGGGATTCTGGGTCCTCTGGCTCTTGCCCCTCTTGGGTTCTCAGTCCCGTGTCCTGGTTTTACCCCTCTTGGGCTCTGGGCCCCCTGGCCCTCTACTACATACTTCCTCACCTTCTCACACCTCCTTGGGGAGGGGAGGCTTAACAGCTAATTACCTTCTGTTCTTTCTCACTGTAACTTAGGTACAAGTTATCAGTCATATACTCCTGGGGTCTCACAGGTACTGTCTCCAATAGACAACTCCTGTTTATCTCTGGACTTTCCCACCACTAGTACTCCTTTTGGAAACTAGTCTGTCATCTCCATGTATCAGCCTCTCTCCTTAAGTCTTCTCTCTCAGAGGACTGTGATAGATTTTTCCCTGGTTCCATACCTTACCCCAAAATTCCTTAAGTCACAAGGTAGCTGTACCAACCTCTGTCTGGCAGTCCCTATAAGACACTCTCTGACCATTTGGATCTGCCATGTAGCCATGCTTGATAGACAGTTGCTATTGCTTGGGTGACTTTTTGCTGTGGTGTTCAAAACTAATGGCTCCCATACGTTGGCCTTTATCTTTCTTGTTTCTCCAGGGGTTGGTGTACCTTACAGTTCCCATACTTTGGAATACTCTCTTCAGCTTGCTCTAGCCTACCTTGAAGCATAGATTTCTTACAAACATACTAAAGCTTAGGCTCTCATCCCCTACATCCTTTTTACCTGCCTTGGTGTTACTGTTATCTTTCTGGGTGGCTGGTACCCATGTTGTCACCGTTATCTTATCTGGCCCCCAGTTCCTGTTCCAGGAGACACTGAGGCAGGTTATGCCTGGAGCCTTCTTCTCCACCATCCTAAGGAACTCCTCTGCCTTTACCTCCTGGCTCACATCCATTATTGGGCTTAATGGGCATTCCAACTGCAGTCTCTATTGGAGGTTCCTGTTTGGGTCTACCTGTCCCCTTAGCGACCCACCAGACCTCTTCTGTGCCTCGCAGTCTTCTCACTCCCATGTGTCTTTCTCTTTCCCTTCACACGATCTCTTGGCCTACATCCTGGGAGCGCTGTCCTTCCTCTTAATCCTAGGGGGATCGCTCCCCGGAATGGGGGCACATCATCCTTGGTTCATGGATAATTGTATTGTCCATTACACATAAACTTCACCATTAAGACTGCCACCATATGCCTTGTTGAATGGCATACCTGGTGTCCCTGGGTTTGGGTTGGCCACTTTCTGGTGAGCTCCACTTCTCTCCTGGTCCAAGTCCTGGCTCTCTAATATAGGGGAGTATGATCTTTGGCAGACTGGCCTGTTTTTCCCTTCAAGACTTTTGTTGTTGACCTTTGTTGTCTTCCTTTAGGCTTCTTTCCTGTGTCCCGGCACAGCTCCCATTCCGGGTGTCCTGGCCTCTTCGCTATTCATGGCTGAGATGGACACTATCATTGCCCCCTCTTCTCCCACCCATCTTATTGAGGCTGCATCAGAGGTAGGGCCTCAATGACACCCATGTCATCTTTAGTTATTTCTTGTAGCTGGACTGGCTGTGTGGACAACCCTATCACAGTTTATAGGTCATTGTGTGACCTTCCCCATGGGTGTGATTTTGTTGAGGATCTTCCTTTTCCAGGTCCTGCCTTGGGTCTTGGTCCCCTACCCATCTAGTCTCTGCTTCACCCCTCTCGGGAGGGCTCTGGGTTTCTTGGTGTTGTCATGGAGGTGCGAGTGGCCTCATTTTAGCCTCTTCCCACTTGACTGCAGGAGTTGGCTCTTTAAGGCTGCCATCTGCACCTCTTTCTCCTCACGGAGGTGGTGCTCAGCTTTCTCCTGTTCTAACAACTCATGTTTCATCTCAAGAGCCTTCATGTTGGCTGGTGAGTCTTGTCAGCTCTTTTCTCAGCCCTTCTATCTTCTGTTTGTGCATAGCCTCCAGTTCCCCCAACCTTGGGTCAAGACTCTCTAATAAAAGTGGACTTAATACTTCTCTTGCTTTATCAGCACCACCCTGGTTTTTCTTTTTAGGGGTGGTGCTGTTGCTGTTGTTGCAGTCCCTCATCAGGGCTCCTGTCTCCATGCTGGAGTTCACTTTAAACTGCCTGCATTCTCCACCACATGTAGCAGGTTGACAGTTCATATAACAGTCTTTCTTTCTCTGCTTGAACTTGCCCCAGAAAACACAGCATAAATCATTAATCAACAACCAGATGAATACACAAACAGTACAGGGTTAACTTGCACCCTGCAGTCTTTTGCCAGGCCCTGAGAGAGGCCCTGGTTTGGTGTTGTAGTCGCTAGCCACTCAGACTTCTTTCTCTCGTGTGTGTGTGTGTGTGTGTCTCGCTTGCTGCGAGAAAGGCCTTGGCTTGCTGTTGCAGCCACTAAGCATGCAGCTTTCCTTCTCTCCTCTCTCTGTCTGGTTTCCCCCAGCTCCCTTCATCTGGTCAGCCAATTATCCTTATCAGCTGGCCCAGTCATCCTAAGAAAAGACGTGCAATTACTTGTTTGCTGCCTGCAGCTGGGCTGCAGCCCCTGTTACACTGCCTTTCATGACATTTCAGTTTTGAACACTTTAAGGCTATAGAGTGCATCTTCAAGCCTGCTCCAGTTTCTTTAGCATCTCTTGCTGCTTCAGGATGGGTGTGTTTTGGAGAGAGGTAGACTTAAGTTTTGGCAAGATGGGATGGAGAAAAGAGAAATGGATAAAGGCATAATTTTTAGTTGCCTTCTTAGATTCCTTCTAGTTCTAATCTGCCTCACAAAGCATGTAACAGAAAACAATAGAAAAAGTTTCAGTTTAAACTGAAGTGGCAAATTTCAGTAGGACCCACTTTGCAATTTAGTTTTGCTTAAAAACACTGAGAATATTAAACCAAAATCTGAAGGTAAAAAAACTTTTGTTTGTTTAAATGCATGCTCCGTTTTCTGAAAATGAGGTGCACCCTAAGGTTCAATAGCTCATAGGCCATTCTAGCTGAGAAAAATACTATGAGTGCACCAATAAAGATTTTCATGGTTTATACTGATAGCCAATTATTCACCCGGCATATTGGCCGATCCCAACTGATTTACAGGAATGCAGCTGGGCAGCATGGAGAGAAACACCCTGCAGGTAAGTCTGGGGGGGGGGAGGGTCCCCACAGTGAGGGAGGGAGCGGGGCAGGGACTGGCTTTGCAGGGCAGTGGATGGGACCCCAGGGCCGGAGGGAGGAGGGAGCAGAACGGAGCCACGAGTGGCTCGCCTGGGGATCAGCCTCCCAGTGCTTAAAAATGGTGGCAGGGGTGCTTGAATTAAGCTCATCAAATGAGCTTTAGTTCAAGCATCATTGCCACTGTTTTTAAGTGCAGAGATGCTTTTAGGAGCACAGCTGAGCAGCGTGAGGGTGGAGGCAGGTTAGGGTGCCTGTTACGGACTTGGGCTTTCCTCTCTGCTGCCAGGTGCTTTCTGCATGTTCCCTTCCCAACCAGCAGCAGGAGGCACAACTTGTAGCCCCCACTGTCCGGGTAGGCAGGGGGCATGCAGATAGTGTGCAGCTCCCAAGGCAGAGGCAGCAAAGCAGAGAGCACAAAGGACACAGCAGGCAGCCTGCCTCTGTCCTTGCCCTGTGCACAAATCTGAGGGGGGGGCCATGCCCCCTGGGGCTGCATGCAGTGACTGGAAGCTGCACCACCTCCCCCCCCCCCCCCCCCCCCCCCGCACCCTTGGATGAGCTGCCTGCGGCTCCATCCTGCTCCTTGTCCCAGCCGTGGGTCCCATTCACCACCCTGGCTAGGTACCACTCCCAGCCCCTGCCCTTTCCCCTTCTTCTGCTCCACTCCCTCCCTCACTGTGGGGGCCTTGATCTGCTGCTCCTTCCCCTCCACAGATTTACTTGCACACTGCCCAGCTGAATTTTAGCCACATGCATGTGTGCAGCTGCGTGCGTACACACAGTGTCCAGGGGCAGAAGGCATATTATATTTTTTGGTGACATTTATCTGCTATACCAACCAAAAAAAGGAGATAGCCAATAATGTTAATTTTCCTTTTATCAGTGTCAGTCCACTATGGCACTGATATATCGGTGTATCTCTAAAAAATATTATATAATTCTGGAAAGGAGAAATGTTTTAAAGTGTCCTAGAAGTAAACATCTTGTCTTTAAATGCAGGCTGGTTGTATAGGATCTGTCCCTAATTCATGTTTTGATTATTTTTGCTCTTATTCTCTTTAATTCTGCTAGTTGTAGCAGCTTTCTTGATACTGATTGGTACTTTTATTAAATAAACCCCCTGTTCATTAGGTCTCAACACAAAATAGTTGCTGAAGTTGTATGTGGGGGAGGTGGGGACCACAATGTATTAAACGAGCCATTTTTTTTACAGGTCATATTTTCTGTTAGGACTACCTGGTTGGGCCATTGTTGCAGTGGTTCTAAAAAGCCATAACCATAACCATGTAGGAAGTGGAATGTGCTTAAGACAACAAGGTCACTGTCTAAAAACAGGTACAGTGATCAAAGAGTAGGAAATGGCAGAGAACACATGGGTTCACTTTCTTTTTGGACAGGGATGAGGTATGGAGAATGATGTGAGGGCATAAGTGAATAAGAGTGTGGCTAGGAAAATCCATGCTAGGCACGAAACAGTTGTGACACATGAGCAGACAGAAAATTGTAAAAATCAGACATCTTGGGTCTCTAGGAGCAGTGAAGATTGTAAGCTCTTTTGGGAGAAGAGAGTGTTAATTGTTTGCCTTTAAAGTAACTAACATTGTGCAACTCTTGCTATTTGATTGGGATTCCTAGGTACTGCTTTTAATAAGAGGAGTGAGCTGGAGGCAGCTTGCTGATGAGCTTTTCAGTACTTTATTGCTGGTATCTCAAATGCCTGGATTTCCCTGGGTCTGTGGGGCCTCATTTCAAGATTTTTTTTTTTTTTCCCCTGGTTCTCTTGGGTAAGTGGTAGAGTTTTGGGACCTTATGTCTCCTCACCCAAAACAAATACATTTCTGCTCTGACACTTTTAAACCAGATGTGGTACTGACCTATGGCAAACACAAAATATCTCTAAATGCTCCACAGGCAGTTGTAAAATTAGATACAATTTGAGCATTTTTCTTTTGATTCAGTCACTTTTTCACCAAAGTATTTTCCCCATATTTTGGCATCTGTGGTACTGTGTGATTCTGTACACATTTTTTATCTGGGTTATTGTGAAGCTCCAGAGTAAATATACCATTGGGAAAATCAATAGGGATGCACTGATATATATTGGTTTGCTGTTGGTTTGGCACCAATAAAAGAATAGCTGATAATTATGGACATGTGCCTGGAGCACCCTGGCGAGTGTAGTCAAGTCCCCATGTGCCGCTGGCCCAAGCCCATGGCAAACTACAGATCCTGGCAAGCATTGAGGGTAGTGGGGGAACAGTTACAGGGCACCATGCCCAGCAACAAAGGGACTGTTACTGGCTCCTACTGCTGCTGCCATGGCAATGCCACATGCACAGCAGTGGCCTGAGCACTGGGGCTGTTGTGGATACATTGGGCTGCGTGTGGGTGTGGTAAAGTGCCATGTGAAGGACATTCCACTTCTCGTGGCACCTTTGCGAAAGCAGCTTCTTCCTGGCAGCTGCAGGAACTCAGCTGCATGGGTCCTGCTGGCATTGAGGCAGTGGTGTGCTGTGGCGCTTCTGACCTACCTGGTGCTGCTGTCTGCGTGAGGGTCTGCCCTGCCCTGCCCACCTGGGACAGCAGCATGGGCTGCAGTGGAGGAGCTGTGGGCAAGGGAGAGACATGCATGGGAATAAGGTGGTCACTGCCTTCTCATCAAGGGCTGGAGCAGGCATGTGTGTTATAAATACAAAAGAAACAAAAGTAGATTTAATGTCAGTCGTTTAAAATGCCTTGCACTATTACTAAATGCTGGTTATCAGATAGACTTCGGCTGATATGGTTGGCTAATCATCAGCTATCGGCCAAGAAAATGTTTATTGGTGTACCCTTAAAAATTGACCCTATCCTTAGATATTCTGAGTTTTTTGCACACATTTGTAAAGAATCTTACAAATATTAACCAAGAAGACCTAGACAACTACATTCTAAAGCAGAAATATATACCCAGACTTAACAGTAAAAATGTTATTGGTGTCCAGTTCATACCTATACCACACTTGTTCAATTTTCTAATAAAAAGATGTATTTTCTAACTGCTAGTGCTTCATGTCATCCTGGGTTGGATAGAATGAAATCGGCTTTATTTTTATTGCTGCCAGCAGTAATGTTTCCATAGTACAGTCCTTTCATCTTCAGATTATGCCCCATACAGATAGTAGACTACTTATCTAAATCACTATAACAATATAATTATACAGGAATACTAGTCTTATTGTTAAGGCTGTTGATTATGACTCTAATCTGGATTCAGTTTCTGCTCTATCATTATTATCTCTTGTGACTAAATTGGAATAACTGTACCTCAGTTTTTCATCAGTGAAATAGGTTTAGTAATTGGAGGTAAGGAGGATAAATGTTAATTGTGTAAAGTACTCAGATACTAAAGTTATGAGGGAGGTTTATCTAGAGAAGTTTTGCTATTGTCCAAATGCAGATTATGTAAGCAAAGCTGTGGTCAGAATTTAGCTGAACAGATTTTTGTTTGCTTGTGTGTTTTAGGAGGGAAAGAACCTAGCTTATCTGTTGGAGCCTACAATATATCGTTGGGACTGGCAGTTAAAAATTACTCGTGAATTGGATGTAAAGTTCACTGAGACCATAATTATAGAGTCCTCCAGTGCTACCTTCAGTCATTTTGGAATGGAAGCACCCTGTATACTGTATTTTCTTATATATAATATGTACCTTTTTTACCCCAAAATCAGGGTCTGTGCTTTGTGGGGAAGCTGTGTTCTTTTCTTGGGAAAAAACCCCTTATGTAAACACTGCATGCCATGTAGCTGCCAAGATGGCTGCTGCTTGTGCCTGCTTAGCAAACTGAAGGGGTGCAGTCTGGTGTTAACCCTCTCACAGCTGTATCTGTTGGCTGAGCACTGTAGTTTGTATCTGAAGCAGCAGGTGAACTGCTGCTAGGATCTTGATGAGGTTTCTGATGTGAAAACAACACTTTATTTACAAAAACTTCTATTAAAAGCTCTTTATAGTAAAGAAGTAACAGTGTGGCTAGCTGGGCTGTCCATAAATTTACAGACAGTCCATAAAAAACAGGATAGAAATGCTCATTTGTAAAGTCTGTAAAAAACCAAACCAAACCAAACACCCTCCCAAAAAACAAAAACCGGTGAGTTGAAGATCATCAGAAAGAGGCTAGAAGGAAGTTGAACAGACAGAGCAGAGCAGTACCATCTAGTCACTAGATTCTAGTGTCTGGATGTGGGTGCTGTACACTGCTGAGAGCATTCTCTCAGGTCTTCGTAGCTGATGAAAGCCCCCGTAGCTCTCTCCTCACCCAGCCATGGGCACTTGCTGTTGCTGCATCACACTGACTGCCTGTAACACTTTTGAGTTACAGGTAGTCCTTTGGGGGTCTGTGCTGGGACAAGGAGTCAGGCTATGGGGTGGGTGGGGAGGGCAGCATGATGTGGGATATGGTTGGGGGCATCAGAATTTGAGGGTGAGTAGGGGACCCTTGGGTCGGGGCAGCATGGTGTAAAACTACTGCTGTAGTCAAGCAGGGTTGTCACCTCAAGATTTTTTTTCTTTTGATAATTTGCAAATTTTGTATTGATTACCAAATTCTTTTTTTTTATTACGGTTTGTGTTAAGCTCCTAAATTTGAACCCAGATCTCATCTAGGGCCTGATAGAAGTGTTCTATTTACATTATGTGAAATATGTGAGTAAAAAAGTTTAGTTGTCAGTAAAAAGGTTGTAGATTGTCAATTAAAAAATGATCTTGGGTTGGCAACCCGTCTTGCTCTCCTTATAAGGGTCTGGGGCCTAGTTTTATGTGACATAGAGTAAGTCCTCCTGGGAGGATAGTATCCATGTGGCAGGAGACAGACTGCTACAACAGGAAATTCCTGGTGCCTTGCTTCTGGGACACTGTATTTCCAGGAGGACTTGTCACAGCTGGTTGTGACTCAGGAAAAAAATCTTTTCTTCTACATTCTGCCTTCTGAAAACAAAGTATCTTCTTTATTTGGGGGAATGTTGTATGAGAGAAAATAAGGTATTCTGCAGGGAATGTTGGGGGTATTGAACATATCTGGAAGGCATATAGATGCCTTGCCTATACATTTTTCAGTTGTCTTAAGCTGTTTTCCATTTTGTTTGACTATTTTTATTAGCTTATTCTTTGTTGGATAGAGGTCATAATAAAGATGTAAAGAATACCTTTTTTTAAGGACACAAATGGTAACAGCACAGAAGTGTTTAGACTATAAGAAGACTGGCTTTGTTTAGGTTGCTCTGCCTTAGTACCACCATGTGTATTTATAACATAGAACAGTGCTTCTCAACCTTTTTTATACTGGGACCCATTTGTAAACATAAGTGGCCAATCCCAACCCAGTGCCCCTCACTCCTGCCCCCGCACCCTCCAGGGGGTGGGTGTGCATGGGGCATTGGGGGGAGGGGCTCCAAGCAGCCTGTAGCAGGGCACTAGGGTGCCTGCTACTAGCAGGAGGAATAGGGCTGCTGAAGTGCCCCGGAGCAACACAGATGGGGTTGCTAGGGCAACCAGGCAGGTCATGTGGCCAGGAGGGGGCAGGGCCAGGCCCTTATAAACGGCTAGGCCAAAGCCTAGCTAGCAGTACCCTTCTGGATGCCGCAGGAGCAGGAGCTCTGTGGCTGAGCTGAGTGGCCAGAGTTGGTGGTTGCAGCCTTACCTTACTGACCAGCTGCGATGATGCTAGGGACGAGAACACCCTGATGAGAGGTAGGGTTGGGAGCCCTAGAGGGGCTTGGAGTTTACATTACGAGCGGGTAGGCTCTTTGTTGGTTTTGTTACAGCCGTTTGGGCTTGGCTTGAGTTATGGTTAACCGGAGGACTGGGTGAGGCTGTAGGGGAATGAGGAGGCCTCAGTGGGGCTCCCCAACAGCTTGGGGGTTCCAGGTGCCCAGTAGGGGCACAGTGCCAGCGGGGTACAACTGTTTGTGCCGGAGTGGCGCAGTGTACGGGGTTTGGACCCCAGCCCGTGAGGGCGGCAGTTTGCCCAGTGGGGCAAACGACCCAAAAAAGGGTCAAGGGGCCAGGCACGGCTACGGTCACCTGAGCCCAAGCGCGGTACAGGCCCCGAGAGGGGCCGCGAGGAGTGCGGTACAGGCCCCGAGAGGGACCGCGAGGAGTGCGGTACAGGCCCCGAGAGGGGCCGCGAGGCGCTAGGGGGGCGGCTATGTGCCAGGCCCAGGGGCGCCGGTAATAGGCTGGTGGGTAGGAGCCCGGCCCAGGGGCACCAGGCGGGTGACGAGTCCAGGGTGCCAGAGGGAGAGCACCCGAGGGGCAGGGGACCAGACAACGTCCCACGGAACAGCTGCGAGGCTTGGGGCGTGCTAAAAGGGAGGTTTGGAGGCACGCATTTGCCCATAAGGCTGGGGTGAGAGTACCCCCACTTTGGAACGGAGGTGATACCAGCAAGGTGTAGTTAGGCGGAAGTAGGCAGCCTCCCATTCTGAACCTCAACAGCAAAGACGTGGCAGGAGAGTAGAGGGTGCCAGATCGCCCTAATTGGCACGGCAAAGGGGCGCTAGCGAGCTCACAGCCGCATGCAGGGCCCCACCCCGTGACACAGCCCCTTTCAGGTTGAAACTCTTGACAGCTTGCAAGGGAAGCAAGCTGTTACCATTTCTCATCTTTTCACCTCTAAAGAAGAATTCGCTTTAAAAATTGATCAACAAACTTTAAAAGTTTGTTCGGGACCCTTTCATATATTCTTGTGACCCAGTTTTGAGTCCCAACCCAGGGATTGAGAAACATTGATATAGTAGACCTTATTACTGCATGTTCCATATACAGCTATATTTTTTAAAAAGTCAAATTGCTCTTTTGATTGAATGCTTGACTTTGCAAGTTAGAAATTGGCAAGTTTAGAGCCGTGGGATTTTTTGTGTTTTTGTTCCCAACTATCAACCTCAGTCAGTAGAAGAGAACCTAGTATTCTTACACGGGTTCCCATTTATTTGTCATGGCACTAGGTGTTTTTAACTTCAGAAGATGGGCAAAGGGAGGCTCTCCTGCTTTTTTGTGAGGAAAGTAGCCTGCTCGATCTAGGGAATGACCAACCGGAGCTTAACTCTGCTTTTACTTCCCCATGAAATTGTGAGGAGAGGCCTCCTACCTTTATGTGGCTCCTCTGAAGTAACACAGATGGGAGCAGTTGGGGGATCCTTGTCAAGTTCCTTCCTTTTCCAGACTTGCTGCTGTTGCAGTATTATTGGTTTCAGGGCTTCCTAGTGCACGGAGTACTACAGTATTAACACTACAGCATAAAAAATTACAAATTTAAACAGCTTTCAGCTGTATTCAGTGCATTATCAAATGTTGATTCCCTGACCTGAGAGCTCTTCTTTGGCCAGTGACCCAAATCCTGAACATTTTTCATAGCTTTTCAAAAAACTGCTATAAGCTTATAATGGAATGTATTAAGGAATTGCGCCCATTCTCCTGTAGTAATTTTAACTTCACGTACATGTATTGGTTATTTAGTGGGTTTCAGGTGCCTTTTGATATTAATACACGCCAAAAGGGAAGCCAACATCTTCCTGAAAACAGGAAAGCAAATTATATCATAGCAGCAAATCTTTCTTCTTTCAGCAAATGGAGGGGAACACTGAACCAATATTTTAAAGTTTACCACAGCAATTATACAAGTTCTTGAAATAAGTTATATAAATCCATGAAAGAGACCCACACTATTTAAAAACATGAAGTACAGCATGTGTTACATACACAGAAGATCACTTGTGATATCATATTTCAGTGTCCCCCTCCATTTTCAGAAGTGTAGAAAAAGAAATGGGCTCTTCATGTATGCCTTGAAAGTCAGCTGAACTTGTTTTGGGACAGTGGTATGAAAGCAGTTTTGATAGTGTAGGATCCATCATGCTGAACAGTCTACTTGCATTTTCCTTCTTTCTTAAATTTGGGGATTGGGGGCTATAGCTTTAATGCCTGAATATAGCTGAAGTAATGGCCACACAGTCTGTCATGTACGCAGGTCCCAGGCCCTGTTAGGATCGCATAAGTCAAAACTGTCACTTGGAACTATGTTGGAAACCATAGGCAACCACCACTGAGCACTGGTGTTTGCTCAGTAATAAATTCCACTTAACCAGCAATCCACAGCACTTCAAACTAGTTTCAGTTTCTGGGTTCATTTTTTGTTGTTGTTAAAATGTATCTCCACGTGGATTGCTTTATAGGTGTCTCTGCTGGTGGAAACAAACATGCATAGTAGTACCAAGGTCTGCATCTAAAAATGGTATAGAACTACTTGTAAAAAGCAGGTGGAATAAAGCTGTCATTGTTCCCTTTGCACATATAAGCAGCTGGACAGTTTGACCATGTGTCAAATGGTGCCCCCCAAACTGACCTCTAATAATATATTAATATTATACAACATTAGTTTGCTGTACTCCTTAAATTGTGCTTAAAAAGTGATTCAGATAACTTAATCCTGTTCAAATTGATAAGTTTCATAAAACCAGTATTCTAAGACATTTTATTCTGTTAGGATACTATGTCTAAAGGTGACTTGGTTCCATCTCCAGTGACTAAACAAATTTAATTTAAACAGAATTACCCTGACCTTCTTTGAGCCATGTTTTAAAGTACATTTGGTACTATGGCTTGATGTAGCTGGAAAGCTTTATTAAATTACTCCATGTGCCTATTGGTTATGCTATTGAGTAAAAGCATCTACTGTATAATATACTTGCTTTTTTTTGGTCACAAAAATTTTTTTCTATGGCTTCCAATTTGTGTATCACACAGCTGTACATTATCCTAGAATGCGTCAACTGAAATTGTGCTAAACCAACCATTTCCATGTTTTGCTCTATAAACTAGTATATTCGTTTCAGGTTCTTTCTTGTCATAATTTCTTTTAAAAGCTTATTTTATTAAAATATGCTTTTTTACATTATGTAAGTTTTTAAAAACAGATTATTGTGTCTAGTGTTTCATAGTTGGTAGGGTGGGAAGGGACCTGAGCAGGTCATCAAGTCTGACCCCCCTGGCATGGGCAGGAAAGAATGCTGGGGTCAAATGACCCGGGCTAGATGATTATCTAGCCTCCTTTTGAAGACCCCCAGGGTAGGAGCGAGCACCTCTTCCCTTGGAAGTTGGTTCCAGATCCTAACCGCCCTGACTGTGAAGTAGGGCGGCTAGGAGCAGCAGGGCTCCCTTCCCCCCGCTGACTTTTACCTGTTCTGGGCTACTATTTCACAAAGAAAATGTGTTTTTTCTGTACAGTACACTAAATTGAATTTTTAGGTAAAAGCAGCCTATAATTTCTTGATTCATGTTTAAAGATTCAGTGCATCTTAGTTCCTATCTAAAGCTTCAGGTCAAGTTTATTTTGCTTTTGCTTTGAAGGATGTTTTAACAAAATTTCCTTGGATATTTTTTAAAGATGGAATACGTTGATGTTGAAGACTCTGATGTAAGCTGATTGGGCTGTGATTGTTGCAGAAGTTATTTTAAATCCAGTATGTATTAGGAATACACTTTTTCTGCATGTCTGATCAGGGCTTTGTTGATGATAAAAGCTTAAGTTTGGTTGCAAACAGCGTCTACTAGAAAACATGGTGCTGCATGTGCAGGAATCCTTGTTTTCTCTGTTTAAAAACCACAAATTCCCTGATTTTAAAAACCCCAAAACCCGTGTTTTTCTACAATGAAAATGAAACACCACTATGTATAAAGGTGTCAGTTGAACACCATTTTTATCGATATGTTTATCATTAAAAAGCAATTTGGAAGCCTACCAGTGCCTCGGTTACTATAATAAAATAAATTCTAAATACCAATGCATTTTGGAATTTGATTTTGGGTTATCATGGAAAATCAGAGCTCTCCCTGCCCCCACAACTTACCAGGGCACAGAAACAGCTGTGGCTGTCATCCTCCTCCTCCCCACCCCCACAATGTTTTGTGGCACTGAGCAGCCCTGATATGCTAGTGCCCTGCCCATGCCATTGCCCCTCACTCCCAAGCCGCAGTCCCCTGGCCTTGCTGATGCCTTTTACTTCCCACCCACAGCTCCCTGCCATGACAAGATATGCACCACCCACCTGGCAACAGCAGGGGTGGAGTGTGGGGTTATGCCCCATGCTGCTGCCAGGTAGGTAGGGGGCACCTTGACATGGCAGTGTGGGGTTCCTGGAGTGACACCGAGCCTTCCTGCCCTGTTCTGCCCTGCTGCACTGGGTTCTGCCTGCCAGGCTATGGAGGCTTCTAGGGGGAGGGCAGCAGAGCAGACAGTCCTAAGCCCGCAGTGGACAGCCTGCATCCTCCTCCATCTTGCACACAAATCTGGGGAACATGTGCCCCCCGCCATTTCCCCTCCCTGGGGTGCGTGCAGTGGTGGGGAGCTGGCCTTCTCATATGAGCTGCTTGCAACTCTGTCCCGCTTCCTGCTTGAGCCCTGCTGCTGCGCATTTGTGCCCTGGGCCCTACGCACTACCCCGGCTGGGCAGCAGCCCCAGCCCTGCCCCTCTCCATCCCTCACTATGGGGGCCTCAATTCTTCCCCCACCACCCCTGCCCTGCACCCCACCCCACCAACTTACTTGTAGGGAGGTGCTGGAGCTGCTCTCAATGCTGCTGGGCTGCCATGTGCATGTATACGTACACAGATGCACATGGCTTCCCCGTCCCAATTGTCCTTCTCCCATGATCCTCAGCCCCTTGAAGGTTGGAACTCTGCCAGCCTGCAAGGGAAACGTACCATTTCCCATGTTTTTCTACTTAAAATGAGAAAATCTGCCTTTTACCATGTTTTTTCTGTGGTGAACTTGGATCCCTGGTGATGAATATCTTGTAGTTGACTACCGTCACTTAATTTCTAGCGTCTAAAAACTTGTTCTGAAAAAATAAAACTCTCTGAAGAATAAAGTCTCGTGTTTGATACAGAATCGTTTGGCCACTATTGCTAGAGTTGGCCAAAAATAACCAGGGATGGTGGGGTATAAATTTATTTCTTGCCCCAGCTACTAACTAAAGGAGATAGGGTAGAAATTTCCTTTTTGAGCAAGCTGTTTCTTGATAGCTACTGTGAAGTGCATTTGTCTCTGATGTAGATTTCATAGACGTTAGGGCTGGAAGGGACCTTGGAAGATCATCAAATCCAGCCCCCCGCCCGAAGGGCAGGAAGTTAGCTGGGGTCATAGGATCCCAGCAAGATAAGCATCCAATTTACTCTTGAAGGTGTTCAGTGTAGGTGCTTGAACCACCTCCGCTGGCAGGCTATTCCAGCCCTTGGGGGCTCGGACAGTAAAGAAATTCTTCCTTATGTCCAGCCTGAAATGGTCTTTCAGTAGTTTATAACCGTTCAACCTCGTCATTCCTTGGGGCGCTCTGGTGAACAAACGTTCCCCCAGATACTGGTGGTCACCCCTGATAAACTTATAGGTGGCCATCAGATCACCCCTGAGCCTGCGATTTTCCAGGTTTCCATACCTGCCTACCCCCCACAAATCCCACACACGATATGCAAGAGTAAGACTTTATTTTGAGCTATTATGTGTGCATAGTGTATATAGAGATGATTGCATAGGTCAGGATAATATTTTTAAAAAAATAAAATTTAACATGTTATTGTAGATGTTTGCTTTTTAGTATGTGACTTGTTTTATTTCTGGTTCCAAGATGGCAAACCCCCCTCCAAAAAGGATTTCTTCTGAGGGCAAGGGGGAGGGACTTCTGGTGTCAAAGGTCAAGGGTTAGGGGTGGGACTTCCGGTCCCAAAATGGTGATCATGGGGCAGGTGGGGTGGCAGCTGCTGCATGCAGAGCAGCGTCAGCATGGAGTGGTGGGTGGTAACAGTGGCCACCACATGTGAGCTTCCCCGCCTGATGTCTGGCTGGCTGGGCAGCACCTGTACGACCTGCAAAGTGGCACCACTGCCCTCACCCCCTGCATCCCCCCAGCCCTGCTGTTGAGAGGTGGCGGCGCTCTGTCCCTGCCTTCCCAAGGGAATAGTGGGAAGGTGCACCAAGAGAGATTTTTGGGGGGCTGATACTGATAGCTGATTTTTAACGAGTCTTATTGGCTGATACCAATCTGATAGCCAATATGCAGCCCAGCAGCGTGGAGAGCAGCGTCTGCATGGTAAGTCTATTGTGCTTGAAGGGGTCGGGGGACAGAAGGGGTGAGGAGGGGCTGATGAAGGTCTCTGCGGTGAGGGAGGAAGTGGGGCTGGTGCTGGGGCAGGTACTGCCCAACCAGGGTGGGGCAGGGCACAGGACAGAGTTGTCACTGGCTCATCTGGAGGGGGGAACCCCATAGCTATACCCTAGGGCTGTGCAAAGCTTCGGTAGCCAATTTGATTTGGAGGAGATTCAGCCCAATTCAGGGACCAAATCCCTGAATCCGAATTGAATCACAAGACCAATTAAAAGCTCTGAATCTATTTGAAGCTTCCGAATCGAATCAAAAAAGCTTTGGAAAAGATTTGGCCAATTCAGAGATTTGAACATAGACTAAACAGGCAGCTGACACAGCTGCCTCCAGCTGGTAACCTGTTGGGCTTGGGGGAGGGGAGAGGGATTGGGGTTGGGCCTGGGAGAAGCTGCCCAGCCAGGGCAGGGTGGCATGTTACTTGGGGAGGGGCGGGGGTGCAGGATGTGGGCACGGCAGCACTGGGGTGGGGGCTCTGTCCTGCTGCCACTTGCTCAGCTGGTGCAGGGGGGCAGGATGCAGGCGTGGCTCACTCCAGGCAGAAGTATGCAAATGGCCATAGCACCTGCTCCCAGTGCTGATGCGGGTGTGGTAGTGCTGGTAGTGGGAACTATGCCCTGCTGCCCCCCAGAGGCAGCTGCACCTGCATCCAGCTGGGTTAGCGGCACCAGAGCATAGACCTCGCTTCAAGTGCTGTTTTGCCCACATCCCACATCCACCCATGCCAGCTAACAAGTAACAACATCCCCTGTCCCTGCTGTCCATCCTCCATGCTGGCTAGCGAGCAGAGACGGGGCAAAGTCCCTGCTTCTAGTGCTGATGTGGGCATGGTACCACTGAGAGCAGGGGCTATGCCCTGCTACCACCCAGAGCAAGCCAAGCCTGCATCACACCCTCCTCCCCCCGTGTTGGCTGGGCTGGGCAGGGCAGCCATGGGGGCTTCTCCTGTGGCTCCCCCTGCTGGGACAGAGGCAGGCACAGCTGGAGGAGCTGCAGGAGAAGCCCCCATGGCTGCCCTGCCCTGCCCTGCCTGGCCCCAGCCTTTTGGCACTTAAAAAAGAAAGAAAGAAAAAGCCCTGCACTCACCAGCTCTGACGGCAGGGATCAGGGCCTCTGAGGGTTCATGGCAGAGCCCCTTGTGTAACGAGGGCAGTGGGGATCAGTTTTCCCCCCCAATCCTGCCTGGCACCCACATGGCAACTGCCCCATAGCATGGGTGCAGCACAGCTCAGCAGGGCACCACACACTGTCTGGGAGCTGGGGTCACTGGGGCTGAGTGGTGCTGGGCTCCAGGTGAGTGCTGGAGCAGACAGCACATGGTGCTCTGTTGAGCCACACTGCACCTGTGCAATGTGTGTGGGGAATGGAGTATTGTTCTGCCTTGGGCCCGAGCCCCGCGCTGTCTCCATCCTCCGATGCTGGCCCACAGCCCTATTTCATCTGCCTGGTTATATGCACCCTGCCTGCAGGGGTCCCAGCCAGTCTCCATGGAGACCCCACTTGCCTCCTCTTTCTGGTGTCCCCAGCAGTTGGTGCAGGACAGATGGGCTGGGTAGGATTAATTGCCCCACTGCCCCCATCAGGCAGAGTCAGCATCCCCCCTCCTTGGCCTGCAGCACCTCACCAAAACTCCTTAAGTGACCCTCCAGCCCACTCTTACCTTGATTGGTACAGATGTGAGTGTTAACTGGTCTACAGCGTTACAACTGTTAAATATTCATTGTGCCATAATGGCACTCATTGATCAATGCTTTTGCTTTGCTGTACCTAATGTGAGCAACTATAACCTATTCTATTAATACTCTCTGTTAGGCAGAACTTGGCCTAATATAGGCAGCCTGTGTGCCCTGCTACCAAAGGCCCAATGTGTGTTTTACTCGCTAACAGTCTAAATGATGTGGCTTATAGAAAACCGTGTAACTTATGCTAGGTACAGACATTCAGGAAGCCTGAGGCAGAACTCATCTGAGTTGCAGCATATGATGGAAGTACTAATTCCATAGCTTTTTAGTAGTTTTATTGTGTATGTACCAACTGTTGATCAGATTTCTGTCTTATCCTAAAAGCGGGTGATGTGGAGATGCCATACATTATCGACAAGGACACCTTTCCACTTCCTAGCTTTTGATATCTTTGTGGCCGGGGTGAGAAAAATGTTGCTGCATATAGAGTAACAGTATGTTATAACATAGATCTGTAGCAGGTTTGCTGTAACAAACCTGCTTTATAAAATGTAAGAGGTTGTTGGATCATGACACTACCACATTATTGTTTCAAATGTAATTATTTTGATTCATTTCTTAGTAATCATATAGTTATACTTCAGTCTAGGGCTCCAGGAAACTGTTTAACATTACTGTAAATAGTGGCTCAATCCAAAGGAGCCATAAATAAAATTCTTACATGGATACCCCATTCGGGATCTATTTTTAAGAGTCATTCTTTTTTCCTGGACAAGAATGAACTAGGTCAGGGGTTGGCAATTCCCGTCAGGCATACCAGAGCATGGCATGCGCAGACATTTTGCTTGGCATGCATTCCTTGTTTAATGGTGGGGAAGGGGCAGGGGCTGCACTGCCACAACAAGGATCGGGCTCCTGGCAGCTCCCTTGCTATCTGCCCTGAGGTGTGCATCCACCAGCTGGTGGCAACGAGCCAGACTGGCACTGGGTTGGGAATTGCCAACCCCTGACCTAGTTCATTCTTGTCCAGGCAGACCCTGGTGCAGCAGCTTGCAGCCTCTCTAACTGCTGCAAGCAGCCTGAGCTCTGTGGCGGGCAGCAGAAGCCTGCCCAGGTCTGCTGTGGTAGGTGGCTGGGAGGTTGCAGGCAGCTATACCAAAGTCTGCAGAGCCCTTGCTTGGCTTGTTGCTGGTGGCTAGTGCAAGTGTACCTGGAGCAGACAATAGGAAAGCCGGAAGGAGTCTGATCCTTGTTGTGGCAGTGCAGCCCTGGCCCCTTCCTTGCCATCCAACCCCAAGGTGCACATGCACCCACTGCCAGCAGTGAGCTGGACCAGGGCTCCACAGATCTCAGTTCAACAGCTTGCAGCTTCCCTGCCCGCCTGCCTCAGCCAGCTGGGGCTCTGGGCAAGCCACTGCTGTTGGTCACCGAGTCTGGGCTGCTCTCAGCAGCCAGTCTGCAAGCTGCTGCACTGGGGTCTGTGGAGCCCTGATTTGGCTTTTTGCTGTTAGCAGGTGCATGCCTGCCTTGGGGCAGATGGCAGTATCTTACAAGTCAAGGTTGGGGAGTATTTTTCAAATAGGTATGCAGTTGACAAACTTTTGTTGCATAATATGTATGTAAAATGATAAATTAAACTAGCTTAAGTTGATATTTATTGAGGGCATGACATGCTGGCATAATCAGACCACTTGGATATTTTATAAAGGATGTAAAACTGTATATGTAGATAAATTCACTATTTATATACATATAACAAATTTATTTTCACCTTGCTTTCATATTATTCAGTGCATATAAATGAAAACAAAAATATGATGCATCAACTTTATCCTGTATATCTAGTTGTACAACATAAGAAAATACTTCAAAAACTAGTGTTATAGCATCATTGAGTCAGAAGGGACCTAGACAGATCATCGAGTCTGACCACCTGCCATGGGCAGGAATGAGCACTGGGGGTGGGAGGGGTCATAAGACCCCAGCCAGGTGCCCATCCAGTCTCCTCTTGAAGATTTCCAGGGAAGGTGAGAGCACCACCTCTCTGGGAAGCCTATTCCAGGCTCTGGCCACCCTTACAGTGAAGCAGTTCTACCTAACATCTAACCTAAACCTATCCTCCCTCAGCTTGTGGCCATTGTTCCTGGTGACTCCAAGGGGGGCCCTGGTGAACAGACTTTCCTGAGTCCCTGCTGCTAGCCCCTGATAAGGTTGTAGGCAGCCACAAGATCCCCCTTCAGTCTCCTCTTGCGGAGACTGAAGAGATTCAGGTCCCTCAGCCTCTTCTCGTAGGGCTGGCCACGGAGGCCCTCAACCATACGAGTGGCCCCCCTCTGGACCTTCTCCAGGTTCTCCACGTCCCTCTTTGAAGTGCACCCAGAACTGGACACAGTACTCCAGCTGCGGCCTGACCAGCGCCACATAGAGGGGGAGCAAGACCTCTCTGGACCTGTTAGTGATGCCCCTGTTGATCCATGACACGGTGCGGTTGGCTCTGCCTATTGCTTCGTCACATTGGCGACTCATATTCATCCTGGAGTTGATCCTGATTCCAAGATCCCTTTCTGCCTCTGTGCGAATATAAATTGCCTTAATTGCAGTTTTTTCACTTTTAAAATAAGTACTGGTCTTTTATGGTGATTTAATAGAGATCTGTGTATTACTTTTTAAGAAGGATCATATTGCAAGTGATCTGTGTGTGTAACACATGCTGTACTTAATGTTTTTAAATAGTGTCTCTTTCATGGGTTTATATAACTTATTCCAAGAGCTTACATAATTGCTGCGGTAAACTTTAAAATTTTGATTCAGTTAGAAACTTGAGACTATCTGTTGGCAGTACTTCTGTTTAGTTCCTCTTAATATAGCCATCATATTATTCTAGTACTCTGTGCAGTTAAAATCTAAGCCAGGAAACTTGTGTTTAGTTAGGGTTTTCCTTTTTCCAGAGGGGAACATTAAAAAAACAAAAACCATGTATTTAGTTTTTAATACAAGGCCCTAGGTATCCTAACACACTATCAGTGATGCAACAGCATCCTCTCAGCATTGAAAAAAAATTCAAAGAGGAGCTCGGCCAGCCAGTCACCCACTTTATTCCTTACCCTTCTATATTTTAGTCTTTGGGCACAAAGTAGGTTAAGTTGGCACCTTAGGCCAGGTATAGACATTACACTTACACTAGTATAAGTGATCAGAAACCAGTCTATCCCCATAACAGAACAGAAGTTTGGCACATGCAACTGGTTTATACCCATAACCAGGGCCTATCACAAGGGGCGCCAGGAGAGCCATTTGGCCCAGGCCTCTCATTCACGGAGGGCCTCAAATTTAGATTTTTGACATTATCTTGAAATGAGGTTATACATACAGACACAGAGATACACTGACAGGATTGAAAGAAGAAGACGTTCGTCATACAACTTTAAACTTGTGTCCCATTACTGGGCCACACCACCTGTAGTGCACTATGAATTAATTTTTTTTTTTTAATATACTGGAAACCTCAAAAAATGAAAGTGGCCTGGGCCTCTCTCGACCTCTGAGAGGGCCTGCCCATAACAACAGAAGTTCAGCACATAGACTGGTTTAAAATTGCAGAACCTGATCTAAGACTTAGTCCATACACCCCCCACCCCAGTGTTCTGCTCGCTTTTGATCTAAACCATGCTGCTTTCAGAAAACCACGTAACTTAGATTTCCGCCTTAGGCTTTTTGAATGTCTGTACCTAGCCTTGGAGACTAACTGGTTCAGAAAGTCAAGCTTTTGTAAATGACACCCTGCCCTACTTTCTGCTTGTCTTCAGCCTAGCATCACTAACCATCTCTCTACTTTTATTCTTGAGTGCTGTCAGACAGATGTCTTTTGATGTCTTTTTGCACTGCCAGGAGTGACCAGGAATAACGGTCACAAGCTGGCAGAGGGCAGGTTTAGGCTAGATATCAGGAAGCACTACTTCACGGTCAGGGTGGCTAGGATCTGGAACCAACTTCCTACCCTAGGGGTTTTTAAGAGGAGGTTGGATGAACATCTTGCTAGGGTCATTTGACCCCAGTATTCTTTCCTGCCATGGCAGGGGGTCAGACTAGATGATCTACTCAGGTCCCTTCTGGCCCTAGAAACTATGAAGCATGCTCGCAAGGTCATCAGAACAAGATTCTCTTGCACCAGAAAGGGAACAAAGTCCAATATCTAGCAAAGATTGTCTGTTTCTAGTCTTTATCTGTAATGAGGGGGCTGTAACTTGAGCAGCACTACTGCCAGCAGCCTGTCATACATAGCATGCCACAGGGAGAGCAGCAAGTAGGGAAGATGCTTTATGGTAAAGTGTTGTTTCTGTTGTACCAGAAAATGGTGAGGTTTGTTGAGTTATTGTGAGTTAGTCTGAGGCTAATACCAAGAAAGCTTTTATGTTTTCTGCATGAGCTGCACCCTTGTAGATGATTACATGGACTGCGGTGGTTGAGGTGGTACCACATTTACTCCCATACAGTGGAACCTTTTTCTAGTAATTGAGGTGTGTGATTTAAACAAGGAATCTGGGTTCGCTCATGGAGGAGCAGAGCTGCCCAACTCTTCTTTTGAAGCCAGGTGGGCAGCTAGCAGTGCCTGTAGAATCACCAGAAGATCCACCTGGTTTAAGAAGAGGAGCTGGGCAGTTCACTTGTAGCAGGATTGGGGCCTCAGTTGACTTGAAAAATGCTTCTGGCTGAGTTGGACTTCTTGTCCCCTCTTTTCAAGCCTAGGAGGCAGCCAGGAGCACCTTCTGCATTAGCTGGGGGCCTGATCCTACTCGGCCTCTTCTCTTGAGCTGGGTGGGCTGTCAGCTGACTAATCAGATGCTGCTGGCTGCCTGCCTGCCTGACTTCAGTAGAGGAGCCAGGTAGTTTAACTTGGCTGGAAGTTGCTGCCAAGTCCGCTGAGGGTCAGATCTATTGGAGCCAAACTGTCCATCCCCTCTTCTTGAACCTAGTGGGCAACAATCACCCACCATGTTCTGCAACAAGGGAGCTAACAGCAGCCATACGTTTTTGCTCTGCCCTTCCTGCAGCTACCTGTGGCTCTTTTCCACACAAAAATACTTATCAGCACTTTCAAGGAAAAACTTTTTTGGTTTTCTTGTTTGTTGTTTTTGCTTGTTTATTCTGCCTTCTAAAAACAAGATGTGTATCTTACTTGGTGGCATATGGTATGTGAGAAAATACAATATTTTAGGTTGTGTTGCCCAAGACTATTTAGCCTCAAGGGCAAGGATTGAGGAGACAAACCTGACTTGGTCGGGAGTAAATGTCATAAGCAAAGCATAGGGAATTTTGTGCCTTGATCTCCTCATGTCACTGAGATGGCATGCTGCATCAGTTACTGGTTTTCAAGATTTGTTTTTTTAATCCTCAAATTGTGCTGTGATAATCCAGACAGAGGGCACTGGAGGCACTAATGGCTGAGAGTAGGAAGAATGGGTTTGTGATCTAGCCAGTTGGTGACAGTAGTACCTGTAAGAAATGCATCCTACTATGTGAGGGCCCAGTGTCAATGAAGAATGCTGTAGGACCCCTAGACTGCAGTCTCTTGACACCTTGGATGTGTCTCTGACTGTGGAGACAGTACCAGGGTGGTGTAAGCTCTTCAGAGTGATTCCCCCTGCCTATAATCAGCATCTCCGTTTTGCTAGGGTTAAGTTCAGGGAACTCTTCTCATTCACATGCTAGTTTTGGCCAGATAATGGGAAGATGGGTGATAACTGTGTAATATGCTGTGAAGGATAGTGCGTTCATGTGTACATGTACACACTAACATGTATATTAAGGTTAAATTTTGAATGTTTGAAGTTACTGTTTCACTTAGTGGCTGCATGTAAATATTTAACAAGACCAAGGAGAGTGTGAGTCTTGTGATATTCCAGAAGGGAGTGCTGTATGGAACTGTTTATGCTTTTTTTACTTTTTAGCATACTTTATTGTCCCAGTTTGTAGTGAAGCTTTACTATATTTGTGAGGTGCAACTTTTTTTTCTTTCACCAAGTAATTTCCCAGAATTATGCTTTAAAAGTAGTTCCTCTTATCCTACATAAGATGGACACTAAACTTCTTTTTTTTTTTTGCATTGCATTATTCTGTGAATGACTTGGAAGAGTACTAAAGCTTACAGGTCTTTGTATGCTCTTACATAAAAATCTTTTGTTTGTTTGTTCTTGCAGACTATGAGAAGACACCGAAATGAAGTGACAATTGAATTGCGGAAGGTAATTGGATCTACTTGTGTTTTATCAACAGCTATTAGATTTTCCGTTTTGCCATTGTTTAAAAAGATAGTGGTTTCTCTTTGTCACGACTTTGTCCCGAAAGGCAAAACTTTGTTTAGCATTGCTTTGTCAGAAAGAAACAAGTTAACATTGCATTTTCCAGTGTTGGTAAGCCGTAAGTATGCGGTCATGGTTCTCATTGTATGTAACGGTGAATAAGCATGGTGGCTTGCTTTCTTTGTGGAAATGATCTGAAGTTAATTATTTAACATTGATATCAAATTGTCAGTCACTGGAGCTCTCATGGAAATAAGTGAATTACTCCTGTACAGAACTTAATTCCAGGCTACCTGCAAATTCATGTGAATTCATAGTATGATTAAGGACTGTGATAAAGAGTTTTACTGATATCAGGTGCTTGCAAGCAAAAATGCTTACAGTGCTGTGCTGTCAGAGCATATCCAACCTGCATCTTTGACATGCTCTCCTGGCAAAGGCATAATTAACACAACAAGTTGGATTGGTAAGATTATAAGCAGGCAGCCTAGTATCCAGTGAAGCTCCCTATGATAGTTGAATAATGCTTTGTGGGATATCATACTTCTTTCAGAGCATTTTGGGAGATTGATGTGAAGTTTCTCCATTACATTTCATACTCTGTTCTTTGTGCAAGTTTTCAGTTTCTCTGTAACCTTGTTAACATGATGAGCAGGTTAGCAGCGTTCTTGCATCTGTTGGGTTGACAGAGCATCTGTTTATTCTGTATCTGAAGAACCTCTGTTACCTCCATAGCAACTGGTCATGTAGTACTAAAAATAATACTGAGTATTTGCGTATTGAGTATTGAGTATATTGAGCAAATGAAAATCAGTCAGTGCTGCAGTTATTTTCAATGCTTCATGCTTGTTCCACTCAGGTTGGATAGTGTCTAAATTTCAATGTCAACTAATTAGATTCTCAAGCAGGGTGATGTGATGAGACCTTTCTAAAAGTGCTAGTATTTTTCAGCACCTTTAGGTGTGCAAACACCTACACATCAATCACAGGATAGGCCCACATATTTCAAACAGAAGTCCGTACTTTTGAAAACACTCTGACCTGTTTTGAAGAGTGAAAGCCAAGAAGTGGCACTTGGCTGTTGGTGCTTTGAGTCTAAAATGGTTGAGAACCATGGATCTAATTCATAAGGCAAATACGGGGTGATCAGCAGTAGCTAGCAAACTTCTGAATGCAGAAGGTCATATTCTTGGAGTTGCATGCCAAATTTGCTCCAACCATCCAGTACAAACACCAAAAATGAGATCCGTTTTGACAGTGTAGAAGTGGGTGCCAGTTGTGCTGTTGGATTTTGCAATTCCAGAATTATTATTTTGTCAGTGAGTAACCACTTTTGTGGGGGGCAAGCCATTAAATGGATGTTGCAGTTGATTGTGACAGCACAATGTGAAGGAAGTAGAAGGTTTTGATGTAGTGGACTTCCTAAATGGGGGTGAGGAGAGATGTTAAAATAGAATACAATCTGATTCTGACTTAACCATTCTTATTCTGGAGCACAAGTTGCTTCTGAATATGTAAAGAAAGGGGTAGTTTTACTTTGGTATTGCAGTCATGAGTGGACACTTCAATAATGCTGATATTTGGTCAGAAAACATGCATCTTGTGGAGTACAGAATGTTCTGAAAGCTATAACCACAGGCATTTTTTCTAGACTGGGCCCCAGTCACACTAAGCTTGCAGCCACAATTGTGATTTTTGGGTACCCAAGAATATCCTGCTTCCCTGCCTCATGAAGCCATACAGTTGGCACCTGGGCAGCAGAATGGAAGAAACTTAGTCTGAACAGGTGCAAGATGACTATCAATGCTCCATTGCTAGAAACTTCATCTCATTGAGTCAAAGATTACTACTGTTGCTGTTTTTGAAGCAAAGGGTAGTAGAAAGGCATGAGACTATCGAACACAAAGACACAAGGGCAATTTCAAGAGTGTATCACAATGTATGAGTGGTTGGAGTGGTCCATAGTTAGTTAGCTTTGTTTTGCTTTGTGAGTAAATTTTATTTTGCTTTTCAAGTTAGTTTTCTCCCTCCTTACTTTCTTAACATGATGTATGTGGGAATGTATACTAATTAGTAGTTTACAGGTCTTATAAAACATTACATCAAAATATTCATAACACTTTTACTGAGCAGTAATAAACACTTATATGCGAATTACGGACTAATGGAAGATATTAATTTGTTGTATTCAGAACTGCATATGATCTTGCTCCACTTCCTCATGCCTCTTTCAGCCTTTCCTCAAGTGTGCCTTCCTTAGTGTCATATTGCCTTAGGGTACTCCCTCTTCAAAAGGGAGAGAGACTCCTGTTTACTAGCTCCTGTGTGCTTTATTCTTTATGGCATTGAATAAAAAGGGTTTTTTTTACCCTTAAGAACCTCTGGATAGTAAGGCTATCATGTCTACAAAGCATATCCGTTGTCCTCGTTCCAGTTCAGGGTTGCGGCTAACCAAGCCCTGTTTAGCAAATAGTTTTCTCATTTGATGGGAGTGATAAGATTATTTATTCCCTTTCTATTTAGATTCCACAAGAGAATAGGGATGATTAATTAAGAAATTATTGAGGAACACCAGATGGTCACAAGAATACTCCTAACAGGCAACCATGGACTTGTTTGATACGGTCAGTGGCCATAGCTGTTTGGTGTGAGACAAACCTTGTGTATTTTCAGGTATCTGATGCAAGGCATAGACTATACTAACATAAGGACTGGCATCCTTTTGCCCAATTCAACACAGTTTCATCCAGCACAGGAGTCAGTGGCAGAGAACTGCACCATGTTATCCATCCCTTATACAGCACTCCCCTGTGCTGTGGAATAGTCTGCTTTGCAGCATCTGTGCTTTTCTTGCTGTGGAGGAGTCAGGACTCTGCAGAAGGGAAGTGCAGATGTGGTAGAGCAGAGTGAATGCAGGCAGCCAGCTGCCAGTGGTGTGGGAGGAGGGCACTATTATTCAAAAGGACTTGATTTCATGCCTAGAAGGTACATAGACAGTTTCAGGGAGCTGTACAGAACGCACCAGCCACAGATTACTGTAGGATAAGTGACCCTTGCTTTCAAACCCGAAACTCCTTTGCTGTACCGAAATAAGTGGTTACCATTAGAGGAGCACTGATACATCAGTCCCATATCGGATTGGCACCGACAGAAGAAAAATCGACAGTATTGGCAATCAGGTCTTTTTGGCTGATGTGGCCAGTAATGTTGCTGATAAATGCCCTTTGCATGTGCACAGCCAGGAGCACAGCCCGACAGCATGGAGAGTAGCAGAGTCCGGCTCGTAAGTCTGTTGTGAGGGAAGGGGCTGGGGTGGGGGGGGAGGGGGGACAAATCAAGGCCTCATTGGTGAGGGAGGGAATGGGGCTGGGGCTCAGGCAGGTGCTGTACGGGCAGCATGGGGTGCAGGATGGAGCTGCAAGTGGCCCATGTGGGGAGAGGGGGCGGCTTTCGCTGCTGCATGCACCCCAGGAGGGCAAGCAGGGTGTATGCCCCCAGATCTGTGTGTGGGGCAAGGGTGGCTGCGGCAGTGCTGAACTCTTCCTAGCAGGGGGCTGGGCTGGGCTACGCTTAGAGCAGGTGGAGGGAGGGTTGGGGGGGCTACAGCAAATTTTGGGGTGGCTGTAGCTCTCCTTTCAGCACCATTGCTGTCCATCCCAAGTGGAGCCCAGTCAGTGCCCCACTGGGAACAGCTCTGCTTCACCCCAGCCCACAGCAGCAGCCCACCCTCTCCCCCATGCAGATTTGGGGGCACATGCCCCCCCATGTCCTCGTGGGGTATATGCAGCAGCAGAAGCTGCCCCCACGCCCGCCGGATGAGCTGCTCATGGCTCTGTCCTGCACTCTACCTCCAGCTGTGCAACACCTGCCCCTGACGCAGACCCACTCTTTCACTCATCATGGGGTCATTGATCTATGCCCCACCATGCCCTTTTTCTCCCCGTCACCCCTTTCCCCACAACAAACTTATCAGCCAGACACTGCTCTCCATGCTGCCAGCTGCATATTGGAATCTGATCAGAATTGGCTGATACAGCTCTCTGAAAATCAACTAGTGCCCCCAAAAATCTCGAAATTAAGGACACACTCTCCCTGCCTGTTCCCCTGCTCTACTGCCTGGCCCCTTTCAAGGAGGTAAGCATTGTAATAAATCAGTTTTGTGATTTGAGCAGCATGCCATTTAAATAATTTATGGAGGAGTGCCTTGAATCTAAAATAGGCGAGACTTTGGCCCCAGGTCTAAGTGCCTACTGCCACTTTAAAATTTACTATTTTAGTGAACCTTCACAAATTGTAAGCCCTATGGAGACCAATTGATGATAATCATGGTGCACTGCAACCATGTTCTGTCCTCTCCCAAGGCTGTTACTTGTTACTGAGGCTGCACAGAATGGCTGACAAAGAAGTCATGCCACTCTGTTCTGTCCTCTCCCAAGGCTGTTACTTGTTACTGAGGCTGCACAGAATGGCTGACAAAGAAGTCATGCCACTCAAAGTTGGTGCAGGAAACTTAGTATGTCAAGGAGGTGCCTTGATGAGGAAGAATACCATAAGAAGCCGGCCATGATTTGAAAATTCAAGATGTAAATTGTGTCCTTTCCTCCCCCATCCATGTACTACTATCTCTGTACCTCAGGAACACATTTGCAGTAAAAATATCTTGAAATAAATGGAGCACGTTGAACAGGAGGCCCCAGTTAAGCAAGTTCAGTACAAAACTTTCTTAATTTAGATTGTTTTTGAAACTCCAGTTTTAGTTAAACTAGGTTTTTTGATTCAGAAAGAATATAAATCATTATGCCCAAGAGAAATTTCAAAGATATTTTACTACTTTGTACATAATACAATAAAATGTACTTAGTCACCTGAAATGAAATGAAATCAGGTTTTCATCTGAAAATGAATGCTAACTCTTTATCCTTGTCATGTGCCTTCAGTTTAAGGTCCTGATTTCAGTAAAGCACAGTGCCTTAAACCAGGGCCTGAAGTAGTGACAGGAGTTTGAGGCCAAACACTAAATATGAGTTCCTTCGAAGTGTCACTAGAGGTAAAATTAAAAAAAGGAAACCAAGCACTTTCTTGCTGGGTTTATGGTGGTTTCCTTTTTGTGTAGTAACTGTCAGCGGAACTAATTAAAAATGACAATTCATGCCTTTTCTAATAGTCTTAATCAGGCTAACTTGACAGAGGCTGGCCAGAAAAAGTATAAAGAACATTCAGTTTGGTGCAGCCTGCTATGGCTTGCTGCTTGTGCTAGATATTTATTCCTCCCATTAAGCTGAACCCACATCTTTTAACAAATACTGTGGTCGAAAGAAAATTGGACCTAATGTTTTTTTGGAGTATAGGTAAATTTGACCTCTTAATGTGTTTGTCCAGCTTTATGTGCCCTAAAGTTAAGCTTACCTTTACTCTGTCCCTTTTCTCCTTCAAGCCTTGCCATTTCTAAAGTACTCTATATCCACACTGTTGCAACACTTTTTTGTATTGTTTAATCTACAAATGATCTGCAGCAACTTGAATGTCAGCCTTATCGCAGTTGGTACTATTTTCATTTAGGATGGGGAAATGGTATGGTGATCTAGGCCCAGCCAACCTCTGTCAAGTCACAGTCTGGTTGACTGTGTTTTCACAACTCAACACTTGTCAAACTGTGAACCATATCACACTCATACTCTTTCATTTCTGCACAACATGCCAGGCTCTCTGTAGGTCTTATTTGTCCTTTCCAAGGCTCTCTGGCATGTTGTTCCAGCCCACCTGTCTGCAGTCTCCCTCTCCTGCTGTTTTGACCCACTGCTGTCTAGCCTCTCATGTCCTTCGGAGCCCCCTCCAGAGCTGTTACTTGTCCTAGCTCTGTCTTATCTGCCTTTCATGGCTTGTTTTACTTATAATTGCTAGGGTGCCCAGAGCCCTAATTACTTCAGGCTCCTTCCTTAGGTTCCTTAAATCCTGTAATTGTGTGGGATTAGAGGACTGTCACACCCAATTTCTCTTCCTGTTCATGAAAGGCATAGTCTGCCTCATTCTGGAAGTTAAGTTTGTATTACCTTCCCGGCCTCCCCCCAACTAGTGCTCAATTGCAAAGAAAGTGGCAGTAAGGCCTCTCAGACTTCTCCCCAGTTCAACCTGAATTTACATTTTTCCCCTTTGTGTAAGGTATGATAGCCTTCAATCACTGTCAGCCAGAAATTTTGCTGTGCTTCCTGGCAGTCCTCAAAGCACCTTTTGTGCTGGCTGGGGTTTGGTGTAGGTGGTCCAAAGCTCCTTCTGCTCTTCTGGGCCTTGTTGGTTATGGGGATTGTCTGCTGTGCCTCATTCCACTGATGCAACCACTAACAAACTCTTTGGACTGACTTCCCATCTCCCATCATCAGGGATCCTATTCATAGCCTTTTAGCCATCTCATTACTACTCACCTACCATTAGCCCCAGCCCCTCTATAGTCTGACATTCTTTGGGCCTCTCCAGAGTCCTGTGGTCACCACCTGTAGCTTCTAATGAGAGGTGTCCTTCATACCCTCTCCAGCTTGGTAGATCTTCATTCTTCAATAGCCTGACCGCAACTGGCATATATACCTTTGGCTTTCCAGCTCTTACAGCCCCTGTTGGAGGTAGTGCTGGAAGTATATTGGATTTTCTAGCCTTAAACGGGCCATGCATTAGTGCTGTTGGTGCTTCTTTCTACACCCTTGTGATTAGGTTCTTAATTTCCGTGCATAAAATAGTCCTGTAGAGAAGAGGCTTAGGGACCTGTATTAGGACTACACTTTACTTTCTTCTCTGTCTTTATATCTCTTCATAGTTTCTGTGTATTGCTACTTGGAGCTGTTTAACACCTAGCCATAGATCCAAGTCCCTGTTAACCCTTCCTTTATGCTGTAGCCAATGCCATATTCAGGGCTTTTGATCCTTGCTCAGTATATAAACCTGCGGGAGTTGCGAGGCCAGATTCAAGCCTCCCTCTCTCTATTCCAGTCCTCCTAGATACAAATGGTTGAGTAAGGCTGAGGGAGTGGGGATGGGAATCAGAGCAGCATTTTGGAGGAAGCAGGGCTTAACTTGTACACCTGTCAAAAAAGGCTGGCAGTCACTGCTCTAACTGTTTTGTTCTCCACCTGCTTTATTGTATTGACAAGGCTTTGATTCTGGTACTGATCCTCCTAGCAGCAACTCATGAGTAGCATGAAGCTGGCCTTCTGTGGAACAAAGTCTTTTGCTAGGTTGTTTCAGAAGACCTGGGGTACCATTTGAATTAACTTGCTATATAGTCACTTCCTTGACTAGCTCCATCTGCAAGTGTAACCTGCAGCTCTTGGAGTCTGGCTTGTTTTCTTCTTCTGTTTGTACTTGCCATTTCTTTACCCTGATGGAGTACCTGCATCATCATGGGCCATCTCTGCATGCTTGCTTTGCCTTCACCAGGCCTTTGCCTTTCCCTGGTTTGCCCATTCTAACTGTCTTGCTAGCTTCTTCAGTCTAGCCATTGGTTCTTGTTTTCCATTCATGAGAATTTTCTTATTGCCTCCAAACATTTTCTCTTTACCCCAGCTTCAGGTTCTAAGGTTATTCTCTGAAATAGCCTGTGTGGCTTCTGCCTCTCTCACCTATGGGATCAAGATCATTTTCTTCTCCTGCTTGTCTTTGGAAGCAGAGCTGGGTTACTTCTCTGGCTTTCTTGTATTGATGTGATGTCTGCAGCATAATATCTTTAGTTTTTTCTACCTTGTTCCTTAACTTTTAATCACCCAAAGGAATTGCATGAGGATTTTCTCTGCAAATTTGTTCAACGCTAACTTTTAAGCAGGCGCCTTTTTTCTAATAATTTAATTTTCGTTCTTCTCCTTTGTCACTGCACACTTCATGGACTTCCCTGACATCTTTCCCTTCTACAGTCAGAGGAGACCCTGGTGCATGCTTACCTGTAGTGCACCAGGCTGAATCCCCTCTCATTTCTCAAGGCTTTTGAAGTTCTGATGTATTACTTTCCCCTACACCTCTTTATGTACAAGCCATATCTAGCCCCACCAGTCCCAGGACCTTTGGGTCCTCCTCCTGCCCATAGCCAAGGTAACTATCTACAAGACTAGGAAGAAGTTACTGGTCAGGGAAAACCTTAGGGGACTATAGGGACTACACACTGGGCATGTCTACACGTGCAATTAAAGTACCTGAATTTTCTGCTCTGAAAATTCAGGTACATTAAATTGTGCCTGGGCATGCATCTAAATATGCTTCTGACGGAAACAGTTCAGTCAAGGGCAGTTCCTGTGCTGCTCTACCCCCCCCTACAGCAGCCAGGGGGAGCTCTAGGATCCCCCAGGTGTCAGCCCCTGGCTGGCAGGGGCACTGGAGTCAGGCCTGGGCTCTGTTGGGTGGGGTGAGCTGTCCTTACCCCCTGGAGTTCCCTCCCAGCCGCTTGGAGATTGGGGCCTGCCCTGATACTCTTGCAGCTGGGAGGAGCTGCATTAGAGCTGGGACAGCTCCTGCTGTGCCCTGTGGAGATCAGTGCTTAGCCAGGTAGCAGTTGTAGACCCTTGCTTCCTGAGCTGATCGGGAGCAAATAGCTCCCGGTCAGGATCTACACATGTGCTTTGGTGAGTTAAAGTGCTGTTTTTCTAGTACCTATATGTTATGGTACTCAACAGATGACAAGTCAGACATTTAATGTGCAATAATTTACACACATGTAAATGGTGACTTTATTGTGCATTAGTTTAATGCACACTCCCATGTAGGCGCAGCCATTTTCATTTAATCCTTTGTTATATATGACAGGTATTCTCTTCAGACCCTGTTCATCCATAATCTCCTCATCCCTTATTGCTCCCAGCCTCCTCCTGTTCAGAGGTATTCCCAGTTTATAGTCGTCAAGTAAGACTAATCTTTTTAATGAACATAAAATCATAGAAAATTAGTGTTGGGAGGAACCTCAGGAGGTCATCTAGTCCAACCCTCTGTTCAAAGTAGAACCATCCCCAACTAGATCATCCCAGCCAAGGATTTGTCTAGCTGGACCTTAAAACCCTCCAAGGATGGAGGGTCCACAACCTCTCTGGGTAACTTGTTCCAGTATTTTACTACCCCTCTTGGTGAGAAAATTCTTCCTAATGTCTAACCTGAATTTCCCTTGCTGCAACTTGAGACCGTTGCTCCTTGTTCTGTTATCTGTCACCATTAAGAACAGTCTAGCTCCATCTTCTGTGGAACCCCCCTTCAGGTAGTTCAAGGCAGCTGCTTTAAATTCCCTCTGTCGTCTTCTCTAAACTAAATAAACCCAGTTCCCTCTGCCTTTCCTCGTAACTCATGTGTCCCAGCCCCCTCACCATTTTCACTGTCCTCTGCTGGACTCTATCCAATTTGTCTACATCCTTTCTGTAGTGGGGTGTCCAAAACTGAACACAGCACTCCAGATGTGAAATAATCGCTTCCCTTGATGGGCTGGCAACATTCCTACCAATGTAGCCCAGTATGCCCTTGTTGCCAGCAAGGGCACATTGCTGGTTCATCTTCAGCTTATTGTCCACTGTAACCCCTAGATCCTTTTTGGCCGAGCTGCTGCCCAACAGCAGAGAGATGTGGCAGAACATTTTCTGGAGTATTTTCCAGTGCTTTATTTTTCCATGGGAAACTTTTCATTACTAAAAATTCATTGTTTCATAAAATCCATTAGTAACAATGAATGGATGCCAATACAATATTAGGCAAGCTTGGCAGCTTCAAAATTGCAATTATTGTTTTTCAGGTGATAATCCCTAGGAAGTGTATGAGAGAGTATATGTATATTTTAGTGATTTGTAAGCGGGAGAGTAAATATACTTGCATATAATCCAAACCAAAAATCAAGTTATGAATTCACCTAATTGGCTGTGCAGGTCAAATCAAAACCAAAGCTAAAATGCTTATTTCATCTCAGATAGCAAGTAAAAGCAAAACTAAAACTGTAATTAATTTTTTGTTTCACTTTCAGTTCAGCAAACACAGAGCCAGTGTCTCATTTCTTTTCTTGAGTTGGGGAAGTTGGAAGTGTTTGCATATGATCTGTTAGATTTTTAGTGATTTTTGCTTTGAAGTAGTTATAATAATGCCTAATCAGAAAAAAACTAGTGTGTTGGCATCATTATTGTGAATTTCAAGCCACTGAAGGAAGAAAGAAAGTTGGTAGATGTAAATATTGTGGGCAGAACTGTGCTAACACTGCAACAAGAATGAAGAAACATTTAATAACACATGGAAATTGTCCTGAAAGAATACAAGCCGTATACAGAAAGCTAATACAACAAAGTGGTGGAACAACATCATCTGAGGAAAAAGTCGACTTCAGGAATCTTACGTAAGTAAACAACTTGAAATGTTAAACAACACACAGTATAGAGTAGCATCTATATTGTTTTAAAACATGATAATTTTAAAAGTTGTTAATGCAACTCTGGGCTATATTGATTTATTTATTTTAAAATATTTGTATCCTGCTCTTCTGCTTGCCCTAAGTACGCAAAGTGGCTTAGGCTTACCAACATTTTTTTTTTTAATTACATAATAGATAAATAGTTAACTATTTAAAACCAGCAGAGTGAGCTTAGTCCTCTGGCCAGTGGCAGAGGCCAGACTATACTTCCCTTTGGCTCTGCAGTCCCAGGGCAACTGAGCAGCAAGTTCAGCAGTAGAGTGTTCTTTCTGGCCAGGGGTTGAAAGCAAGCTCCCTACTGCTTCTCCTTCTGACAGATGAAGCCAGACTAGAATAGACTAAAATAAAAATCTTTTCCCCCTTGTGTTGCAGGAACTTGGTAGCTCAAGTGAAATAGCAGATTTGTAAAAAAAGGCAAATGAAAATTTAAAGCTGCCAGGTCTGGGGGAAGAAGAAGCAGAATCCTTGCTTTCAGGATCACTGTCACCAGATATGCAATCCACCACGAGTAGCTGTTCAAGACAGTCAAGCTCTATATCAAGCTTTGTGGACAGAATGTCAAAAGAAAATCAAGAAAAAGCAGATGAGACATTAGCTTGAGCTATATTTGCAAGTGGTCCACCTCTTTTCATTACTGAAAATCAGTACTGGAAGGAACATTACAAATCAATTTGCCCATCATATCACATTATTGCTCATCATATTCTCTCAGAGAGTATGACAGAGTTCAAACAGTGGTTATTCAAAGGATTGGTCAAGCAGATTTACTGACTCCGATGTGAGAGAGACTGATATACAAGGAAAACTTTTATTGAACATTATGTTAGCAACACCTGAACCAATATTTCTGAAAGCAATTGCTACCAAATCTTCTCAGCATACAGGTGATTACATAGCCAAATTACTGAGTGAAGAGATTGAAAGTGCAGGTCTCTCTAGGGTGTGAGCCATTGTAACCGATGATGCAAATAACATAAGCTGTAGGGCAAATATTAAAGCAAAGTATCCTCATTTAATAGTATGTAGCTGTCTTGCTCATGGGTTGACTCTTCTGGCAAAGGACATAGTAAGTGTGAATACAGTGAAGACAGTATTGGCAAGCTGGAAAGCGATTGTAAAGGTATTGATAATCATCATGTTGCTAATCAGACTTTGAAGAAATTGCATAAAGGGAAATTGCAGAGAATCAGGGGAAGGAATGTGCATTTTTATTGCCAGGAGAAACTAGATGGAGCTCAGCTACAAAGTATTTACATAGTTTGCTACACACAGAGAACTGTTTGCAGTGTGTGTCAATAGACGACACAGTATCCCAGATTATTGCTATGAACATTCGGAAGCAAATTCTCACCAACAATGTGTTCTGGGTTCAAGGATCATTCCGTTTGCTACTACCAATTTCAGTGGCTATCAAGAAACTTGAACCAAGTCTTTCAAATATTCCAGAGATATTCAGACAACTGAATGAAAATCTAATTGAGCTTTTGCCTTCTTCACCTCTAACCAAAAAAGTAGTAGTAGTAGTAAAACAAATGTTTACTCTGAGAGCTGAGTTTTGCTCTCATCCAGTTCATCTGGCAGCAAACCTTTTGGGTCCTCAACACAGGACCACATTTATCAGAAGATGAATTATCTACTGCTCTCGATACAATTATGGAAGTAGCTTAGAATGTCCCCAACATCGATGAAATAGCAATGATGATGGACATTGACGAGTACCACGCAATAGAAAAACGTTGGAGCAAAGACATCATTTAGCAGGCAGTGGAGAATGTCTCCTCTCACCTGGTGGAAGGGATGCTGTAACACCTGACTGTTGTCCAGGATTCCTTTAAGAATCCTAAGCATTCAACCAACTGCAGCTTCATGTGGATGGAACTGGAAGGCTTTTAGCTCAATCAAGATAAAAAAGAGGAATAAACTAGCCAATGAACGCACCACTAAGCTTGTTTCTGTTTCTCAAAATCTCTTGTGTCTGGAGAATCAGTTGGAAGCAAAATTAGTGAAGAAGATGCTGTTGAAGTAGATGAGTGGACCACAGCATCTTATGCACAGTTCTTTGGGTGTGCTAAAATTCGTATGTCAATAGTTTTCAGTGCCTTCATTTTTTTTCCTTAAATTTAAACAAACAATGCAAGGGAAGTACATGCTATTGTGTATTTCTTTACATTTTTACTAGTATTTCAATAAAAATAATTTCTTTCCATGTAAAGCTTTAAATTTGTTTGACTATAACATTTAAACCACATTAAGTGTACTGTATTTATTTTTTTTCCTAATCAAATATTTCATTTCAAATACTTGTGCCTATTGGGACATACAATTAACATGGGGGTACTTTTTATTTTTGTTTACTAAATATATGTCAACTAAACATGCTAAGTCAAGATTGTGCTCTATTTATGGCATTGGAAAATTTCCAGACATTTTCCAATTCAAAATTTTGTGGAAAACCCACATCTCTGCCAGCCAGTCAGCCACTAGCCTGTACTGGTGCGTGGGATTGTTCTGTCCTAAGTGCAGGACTTTGCACTTGTCCTTGTGTACCTCATGAGATTTCTTTTGGCCCAATCCTCCAATGTGTCTTGGTCACTTTGAATCCTAGCCCTACCCTCCAGCATATGTACTACTTCCCCACCTTGGCGTCATCTGCAAACTTCCTGAGTGTGCACTCTACCATCTTCAAAATTGTTGATGAAAATATTGAACAAAATTGGCCCTAGGACCAACCCTAGGGCATTCCACTTGATACAAGCTGCCAATTAGACATTGATCCACTGATTACTGCCCTCTGAGCCTGATGATCCAACCAGTTTTCTATCCTCCTTTCAGTCCGTTCATCTAGCCCCTAATACTGATGCTAGTGTCTGTGACTCACCTTGTCAGTATCATTCTGCCTTTCCTGGCGTTTGAGGGACATTTGTCTGTGCAGAAGTACCTCCAAAGGACTGTAAGTTTCAAAAAGGTCAAACACTTAAAGCTAGTTCCTTCCCCACCTTATGTCAGAGGTTTTTAAAACTGTATTGTAGTTTTTGGTCTGCCTTTTTTTTTTTTTTTTTCATTTATAGCTGTGTCACCATCATCTCCCTAGCATGTGTGTGTGTGTATTGCCAGCTCTCTTGATTTCATTCAGTAAAGTCATTCTGCTCCAGGAACGGTTGTTGGTTGCACTTTTTTCCCAGTCTTTTCAAACCCAAAAGATCTAATACCATATTTTGCACTCCTTATCCCCGGCCATGTAACTCCCTCTTGGTCTTCAGTCTCCTTTGTTCCTCCTGCATCCTTAGGGTTGTTCCATTCTCCTATGGTAGGTCTGGGAATGCAGCAGCAGCAGGGTCAGCTTCTCCATATTCCCTGGTCTACAGACAGCCCTAGGGGAAGCAGGGCAGCTCCATGGATTCTTCACAGCTTTGCCCTCCCTGGGCTAGTGTTACATGCTTGGAGGCCAGAGGAGCTGAAATCTGCTCCTCTTTCACAGGGGAGGGGGAAGGAGAGAGGGAACATAGGTGTTCTTAGCTGCTGGGCGCTTCCTGCTCACTTCTCTTTCCCTTTTATGCAAATATTGCTACATTTCCTCTGAAGAATAAAGAATTATAGAAAATTAGGGTTGGAAAGGACCTTAGGAGGTTATCTAGTCCAACCCCCTGCTCAAAGCAGGACCAGCCCCAACTAGATCATTCCAGCCAGGGCTTTGCCGAGTTGGGCTTTAAACCTCCAAGGATGGAGAGTCCACCATCTCTCTAGGTAACCTGTTGCAGTGCTTCACCACCCTCCTGGCAAAACACTTTTTCCTGATGTCCAACCTAAGCTTTCCATTCTGCAACTTGAGAGCATTGCTTCTTGTTCAGTCATTTGCTACCACTGAGAAGAGTCCAGCTCCATCAGCTTTTGAACCCCCTTCAGGTAGTTGAAGGCTGCTATCAAATACTCACTCACTCACTCACCCACCCACCCACCTCTCTCTCTCTCTCTCTCTCTCTCTCTTCCCCCCCCCCCCCCCCCCCCCCCCCCCAAAATAAGGTTTCCCAGGCTCTCCTCAGAAGTCATGTCTTCCAACCCCCAATTCTGGAGAAGAACTGCCCTCTGCCAAGTCCTTAGAACTGCCCTCTGCCAAGTCCTTATTTCCTTATATTTTCCCAGAATGGTAGGAAGTGGTGAAATCGGCCATTAGAGTGTTCCCCCATTCCCCCCACCCGAGCTAGAAGGAATAGCAAGGTTTAGAGCTTCTTGCATGTTCGTGAGACTGGCTCAGCAGAAGTCAAAATTACATTGCTTGTGATAAAATTGAAAGTTGGTAAAAACTGAGTTTAGGTTCTTGGCTAAAAATGGAAAAGGGTTGGCCTCGTGACTTGATGGCAGTCTGAGTTTGATTGAGCTTTGATTCCCTAAACTTGAGAGAGTAATTTTCTTCATTGTAGTCTGGACAGAAATTAAATCATCATAGGTTTGTGGAGACTCTTTTGAGTTGTTAGGCCCAGGTATTGTAATGGGTATGGTACTGTCTGGTTTCTAGAGTAGAATATAAATCTTTTCAGCAGTTGTATAAGAAACTGTCAACAAAAATAAGTATGGGTCCCTTACTATCACATTCTAACGTACAAAGCTTGCTTCAGAGCTTTTGTGGTATTTTAGGTTGACTAAATCCTGGTCTGAAAAGTGTCCATGTACTTCCATGTCTGATGTATTGTTTTGTTCATTTTTCAACTTAATATTTAAATTAGAATGGCACTTTTTGTAAACAGTTCTTCAGTCAAAGAGAGAGGGAATTGACCTCATGTTCTAATGTAAAAATCAAACAAGAGAGTCTCTTCCAATTTAATATAATTTAGAATAATCTGTATGTATTCTAAAGGGACTCTCAAGGTTAGGCTCACAGTATTCAGTAGTGTTTACGTATACCAGGTGATTGTTTGGGGGAAAGAAGGGGAGTGGATCATCTTTTTGAACATTGATCATGCAAATCAACTCAAATGTTTTACTTAAATTCAAGATGGAAATGTATAGTTCAGTTTTGGGAAACTAATTAAACTTTCTATTCAGCTGTAGATACTTATCTCCTATTTCTTTTTTGAATAATTGCTTAAACCCCTAGCATGCATTGAGGAAAGATAAGTACTAAATCTACAATTTTAAAAAGAGCTAATTTTTTAATTAAAAAGAAAACCATTGAAATGACAAAATATGTTACCCAAGAACAGTCAAATCCTTATGAGATTTTTATTTCTTTTTGGTAGGAAACTTATAAAATTATGGTGTATCCTGATTTAAGCACACATTGTGGGTGCTTTTAACATTGAAATTTGAACTTTAAGCAGCTCCTCTGAATAGTTACTAAATAAAGTACTAAGTTTCAGGGTGCCATGTTATAAGTAGAAACAGTTGTTTATACTACAGTGACTGGGGTTTATAAATGTTGGTCTGTTGGCGCATGTTTGCGTACACATAGGATTAAAATAGATGTAATGTGGATATCCGACGCAGCTTGAAGTAGTGTTATTTACAAACTAATTTTAGTAGCCTTATTTCATTAGGTCATCATTCATTTCTAATGTGGTGTTAAATGCAAATATCCAAGTACAGCTAAGTGTACTATAAATTCACAGAGTTTTAACAGTTGCACCAAAAGGTCATGTACTCATGAGCATGCACATGTGGTTTGCAGCACCTCAAAGCAGATTGAAGTGCCGCAAACCACATGCAACGCATGTGCACCTGTTTGCCATGCTGCTAATTTGCAGCGCAGCAGGGCTTGGGTTTGTTTGGTTTTTTGACACTGGGGGATCCTGGTGTCAAAAAAACCTACCACTAAAAACAGCTGTGTGGCACATGTCAGCAGCATGTGCTGCAAGAAAAGGAGCCTGGCACCTGTGGTGGCTCCAGCCTCCCCTTCCCTAGCTGGGTCACTTTGCTGCGCACTGCAGCAGCATATATTTGTGCCACTGTTATTTGTCCCATGGGAAACCTGTACCCCTGCAAGTGTGTGCTCTTGGGGATGCGACCAAAGTGTTTAATATCCATCCTCCTATAACCTATTGCACTGTCTTTTTCAGTAATACCCTAGCTCTGTGATTACATGTGTGTTCTTAATTTCAAACCAAAAAAATGATTTATAGCTGGCTTGCTATAAAATCAATCTGAAGTTATAAATACCTTTTTGAAAGCAATTGTATCTAAATTACTTGATGGTATCAGTTTGATTAGTCTATACTGATCAGCATTAAAGTGTCTTTATTTTTTTCAGAACAAAAGAGATGAACATCTTTTGAAAAAAAGAAATGTTCCCCAAGAAGAAAGTTTAGAAGACTCTGATGTTGATTCTGACTTCAAAGCAGTAAGTTGCTTGATTCTGCAACTGCTTTTAAAATGTAATGGCTAGAAAACTTTTGTTCTTTTTTCATTTACTTGAATGATTTGAGTTTTGTATTCAGTTACAAAAGTATGAAATTGGACACACAGCAAATATGAAAGGGCATAATGCCATTGAAGTTAAGGTAGTTGCACTATACATCAGTGCTCAAATGTTTGTTCAAAAAGTTTTAATATTTAATTTAACTTTAGTCTTCCTGTTGCTAAGTAATCTTTCTCTTTTTTTTCAAGCAAAATGTAACACTAGAAGCTATATTGCAGGTATGTTGAGTTATATATCTTCATTTTTTAAAAATTAGCACTTAATGCCAATTTTGAGGTTTTTTAAAAGATTTTTACTGTTATATTACAGAATGCTACAAGTGATAACCCTGTAATCCAGCTGAGTGCTGTACAAGCTGCAAGGTAAAGAAAAAACAGTATGCATACTACTTACAAAAAGCGCCTTTGATATAAGTTGTTTATTCATCTGTCATATTTTAATTTTACAGAAAATTGTTGTCTAGTGACAGAAATCCACCTATTGACGACTTAATAAAATCTGGAATTTTGCCAATCCTGGTAAAATGCCTAGAAAGGGATGATAAGTAAGTACAGTTTAAATTTCCTCCTTTCATCAGTTTCTGTGATTAAAAGCCAGTCTAATATATTTTTTATATTTATATATATATATAAAAAATAGTTAAAAAATTATGGTCCAGAGCCAATGTAGTCTGTGGCAGTCTGTTTGCTTTTTTCACCTTGCATGTGTATAGCTGTGATTGATATGGCTGAAGGGACCTCATGAAGCAATCTTGTCCAACCTCCTGCTCAAAGCAAGACAGTCCCCAACTATATCCTAGCTAAGGCTTTGTATACCCAGCTCTTAAAAATCTCAAAGATTTGAGATTCCACAGGCTCCCTGGGTTCCAGTGCTTTACTACTCGTCTAGTAAGAGAGTTTTTTGTAATATCTAACCAAAACCTCACCCATTTCAACCTGAGACCACTGCTCCTTGTTCTGTCATCTGCCACTGCTGAGAACAGTTTAGCTCCATCCCCTTCGGAACTACCCTTCAGGTAGTTGAAGGCTGCTATTTAATCCCCTCTGTCATCTCTTCTACACATCAAATAAAACCAGTTCCCTTGGCCTCTCCTCAGAAGTCATGTGTCCCAACCCTCTAAATATTTTTGTTGCCCTTTGTTGGACTGTTACCAATTTGTCCACATCCTGTCTGTAGCAAGGTGCCCAAACTGGATGCAGTACTCCAGATGTAGCCTCACTAGTGCTGAATAGAAGGGGAATAATCAATTCTCTTCTATCTGCTGACAACACTCCTACCAATGCAGCCCAGTGTGCCATTAGCCGTCTTCACAACAAGGGCACACTGTTGGGTCATATTCAGCTTATTGTCCTCTGTAACTCCCAGATCTTTTTCTGCAGAGCTGCTGCTTAGCCAGTTAACCCCCAGTCTGTACCAGTACATGAGATTAGTCTTTCCCAGGTGCAGGACTTTGCACTTGTCCTTATTAAACCTTATGAGATTTCTTTTGGTCCAGTCATTCAATTTGTCAAGGTCTCTGAATCCTAGCCCTACCCTTCAACATATCTACTACTCCACCCAGTATGGTGTCATCTGCAAACCTGCTAAGAGTGCACTCTATCCCTCCTTCCAGATTGGTGATGAAGGTATCAAACAAAACCAGTCCCAGGACTGACCCTTGAGGCACTCAGCTTGACGCCAGCTGCCAACTAGACATCAAGCTATTTGATTACTGCCCTTTTTAAGGATGACAATCCAGCCAGGTTTCTGTCCACCTTACAGACGGCTCATCCAACCCATACTTCCTTAACTTGCTTGTGAGAATTATACGGTTTCCCGCAACAAAAGCCTTGCTAAAGTCAAGGTGCATCACATCCACTTCTATATCCAGAAAGCCAGTCATCTCATCATAGGAGACAATCAGGTTGGTCCAGCATGACTTGTCCTTGGTGAATCCATGCTGACTGTTCCTAATCACCGTCTTCTCTTCCAAGTGCTTAGGAGTGGATTCCTTGAGAACCTGCTCCATGATTTTTCCAGGAACTGAGGTGAAGCTGATCTGGCTGTAGTTCTCTGGATCCTCCTCCTTCCATTCCTTAAAGGTGGGCACTGCATTTGCCCTTTTCCAGTAGTCTTGGACCTCTCCCAATCACCACCAGTTTTAAAAGATAACAGTTGGCAGTTTTGCAATCACATCGGCCAGCTCCCTCAGCACCCTTGGGCACATCGTGTCCATCCCCATGGACTTGTACACATCCACTTTTTCTAAATGGTCCCTAACCTGTTCCATCACCACTGTTAGCTACTCCCCTCTCAATTGCTGCCAGGTGCAGTAATCTGGGAGCTGACCTTGCCTATGAAGACTGAGGTAATATTATGGATATAACTGAGATCATGAATATAAAACCTGTCAGCTATTTTTGAGAATGAGGTTTTTTTTCTTTCTGTGCTGTCCAGGCAGCCTATCTGGAGGATGTTTTTCTAGCAATGTTCTATAGGCAGCTCAACTCAGAAACCTCCCTCCCTCTGCCTCCCTTCACTTCCCATCTCCCTTCTCCCAGACTTGCACATCCTTCATGTCTGCCAAAGAAAGGGGGCTGCATATTTTTTCAGTCTTTCTTAACTTCCAAATCTATGCTTCTGACTCCCTTAGTTCTTCCTACAAAAAGCAAGGCAGTGACACCATAGAGACTAACTAATTCAGAGAGACTTAAGCTTGTGTAAGCAATCTTGCTTTGTCGGCTGCTATAAATGGACCTGTAGAGTCTGCTCTGCTGTGCCTTCTGAATTGAAATTAACTAATCTTAACTCAAATAAACATAACTAAACAATAGCATCTCTTACTGCAAGTTGCATTTCATTTCTTGTTCTACATCTCCAGGCTGCCTGGTTCAGTAACTTACTATACAGTAAGTATGTATGCACTGCAGTCTGACTCCTCCTTGTGGGGAGAGCAGGAGAGAGCAAGAAGCAGCTGCAGGCAAGTCCCAGTAGGGCAGGGGTTCAGAAAACATTTGGCATGTGGCCACTACAATTCTGTGGCTGTGGACCATGGTGTACACACACTGCTGGCTTAACTACCACTTATTATTGAAGTGCCTAGTAGTGACATAATTAGAGTTGCATTCTAAAATGGAGCATATAGTTTTTCTGTAAAAGTAGGTGACACAGGCAAAAATTTCATATCCTGTGAATTTTCTGTGTAGCTTTCTATGTATGCTTTTTTTCTTCATACATTTTTAATATAAAGTCTTTTGAAATGGGCAGAATTCTTTTTGGGCAATTCTTTTCATTGTTGACTTGGTGTATTGATCTTGGTATGGCTAGATGCTGAATAAATGTTTTTTGTTAATTAAAGTTAGATTTAGAGTCACTTTCAGCTGTTGTTCATGTTGTTCTTAAAATTTGTGCTAATTTCACAAATCTGATAGCTGGGCAGGGGAATAGGGTGTGCAGAAGCCTGATGGTGTCATGTTGCATTTACATAAAACCTTTTCCAGGAGCTACAGATTTGTTGGGTAAACCCTTCTTTGTATGATAAAAATACATCAACAGAGAAGCATTGATGAATATAATCTTCTCTGTTGGCAGATACTTTTCTGTCCTTCCTGGGTCTGCATAGTTCATTCCTTTTCTAGGCCATCCTTGAACAGTAAAATGTCTAGGAAGTGAACGCACAAAAATCTTAGTGAAGCAGTCAGGGTCATGACTTATTCAACATAAGTCATGCTGGAAATCAAAAATAAAGCCATTTAACAGTACATACTCTCTACTTCTATACCCAAAGCAAGCCTCTTACTACAGCTGCCATAAACTACAGACAATGTGCTATAACTTTCATTCTGCCTTCTTTTGTGTAAGTGCTAATGACAAACTATGAGCAGTCCTTTACCTAAATACTGTGTCTTATTATATCATGCTTATGCTATATTCAGTGTGTATGGTTTTAGATCATGGGTATCCTTTCCTAACACTTGCAATATTTCTTATTAATCTAGAGCCTGTTGAACAAGGTGTATAGTCCCCTGCCTTTTTAGGTTGAGTTGTGACAGGAGCAGCATCCACTAACCTCATTCCCATTCCAGTGCTGGCATGAAACACTAAATAATGCATTTTCAACACCACTTCAGTGGGATATAAGGCCAGATGGATCCAGTTAGTAGCAGTTATGGTTAGTGACTGTTGATACATGGTTGTGAATTGGTATGAAAACAGCAGAATCCCTTACCGTTAACTTGAGGGCACTACCACTTGTATATGTACCTATGAACATCTTGGAGGGTGGGGGTGGGAGTGAAGCTTTACTCCATGTCTGTGCTTCATGGCAACTGTTTATCTGAATGTTGATAACCTGGGGTAAGTAGAAGCTAGACCAGTATAACTTAGACCTCAGTGAAAAAAGTCTGAATTCATGAGATCTTAACAAGGGCAGCAGAAGTCAAATGTTTTAGTGGTTTTCCTCATTTTTGCTCCCTGAACATTGCAGCAACAGCATGCTCAGTTCTTGTAAAGGTAATGGGAAACTGCGTTGTGAAACCAAATGATTACTTGAACTAGGCATATATGGAGTTTTGTTGTCTTGTTTTATCTTTGGGGTTACAAGCATAGTTGTTGATGCACCAAAATGTACTTTTTTAGGAGAAACATTGCAGTTATGGGTGTACTAAAAGATTTTTTTGAGCCAATACCAATAGCCAATTATTAACGAGTCATGCTGGTGGATACCAATCCACTTGTCGATATGCAGCCCAGCAGCTTGGAGAGCAGTATCTGGCTAGTAGATCTGTCAGTGGTTTGGGTGAGGGAGGGGAAGGAATGTGGTGGGGGCAGATCCCTCTGCAGTGGGAGAGGGAGTGGGGCAGGTGCTGCTCAGCCAGGGCTGGGTTTGGGATGGAGCTGCATCAGCTCGGGGGGGGCAGATCCCACTGCTGTGTGCACCCCAGGGGGGCCATGGGGGTCATGTACCCCCTGGATCTGTGTGCAGGGTGAGAGCAGACTGTCACTGTGTGTTTGGGGCCAGGGACTGCACCAGCTTCTTCCTGGTGGGGTGCTTGGCGTGGAGCTGTACTTGGGATGGGCAGTAATACTAGGAGGGGTGGCTATGGCAGAGGGGGAGGGGGGAGGGATACAGCCACCCCAAAATTCACTGTTGCCCCCTCTGCCAGCATCACTGCTGCCCAGCCTGAGTGCTGTGCCCCCCCCCACCCCCGCCTAGGAAGAGTCTGGTGTCGCCCATGGCCCCACCTGCCTTGCACACAGATCCAGAGGGCACATGTTCCCCATGGCTCCCCCGGGGATGTGCACACAGTAGTGAGATCTGCCTTCCTGGACGAGCCTCTCAGCTTCATCCTGTGTTGTACCCTGCCCTGCATAGGCAGTGCTTGCCCCTGCCCCAGCCCCACTCTCTCCCACACTGCAGGAGCCTCAGTCTGCACTCCCTCCCTCCCACGCCCCTTCCTTCTCCCTGCCCCTTCCCCCCCAAACAAACTTCTCAGCCAGATGCTGCTCTCCAAGTTGCTGGGCTGACCGAGTGCATGCTGAGGCTGTGCGCATGCACACAGCATTTATTGGCCACATCAGCCAAAAAAAGCCGAATACCAATAATGTAGATTTTCCTTTTATTGGTGCTGATACGATATGGACTGATGTATGAGTGCACCTCTAATTGCAGTTGTTTAAAAAGTACGTAAGATATGCTTTCAGAGTTTGGGAATGAACACATACACTGTAGCTCCATTGGTCAATTAGACATCTCTTCATATGATGGGCACCTGGACTTCTTGGTATATCAAAGTCAAAGGTCCTCCCAAGCACATTGGGCTTATGTAGTTATGTGCTAGCAGTTTCTGTAGCCAGTGGCGCATGAGAGGGATGTGTCTAACACTTTTTACCTCCCCCCAGCCCCACCTGAATCAGTTTTTTGTGTTGTAGCAGTCAGCTTCTGTAACTGATAAGGCTTTAGGAAATACCCTTTTTAGTTCTCATCTTCTAATGGTTATCCCCCTAGAAAAGACTAGTTTTGTATAAAATTTGTACTTGCTTTTCTTCATTCTTGTTCCCCTAAATTTCTACAGTTCCTCTGAACTCTCTGCAGACTATTCTCACTTCTTGAAAATCATGCAGCATAGTGTACTGTAAGCATTTACAAGTAATAGCAATAGAAGTAAACTTGTAAATCTACAGAACACATTTAAGATTACCTCTTGACTCTTTAAAATCGTTGTTTTTTTGTTGTTTACAGTTCTTCGTTACAGTTTGAAGCTGCATGGGCGTTGACTAACATAGCATCAGGCACTTCTGCACAGACCCAAGCTGTGGTACAGTCTAGTAAGTACTAAAAGTTGCTTATTCTTCAAGCATGTCATGCAGTGATGAAAGAAAAGACACCCTTTAAATATAAAGTTTTTATATTAAAACTACTGAAGAATAAATTATTATTTCTAGCATCTTTCTACCAGAGATGTGGCTATTTTTTGTAACTAAGAAGCTATTTGCCAGCAATTATTTAAAATGAAGAAATTCTGGCTTGAATTGTTACCATCTTTTCTTTCCTTACTGGATTCAAGTTATACTGTATCACAGAAAGTGTTGATTCTTTGTCATTCTTTGGTTGATTTCCTAAATGAAGTGCTAGTGTTCTTCATATGACTGGAACCAAGAGGCTTGATGAGCAGTTCTTTGAGTACTTGTCCGTGTGTATTCCATTGTGGGTGCATATGCACCTCCGACATTTTACCATATCAATACCCATACAGCACGTATGCACCTTCCTCTCTCCTCATGATCCGTGTCAAGGGCATAAAGCCTGGGCGGGCAGTTGTTTTGGCTAGAGGGCAACTTAATGAATTTTGGTGAGCTGTTTAGGGCTGCATGCACAATTTTTTTTTTTCACAAGATATTTTAACAAACTACAGATATAAAAACAAATCATACTAAAAATCAGACATCTATTATAACTTTAATTTTATTTCATAAAATATTTTTGTCCTTATGTTCTTTTAGTAGTGTGTATATATACAGAGGCAATTAAATAGTTCCATATAAAGTCTTACTCTTGTATATTATTGTATATTATGTGTGTCACGGGGTGGGTGGCATATGGGGTGGATATGCACCTGTGCGGGGAGTTGTTCACACTCCAGGTCCCCGGAGCTGGCCAAGGGTTGGGGAGGAGAGGGAGTGCATGCAGCAGAGCTTGTCCAGGCTGTGTGGTGCAGGAACAGTCTGTGCCCTCCCATCCAGCCCATGGTGCTCTGCATGGGTCCAGTCGCCACCCAGGGCAGCCCACACCATGTTCCTGCCCACCCTGGCCCCAGCCAGTGCACACAACTTCCTAGCGGGACTGCTCCTAGTGGCTGCAGCTGTCCAGGTATTGCTCGGTTTCCCCCACCCCCAGTGGCTTTTCCTCCTCCTGCTGCAGTGCTTCAGGCAGCACAGGGAAGCCATGGGGGCATATGCCAGGCAACTTGCATCTAGCCATGCAGAAGGGAAGCTGCAGCTTGGGTGGCTTATATCCTAGCATGTTGGGCTCCAGTACCAGCTGCCTTCCACCAGTGTAATGAGCAGAAACCTGGTTGGGTGGTGGTGCCTGGCACACGTCCCCATAGCTGCCATTGCTATTTGGCCATGCAGCAAGGGCAGAAGGAGTTGCTGCTGGATGTGCAGGTAACAGAGGAGTATTTGGGTGGCTGCAGCTGCCCCAGGAGCAGCCCCAGGGAAGCTGTGTATGTTATCCCAGTGGGGATGAGCGGTGCAGGCTGCCCCAGGCAGGAGTGGGCGGGTCTTGGTCCCATGTGCAGCCACAGGCCGAATCCAATAAGTTGGCTAGATCCAGCCGGTGGGCCATATTTTGCTCACTCCTGCATAAAGGGCGGTGCACATTTCCTGCGCCTCAGTTCTCCTCTCAGCTGCCTTGGCTGAAGCAGGTGAGGTTCTGCAGTGTATTTCAGACCACAGGCTTGGTTTATGGCTGTTATTGAGAACTTACCTGTTCTTTTCTTCTCCCTTTTGCTTTTATAACTTTTTTAGTTGACTTCTCTCTTTCTTTTTGTTTGTATCTGCCATTTTTCAGTAAGGCCTGAAACTTTGCTAGTCTATACCACATGGTTTTTCTGAGTGAAGCTTTTTTTTGTCCTTCCAGTGGTTGGCATAACTTCATCTGAGCTGCTCAGTTTCAAGATATGTCTGTCTTGTGATAGGCTTGGGCTTACTATGGACACACTGGCCTTGTCTACATGAGATGCTGACTGCACAACAGCGTCATGTGGCAAAAACCATGATGCAACACTACTGCTTAGTACTGTTAGGCTACTGCACAGTCAGCATCACAAAAAAGGCATTCCTTGATACTACTGGACAGTAAGTCAGGTTACTGTGCTGTCATTCAGTACTTGTTCATACAAGTATTAAATGACTGTGCAGTAACAACAGTGTAGTCAGCATCTCATGTATACACAGCCACTAAGTACTTTTATTTTATGTGGGAAATGAGCTCTTTGCAAATTTATCATTTTCTCTTGGGCTTTGGAAGACTGACTAGACTCCAGGTTTATCTCTGGGTTGGCTTCTGACCCTGGAAGGTACTTATTTGGGTACAGACTGTCCAGAGATGTAAATTCCCTTTTGAGAAGATCATCTTCCAGGGAGTTGCAGGGTCAGTGATGGTTCTAGGAGAGACCCTGGGCCTGGGACACCTTGAGGAGGATTTGTTTTGCCCTCGTCTCACTCCTCTGAGGTTTGCAAGCCCACATGTTAATCCTGATAAGACCATGGTGCATTTCAGCATTCCTGCCTGGTGTCAGAAAAACTACATTTTCAGTGCTTAGAAAGCATAAGGCTAAGTGCTTAAGGCCTTACTTTGCTTTTCCTCCAATACTTAGCTGTCATCAAACCAACACTCTGGCACCACAGCTGGAGCCCTTGGTGCCAGTTGTTCCACAAAAAAAGTGTCTCAACAACTCCCTGCCACTTGTTCTGGTCCACTGTTTCCTGTGATGATGCTATGTTTGATTGTCAGCATTAAATGCAGTCTTTGCTGCATTTCTTAGCCTCACAGGTACTGATCCTGGATCTGTCAGTGGGAACCATCAGTTGAAATCTTCATGTCTGACATTTCAGAAGAGTTTGATTCTAATACACTAGCTCCCTTGCCATCCTGCTTGGGCTTTGGAACTCCCTTGGAAAGAAGAATTGGACCCCTGGATTCCCCTGTCATGTCATGAGTTTTGGTCTAGTGGCTGTCAAAGCCTTCCTGGCTTTGTCCCTCACTCAAAGAAGAGATGGCAGTAGTCCATCTCAGAATCACAGGCCCTCTCTTCAAACCTGAGGTTTTGTCTCCCTGGAGCTAGGACCACTCTGGTGGAAGAGCTTCCTGATCTTAAATCACCACCACCTTCCTCTACTGAAGGGATAGTCATAGCTCTTTTTGCACTGGAAATGGACCTCTTCAGTGGTTTTCAGGATCTCATAAGGGATGGTGGCACAAGCTTTGGGGATTCCATTGAAAGAGATTGGCTCTTCACATAGCCTGGTGGATGTTTTGCATTGGTCTACATCTAACAAAGCCACTCTTCCCAGCAGTGAGGATCCAGCCAGGATAGTATGGCAAATATTGGTCTCCTTTGCCCCAGTCATGCAGAATTTTGACTGATGGTACCAGTTTCCTTTCAGAGGTTCAGAATATTTCTACACACACGTGCTCTCTTCCCTAATTATAGCTGCAGGTAATGAGAAGGTGAGAATTTTGTAGTACTTGCTTGGGATGAAGTTTTATTACTCTGCTAGTCTGCAATTCAAGGTAGTTAGTTGTCAGGCACCTATAAGCCAATATAACTTCAGAATTTGTTTGGTTAGCAGTCTTTGTTAAGAGGTTGCCTCCAATTCTTGGGAAGTCTTTACTGTGTTCCTTATAGGGAAATAGCTTGTTTACAGAATTTCCCTACAAACTGCACTAGAAGCAGGTGCCACCTGCACTTGAGTACTGGCCACAGTGAATGTCATGAGGCAGTCTTTCTGGCTATATGGCTCTAGTTTCCCAAAGGAGTTTTTAGAATATGCTAGAATGGCAGAGTTTTTCAGTTCCAAGAGAGACTGTGTATGTCCTCTAGGGCTATCTTCCAGTCTTTGGGGGTCTATGCACTGACCTCAGAGAAGAAGTATACATACAAGCCTTTTCAGCTAGAGATCACCTCAGCATTTGCCTTCTGCTCTGCCCTTTCTGTATCAGGGCACCTGAGAGTGAGCCAGCACTTTCACAAAAGGCAGTGTCCTTCATCACCACCTTCCTCCACTCACCATTTTCTAAGCAGTAGAGAAAACCTGTACTAGATGATCAAGAGGGGCAGTCCATTCCCCATGAGTCCTTTCTCTCTTCTTTTTTGTTTAGCTCTGCTTGGCCCTGTTCCAGCATGCCTGAGACCATATCATGGCAGGTTAGTGAGTCTTAGATGCACTTTGTGGCTGTTTTATACAATCTAGTTCAGCATGATACCTATTCCAAACTCCTTCCCATCCTTTTTCAGGGCCTCATCTAATGAGATTTGGCTTCAGCAAGAGGCCTGCTTCATAACTTTGGATACCATAGAAGGAACTGCTATACAGCAAAACAGAATTGAATTCTGTGCTCATTACTCTGATCCCAAAAACCAAAGGAGGATAGCACTTGAGCATAGATTGAGCTCTTCTAGCTGCAAGCTCAAGTTTAAGGTGGCTTTGTTGGCCCCCATGATCCCTTGTCCTGGAATTGGTTCACCTCTCTTGACCTTAAGAATGTGTCTTTTCATACAGTCATCACATCTTTAGACATAATATCTCCAGTTCATGGTAAGTCAGAACTATAAGGTCTTCCCATTTGGACTGCCAGTGGTCCTCAACACCTTCACCAAGGTCCTTGTAATGACGGTAGCAACCCATCCCTGAAGGTTGTCTTATATAGACATCTAGCTAGCAAAAGACAAGGAAGCTTTGAACTATTCTGTGCTTGTTCCACATCCTGGGCCTCATAGTAAGCTCCCAGAAGTTGAAATAGCCCCAGTCCATGACTGGATTTCATGAAAGCTGTTGTAAATTGTTTCAGCCAGAGCCTACCTTTCTCAAGACTGATTGTTTGCAGTCCTGGCAGCACCTCCTCATAGAGCTCAGGGGCAATTTCAGCAACTTGCCTGTCCATCCTGGATCATGTGACCTCTTCCATCTGTTTGATGTTACTTACTAGATTAGATTTTGGAAGCAGGCATATGTGGTTAGAATCTGTCTCTCTTCTAGGAGAACACCTGGATACGGAAGGATACAGAAGTTATCTATTCACGTGCTTATTAGGTCTATTCTTCAGCATCTTCTGGGGGCAGGAGACAGTTATTTCATCACAGGCATCATTTATCAAGTTGGGGGGCATTAGCAAACAGCCTTCATGTGGAGAATATGGATCCTGAAGGGGTCATCCTGAAGAGAAGCTACATTTTAAATATCTAGAAACTCAGTGCAGTCCACAGGGTTTCTCAAGCATCTCTTCATCATTACAGGGCATCATATGCAGTTTATGATGAATACTACTGCAACCAACTTTTATAACAAATAGGGAAAATGTACAAAAATGCATTCATCATCTGGAATTGGTGTCTTTATCACCAGGGATCTGGGTTTTCCATCTCTAACCGTAAAATGGAAAAAAATGTAGATTTTCCCCTTTACCCAAAGAAAACACGGATTTCTCATTTGAACAGAGAAACCCATGGATTTTGCACTTTTCCAAACAGTTCTCTTCAGGCTGGCAGAGTTCCAGGTTGCAAGGGACTGGGGAGAGCAGGAGGAGGACAGTAAAGCAGGGGGTGCCATGTGCATGTATATTCACATGGCCACCAGGCAGCCTGGAGAGCAGCTCCCTCAGGTAAGTTGGGGAGGGGAATTGAGGCCGTCAGGGAGGGAGGGAGTTGGGCAGGACTGGGGCTGCTGCCCAGCTAGGTGGTACATAGGGCTTGGGGCCCAGGGCTGGAATGCAGGGCCCCAGAATGCAGGGTGGGGCCAGCTCCCTGCCACTGTGTGCACTCTTGGGGGGGCCCAGGGGAACCCATGCCCTCCAGATCTGTGTGCAGAGCAGGCACAGACTTGGGCTCCCTGCCCTGCAGCCATCTGCCAGGGCCTCAGCCCAGCAGGTGCAACCCAAGATTGTGGGCCACGCAAGGGAAGCTCCTTACCGCTGCAAGCTCTGGGCTGCCCTGGCAAGGTGTCACCTGCCTGTGCTGCCACAGCAAGGAGCACAACCCTGTGCCTCTGTCCCCACTGCTGCTGTGCAGGTAGGGGACACCTCTCCAAGGCAGCATGGAGCTTGCAGTAGCAAGCAGCTTTTCCATGCAGCCCAGCTGTGCCCTGCAGTGCTGGGTTGCATCCCCTGAGCTGAAGAGGCTCTGGGATAGGGCAGCAGGGCAGGGAGCCCATGCCTGCAGTGGGCAGCCTGTCCCTATCCCGCACACATCTCTGGGGGAGCCAGCCCCACCCCCCACCCAAGGCCAAGCCTGGACCTACATTCTCTGAGCTAAGGAAGCAGGGAGAGCTCTGACTTCCCATGATAAAAAAAACAAACAAAAAGCAAAAACCCAAAATCAAATACCAAAATGTATAGGTATTTAGAGTTTATTTTATTATAGTGATTGAGATACTGGTAGGCTTCCAAATTGCTTTAAAATTGTAAATTTATCAAGAAAACATTGTGTTCAGCTGATACCTATATATATAGTGGCCATTCATTTTAATCACAGATTTTGGGGTGTTTATCAGAGAATTTACAATTTCTTTATCACAGTTTGTGATTATTTTTTTTTTATCAGGGAAGACCAGGATCCTTATTTATCACCTGGCAGCAATGCACCTTCTGGGTCTTAAGAATACTTGAGTAGATGGTCTTAGCAGGCTCTCCTTCACAAATGGGATATCAAGGATTTTGTCCTGTAGGCTAGCTGTATGGTAGTTGGCCATTTAGAGGTCCAAGAGCAAACCCATATGAAGCAAGTACCAGATTAAGTAAATGGGATATACTTTAAACTTTCAACTGAAGTGAGGGTTCCCCTTTCTGCAGTTCTTTTGTGGTTGCACCCCTGGTTGATGTTGAAAGCTTATTGCTGATAGTTTGATTTTTTTTTTAAACTTTTTGCACAGCTGTATTTTACTGTGCAATTATTTGCATTATGTACCTAATCCAAAACCCATGGAAATCAGTGGAAGTTCTCCCATTGACTTTGGTGGATCATGAATCAGCCTTAATTTTGAATTTTACAGAAAAACTCTTCATGTTTTAATTTTAACATTTTAATGGTGAATCTCACATGTTCAGGTTATTGTTCAACTAGAAGACAGATTTTTGCAAAACTGAATTAAGAGGGCAGCTACATAGTTTCAGAACAGCCAGTACTAGATGTATAAAGTTAACTTTTTAAATTGCATTAACTTGCAGAATGAAGTCAGAATTGCAGAGAAACAGCAAAATCTGAAGATCGTGTCTACAGTTCTCATGTCTCTTGAGGTTAAACAGTTTTTCCACACAATTGTCGTTACACAAATTACCCCATGAGACTATCTATATTCCTTTGTCAAGTTGAGCAGAAAAAGTATAGTGATTCTTTTTCTTACAAAAAGAACAAGACATGATGTCTAGATGCTCTTGACATTATGCATGTTTGGTTTTCTCCTCTACTGCTAATTTTTCTTTTCCAAAATGTAGTACTGTCAAAGTAAGCTATTTTTCCTCTAGCTCTTATAGAATAATTATGGATGCATTTTTTTGAATTTTCTAATCACGAGAAGGCTAACATGAAATATTTCATTGCCTTCTCAGAATGTGGCAAAGTTGTGGAATCTAATATGAACTATTTACTTTAAGCCCCCCAAGTACTGGAGGTTGGCTTTGTGTTCCAGTCAAGTTCCACAATGTAGTCTTGGTTGTCAGGAAAGGGATGCAGGGGATATTCCATCAGAGTGGGAGAGCTGTGGATCAGTGATACTGAATTTCACAGGCACTCGGGAAGGAATGCTTTTAAGTGCTGATATGCTGAATACCCTCTTAACTTACCTATTGAAGGATACTGCTGTGATACTAATCTTTAGGTAATTTTATCAAATTCTTTTGCAATTCACCTAAAGTGTGTACAATTTTTCCGTTGATCTTGCTCATTCATGGCCTCCAATTATCTCATTAAATGACCAATAGTAATTGTGCCTTTTTTTTTTTTTAACAATTTTGTTGCATATTATTCTGTAAAAAAATGTACCTTAATTTCCCTAGCTTGAATATTTTAGGATTTACAGAATACAGTGGGTAAAATACAGTCTTATTCATCAGTATATTGGTCGATTTTTAGTTTCTTTAACAGGTCTATAAGATAAAGTAAGATAGTGAACAAATGAAAATAAGCTTTCCTTTCAAGAAATGAGCTGGTTGAGGGGAAACTGGATAACTTAGGGGAAGTACTACTGATATGGATTATTTTTATCCCTGTGTCATCTGTTCAAATGCAACACAGTTTGTTGAAAACATTAATCACCAACTAATAGCCAGTTGGTCTCTGATGGAACTTGACTGTCTTGCTTTGTAATGCATACTTATATCAACTGAAATTGCTGGTATTGTAGAAGGCAGAGAGATTTTGACTGTGTGGGGCAGCAAAGTTAGTGGTTACATAGTGTGGCATTTTCTTCAGGTCTGGAATAAAACATGTTAAGAGTTTTAGATACAATCTACATCTGCAATATTGTATCTAAGTGTATAGTGGTCAGATCAATATTTTTTTAATCTTAATTATCAGCCGCTATTACAAATTTAAATTATTAATACTCTGTATAAATATTTAATAACAGACCAAAATACTACATACTATTTCAATCATGTCCCACTAAAGCTAGTCCAATCTGTTCATTTTATAGATGCAGTACCACTCTTTTTGAGACTACTCCATTCACCACATCAGAATGTTTGTGAGCAAGCTGTTTGGGCCCTTGGAAATATTATAGGTAAGTGTTAACTGTATTTGTAAAATAACTGAAATTAAATCAGGGACCACTTAATTTTTTAATCTGACTTTTGAACACTGGCATTACCATATAAGACTATGTTTCCTCTAAAAGCTATAATTTAATATAATATTTCACATGGCAAGAATACATACTTATATTCTTATTCTTATTTTTGAAGAGTTAGTAGCTTCACTTGCTATATGAAATTTTAATAGGATAAATTTGTGCCTCCTATAATTTTATTTAACAGCAACTTTTGGTACCAGATTACGGATGAGGAAACATAGAATTTCAGTATCCCAACCTAAATCATTGCATACATTTCAAGGTTTCCCATCTTGAATGTAATTTTTTTTTAAACAATTTTCATTTCTGTAGGTGATGGTCCTCAGTGTAGAGATTATGTCATATCACTGGGAGTTGTCAAACCTCTTCTGTCCTTCATCAATCCCTCCATTCCCATCACCTTCCTTCGGAACGTCACATGGGTCATAGTAAATCTCTGCAGGAATAAAGACCCCCCACCGCCTATGGAGACAGTTCAGGAGGTAAATAAAGAATTATAATGGCACAGATAACTTTTATACCTTAATTTTGGGTTAGGGGCCAAATCTTTCATGTGGACACATAAGCTAAAACTTTCATAAATGTGTATGACACTGCCTGGTTGTTCATTTTAATTGTTACATATGAGAGTGGATACTGGTTACCCGATCTTTAACCTGAATTACGGTAAAGTTGTCAAAAAAATTCAAAGCTGTAGAATGTGTTTACCTGTGCAGTTATTTACTCAGCAGTTTCAGACTTGTACCAAACAAGAGACTACTACAAACATGGTTCTGTACATACAAGTAGTTATTCAAATGAAATTACTTTCAGTGAAGCAGAATGTAAGTAAACTAGTAATCTTAGAAATTTATGAAGCATTTGGGGATACTTACTTATTAATTCTGTGCTTATTCTTAATGTATTGGTAATTTAACATCAGCTCTCATAAGTAGCTGGGGAGATCACTGTAATTGTCTAAGTAGTGGCTTTTTCTGCAATGGAGAAATGGCACTAAATTTTGTGAACTTTTTTTTCCAGATTTTGCCAGCACTGTGTGTTCTCATATACCATACAGATATAAATGTAAGTAAAAATGAAAGTGTTGTCCTACATTTTAGGCACTTGTGTGTATATTTTTTTTTGCGGGGGGGAAGGGGAGTCCTTAGAGATTAAATGAAAATTGGATTTACATAATAAGCTTGTTTTTTTTGTTAACCTGGGTATATTTAAGCGCACACAATAAAAATGATAGTGGATGCATCTACACATACTATTAATGTACCTGAATAAACTCTGGTGCAGCGCGCATCAGAGTTTATTGCTTCCAGGTACAGCATTTACACATGCACCGGGGACCGCAGCACGTTTTGCTGGGGCAGAGCAGCCCTGCTGGCAGGGGCCCAAGGTGTCAGTGTGCCATCCTGGAACTGATCTGTCCCAGCTCAGCGTGCTGCAGAGGGCCTGGCTCTGGGGCCTTGTGCTTAGCCACAGTTGTGCAGCTTGGCCTAGGCTCCTTGAAAATGCCAAGGCTAGCGACAGTGGATGTGCTTCGAAAGGAGAACTGGAAAATGGTCTGGGTAATGTCTAGCCCAGTGGTGGCCAACATTTTTGGCAGGCATGTCACATGAGTCCTGCACCCTCCCCAAGTGCCACTCCAATCCCCTTCCCCTGCCTGGTCTGCTGCTCTGTTTTGTGCTTCCTGTCCGATCTGCTACTGTACTGCTTGTTCCTTCACTGATCTTGTGTGCCCCACACAGAAGCTGCCTGGGCCACTCGTGGCATGTGTACTGCAGGTTGGCCCCTTTAGCCTAGCTTCTGCTTTGTTGCTTGGAAGGAAGAGATACAGGTTCAGACACCTTTCTGGGTGAAGGGGGCCTATTAGCCAGGTCTCCTGCTCCTCAAGTGCCCTATAGGGCCAAAACATCATAAGGCTCCCCACCTGGTAGTCATGATTTTTCTGCAACTAAAATTTTGGGACTTAACCTGCCTTTATGCAAGTATCTGGGCGATCCTGTTCTTACACCTGTAACAGCCCCTATTAGCCATCCTCTTCAGGATTTGAATACCAGACCTTCATCACTGTAGCGCAGGCTTAACTGGCAGTAAGAGGGCTTTATTTAAGGGCTTTACAGAAGAATATAAGAAATGCCATTTGCTAATTCAGACCATAGGTCCATCTAGCCCAGGATCCTCTCTCTCACAGTGGCAGTGTGTGGATGCTGAGGAGGAAGGTGAATAGGGTTTGTCCAGAATTATGTGGGGTGTGTCCCCTGGTCCTTTTATTAGTTTTAAACCTACTATCTAATAGTTTGATTTCCCCCCCACACACATCCCCAATTCTAGTATTGAGACATCCATAGAATCAAAGAGAAGTAGAGCTGGATGGGACCTCAAGAGGTCATCTAGTTCAGCTCCTGCCTGAGGCAGGATCATCCCCATCAAAGCCATCTATACAAATCCATTATCTAACCTCTTAGCAACTGCATATACATGAGGATCTCTTAAACCCACCAATTCCAAGATTTAAATCTAGACATCCCACTTGGAGAACATCGGTTCAGCTTGAGCAAGACTTATTTAACCTCCAAGATGCCTGGATGCAAGATTGGCTCAATTCCCCCCCTAATACAGAAATATCATTACAATTCCCACCATTACACCAGCTGGTTTTGATCTCCCTAGACATCTTTGGTTTTCTCTAAACTGAATCAGTACAGGACATGGCAGATGTGGATTTCTGTTACATTGGTGGGGCTGGACTAGTTCACCGAACTGACCTGTGATTGCAGCACCCTTTTTCAGACTTCGAATCGCATCACCTCTGAATGTTCTCTTTGTCGTTTAATGGAACTGTATTGGAGCTGCACAATACTACACCTAAGGCAATCAGCTGGTTGCAAAATTTGGACATAATTGTGAATATTTTTCGTTTTGCTTTGTGATTACTGTATTATATGCTAAATAAAAAACATAATAAAAAACCTTTTAGCAGAACTACAGTCAGCTTGGATGCAACACATAACACTCTAATGTGCCACAGGTAAAGCAGGGTGACCAATGTCCTGCTATTACAAAGGCAGGAAGAATGCCCCACCCACTGTTACAGAGGAAGAAAAAACCCCACAGCCTGTACCAATCTGACCCTGAGAAAAACTGCTTAGAGAAAAATTGCTTCTAACCCCAAATAATGGCAACCAGGCTGACCATGACTGGAGGGGCAAGACTCTCTAGCCCTTCAGGCTTAAGTTCCAGCAGGAACATTGGCACACCCCAGTCAAAAGCCCCAGCCTTGGCTGTAGCCAATACCCAATGGTTTTGAGAAAAGTTTTAAAAAACAAAAAAGCTCTGATACATGTAGCATTTGAGGGGGCTAGAGGGAATGAAGTTCCCTCCAGCCCCATGCAGCAGCTGACAAAGACCAGAAACATGGAAAGAACATAGATGAGGGATTGGCAGCATTTTTGGGCAGAGTGTCAAAAACACCCGCAACTTGGACTCATAAAATGTTGGTGTGCCAGGGTGGATGGCGGGGGAGTTGAGGGGCCCAATCTTTGTTGTGGCTGTGCAGCCATGGACCCTTTCCTGCCATCTGCCCCGAGACACATGTGCCAACCAAAATGCCTTTGCATGCCACACTCTGGCACCTGTGCTGCAGGTTGCCTACCCCTGGCCTAGATCTTCCATAATCAATGGCTGTCCAGCCTCTCCTTGAGCACTTTCACTGAGAGACAGTCCATAACTTCCCTAGCGAGTCTATTCTGCTGCCTCACTGATCTAACAGGTTTAGTTTGGATATCAGGAAAAACTACTATTTTGCTGAAACTTCAGGCCATTTGTCTGTGTTCTCCTCTGTGCAGCAACAGAGAAGATATGCTTTCTGCTATCATGTCCCCTCTTAAGTACTTTTCCCACAAACTAAAAATGCATAGCACCTTCAGCCTCTCCTTGGATTACTTGCTTTCCAAGTGTTTTACAGTAAAAGCTCTGTTATCCAGCATCTCCTGGGAATGGGGGATGCTGGTTAATCAAATATTCCAGTTAATCAAATGTGTACTGTCTGGTGCACTCCCTGGCTTCAGTGTGCCAGGGGACAGGGAGGGGGCCCCTGCGCAGGGTGCTTTGCCCTGGGCTGTGGGCTGAAGAAGTGGCAAAGAAAAATTCTGCTTGTGGTGGCAAAACCCAGAAGCAATGCTTCTGCTTTCACTTTTGCCGTATCCCTTGGATGCTGGTTAATAGAGTTTTCCGGCTAATAAAGTGCCGGTTAACACAGCTTTTGTTGTATAATCTTTATTGCCCACCTCTGGACCTTTTCCAGCTTCTCTCTGTCCTTTTAACATGTGGATCCCAAAACTTTATACAATATTTTAGATAAGGCCTGACTAGTGCCAAGTAGTCTTGTACCTAATGCCTTTATTGATGCATCCCCAAACCGCATTTGCCTTTTGTGCAGCTGCATCATAAATAACACATCCCTATTTACTTTTTGTGTACCATTTACTGTTTTGGAAACTACTTTCATGTCTGCTCCTCAAGGGTCTCTTGTTTAAACTGAGAAGTCCTGTCTTTTTAGTCTCATATAGAAGCCCTTCTAACCTCTGATCTTCCTTGTTGCCTTTCTTTGTATCTTTTCTAATTCTTCTATACCCTTTTGAGGTGTAGACACCAAACAGCATGCGGTGTTCTTTACAGTTGATAACTTGCCCAAAGCTAAATGGAATTTCATGGGACAAGCCGAAAATACCTATCTACCCTGTAAGCTTCTCTGACAAATTTTAAAGGTCTATTGCAAATGATGGCTGTAGGACAGCTGCTTAGTTGAAAAATCTGTTAATGAAATATGTTGATCAACCTAAATTATGGGGATTGCTTCTGGCTTGCCCCCTGCTACGAAGCATCTTTAATCCTGGAAGAGTCCAATGTGTATTTGACCAGGGTTTAGATTGAAAACACCTGATTCAGTTCACATACTAGTGCTTTCTGGTAGTCTCTAAAATGGAATGTTTCAGCTGTTTTGAACAGCATGATATAATGTATGGCAGTTTATAACAAAGTGACACACTAGTGCTGGACCTAGAATTCAGAAAGTCTTAGATTGGAGTCTCATTAGCATGGTGTCCTCAGCACTTAAAGCTAAGACAGGATAATGTCACAACCTTAACAAAGCTCCTGAGACTGGACACTCAACAGACTGCTGTGCCTGAGTACCACAGCTCTCAGTCTAATGCACTCTTAAACTTCCATGATCTCCATACACTGCAGCATGGGCACAGGCTTGCTTTCTTTGTAACTCCTTTGTGGGACCAGGATATTATGAGTCAGTGATGCAATTTCTTCAGTAGTTTTACACATACTTTTCCTTCGGCTCTGAACTTATTTGTGGTCCCGGTTTACAGTTACAGACATGGAAGCAGATGGGCACTCTCTGTAACCATTCCAAATAAACAGTCTCTCACTTTTACCTAGCACAAGAAGTACAGAGGTTTATATGCGTTTACCTACATCAGAGGCCTCGCCTTTCTCAAGTATTCTTTGGCCTTTAGTCAGCGATTCTTTGGAGTCCAGAATTTCCAGCCTGCGACTCATAGCTTCTCTGAATGATTGACTGCCTCATTCCTGCAGTCAGCTTTTTGCTTCTGATCCCTTCTCCCTCTCTCAAATACTTGATGTGATCCTTTCTTTATAATCTCTAGCCCCTTTGTCTAGAGACCCTGGGATCACCCTTGTTAGGTTATCTAGGAGTCACCAGCCCTCTTGGTTTTAGACTTAGAGCTAGTTTGCACTGGGTTGTAGCTGTCCCTTTGTTCAGGGGGTCTCCATTTGAATAGATGATCATCAAAGCTTGACAGCCCCCTGAGCTCTGTGCCAGGTGCAAGAATTCCACCCTTTACCTCCTGTGGGCTTCTTTCAGAATGCAAACAAAAGATAGCAGAAAAGGCAACAAAGCTCTGCATTCACAACAGAGTTTGCACTTTGACACAGATAGCAGCTACCAAACATCAGGCAAGAATCATAACTAGTTATATATAACTAGATTCCTGTTAGCACTATGTATGTATATCTTAATAAGATTACAAGTCGACTTTTGTAATCAAAGGAGAGCATGTATATTAGCAATCTTAGCAGTATTAGGGGAACAGTTCAGTACTGTCTCTATCTGCCTGCAATATCGCATGCTCTTCTTTCATCTGTATTTTTCTTGGTGGTTATCCACAAAGATACAGACCAACAGGGCTGGTCCAATACTCAGACCAATAGGGCTGGTCCAATACTGCGAAACCTGCTGCTGGAGGGGGCCCCCACAGCTAAGGGGACTCCTGTGTCTGGCTGCTCCCTACCCCCCCCCCACCACTGCTGGCTTCTTTGGCTGCTTGCCACCCCTGCTGCCAGCTTATTTGGAGCAGGGGTCTCAAAACTATTTCTTGCAGGGGGCCTCAAAAATTGTAGGCCAGCCCTGCTGCCCAAGCCCAACCCTTCTCATCTTGTGCTGATGAAATTTGATCAAGATAGTATTACTGCAGTTCTGGAACTACCCTTAAAGTATTTTTAGTTCAAAAAAAAGGAGGGGGGCGGGGGAGGAAGGGTACATGAAGAACTTGGAAACTTGTGTAGCGGGGCAAATGATTATCTATTTCACAATTACAGTTGCTAACATTTTACTGATTGTCTCTTGTATTGTTGAGCTCTTTGGAGCAAATTGCATGTTCTTCTGTTTTCAAAGGGGTATGTGGACCATTGATCATTAATTAGAATATATACAATTGTGATCTTGCCACTTTATGAATTTTGTTTTTTTCAATATATAGATTCTCGTGGACACTGTTTGGGCTTTGTCCTACCTAACAGATGGTGGTAATGAACAGATACAGATGGTGATCGATTCAGGTGTTGTACCTTTTCTAGTTCCTCTTCTGAGCCATCAAGAGGTTAAAGTTCAAGTGAGTCTGTTTTCTTTTGCATTGGAATATTTCTTTAAGTTATTTACCAAATGGCATTGGTCCTAAAACAAACATTTGCTGAACATTTAAATTAGAATTTACAAGTAGATTATCTACAGATAAAAGCAAACCACAAGCCCTTCACCTGGACTAGGAAATAGTTATTTTGAAATATTTTAGTTGTAGTGCAGAAGTTTGCTTTTTTTTTTTTTTAAATGTGTGGGTGGGAATCAATCCTAGACTTCCTCTGAAGGCTAATTCTTATTGGCCAACAAATGTTAAATATTCCTAGCATGAACTAAGTTTTTAACACATGTTGGTTAAAATATCTAGAAAGCACATCCCTTTTGTCCAGGGAAGACAGTCACATACTATCTTGTATAACATAAAGAAGATGATACGGCAATGAAATTGTATCTACTAAAATGTATATTTGATTTGAGTGCTTGTCAGATGTACATTTTGTGATGTCAAGAATAATAAAAACATAAATAACATTTATTCTTCATAATTTAAAATGTGCTTAACATTAAGCTTTGTTCTAGATCCTCATACTTTTATTTAGTCTTTTTTATAAACTGTATAAATTTAGGGGTCTTTTTTCCCAAGCTTGATGTTTCTTTCTCTCTCTTGCATGTTTTCTATTTTGTTAAAAGATGACAGTAATGAACTTTTTCCTTAATTAGCTTTAATAAAATTAGCCTTTTTCCTTAATAATCTCCCTTTGCTGTCAGGCTCTTTTCCCTCAGAAAAGGAAGCCAGTGATATTCTGAGACTCAGCTTTTCCTTAGTTTGCAAACTTTTCTTCCTGCTTGTATTCATTCTTTTTTGAGCATTCCAGTGTTAGATGAAACTTTAATTGTTTTCAATTAATCTATTCAAATTATCAGACTGAGAAAAACCAAACAAAAATCTTCATTATGTTTCAGAAGAGAGTTTCAAGTATCTGGAAAATAAGTATATAATTATGAAGTTGCATGTTAGAAATGGGACATATTGACAAAAATGGTACCTTGTATTTTCCTCACTGTGACAAATATAATACAATCTCTAAAGTATGTACTAATCTATTATGGTTTGAAAGATGTGGTGTATCAGAACCAGGTTATCTGAAGTGCTATTTTTCATCTATTATTTCACTATAAGAAGGTATTGTTGATTTTTAATTCTTTAGCTTCAGTTATTTGGTGCCTGTAGTCCCAAGTGTATAGGGGCAAAGGTGACTGCTACATAGACTAATATTTAATTAAAGGAAATCAGAATTATTATTTTGGGACCTTTTGAGTATGAAAATAAATTGTCAGGTGCCATACTCTTTTACTAAAGTTGGTATTTAGATAAGAAAACTGATGAATTCTTGCCAGCTTCAAAAACAGGAAAACTAGAAGCTAGGTTATAAGTGAGTACTCTGAAGCCATAGCAAATAGCACAAAATGACTTATTTGCTATGGTATTTGTATATTTGTCATGTTTACTTAAGTAATACTTTGAAATTTGACTCTTGAGATTTGTCAAGCAAATTCATTTAATGAAAATTATTATTTTTTTTTTTATACATCATGTCAACTCTTAGTTGTTACCAGACCAACGCATAGAAAATTAAAGTCCACTTTGAAAGCAACTTTAGTCTGCTCAGTAGAAATTTAAAAAAAAAAAGTCTTCTCTTACTGTAGTACAGACCTGAATTGAGAAGTGGCAACCAAGGGAAATACGGACCAAACATAGCATTGTTTCATGCAACTCAAATATGACCTGTGAATTAACTGTGGTCTTTCCTCCTTTTGTTGTAATTTATTGACTTTCTACCCGTGTCATTTTGACTTCAATTGGAATGCTTTAATTCAGGAAAACACTGGACCCTGCTCTTTCACTTTGGGAATGGGTGGTTGTGCAGGAACTCCACCTCTGCTTATGAAATTCTGTGAATTTCTAAGCATAGTAGGAAAACAAAATACCAAATTTTATAAAGGGATACTCTTTTTTTGGAATTGTCCTTATATGAGCACAAGTAGTGACAATATCTGTAATAATTACGTTGGTTTTTTTCCTTCAAATGTAGACAGCAGCCCTGAGAGCAGTAGGCAACATAGTAACTGGTACGGATGAACAGACACAAGTTGTTCTCAACTGTGATGTTCTGTCTCACTTCCCAAATCTCCTGACGCATCCAAAAGAGAAGATAAACAAGGTATATTCTGTCTTTTAGTTTCTTTTCTTTCTTTCTTTCCATCTTTGCCTTTTAGATTAATGAAGCAAGATTCTTTTGTAGTATGTGGCAGGCAGAACCTCCAACTACTGGAGAGCAGGATTAGCTTGATTTCAAATTAATGTTAAGGGTAAAATTTGAAGCTGTTCAGCCTTCCATTAATCATCGTGCCTTCAGAATGGTCATGCACTGTTCTGAGACAAGAGCAGGGGTGCTCGTATGTCCAGAGGCCAAAATAACATAGAGGAAGGTGGATTCCTGTGCTTGGAAAGGAGCTGGGATTGACACAGCCTACACTACTACTTCCATCTTCTCGCAGTTGTGCATTAATAAGGGGGCTCCCTACTCCAGGAGAGGTTTGAGTGCTAGAGGGAGGAAGTGGTCAGAGCCTTTTTCCTGTCATGGAGCTATACTGGGATTCTTTGTGCTCACTGAGATTCCTTCCACTCCAAAGTGGGGGATGAAGAAGCAGCTTCTGGTCTCCCTTGCCTACATATCTTTAAGACACATGGTTCGTCTCCTGTTCAGTTCATCTGCATTGTGACTGCCCTTGACTTCCAATAGGACGGTCACAAACTCCTGCAAGACCGTTTCAGGCTGGACATAAGGAAGAATTTCTTTACTGTCCGAGCCACCAAGGTCTGGAACAGTCTGCCAGCGGAGGTGGTTCAAGCACCTACATTGAACACCTTCAAGAGTAAATTGGATGCTTATCTTGCTGGGATCCTATGACCCCAGCTGACTTCCTGCCCTTTGGGCAGGGGCTGGACTCGATGATCTCCCGAGGTCCCTTCCAGCCCTAATGTCTATGAAATCTATGAAATAGCCTTTTCCAGTTGCAGGGAGCTGTGGACCTCCTTTTGACCTTTTGCTGCAGTTGTTTGGCCACTTCTTCCTGTCTACCCTTTCTGAACCTGGAAAGGAGTTGTCATGTTTTTTTTTTTTAAATGCCGTAACTGTTTGTTTGTTTGTTTTTACTTAAGTGAGTGCCTAGCTTCCATTTTTAATTACTGTGATTACCCTGAGCAGTTGATAATTCTGAAGAGGTGAAACTTAGAATATACTGTCCCTTTTAAAATGAAGACCATTACATTTTTACAATTCATTATTTGACTGACTTGACTGACTCTTTGAATTTTTGCCATTTAGAGAAGACCAGAGAAGTTTTCTGAATCCTATCTTGGGAGTCTTTTTCCACATATCCCCTTTTTCCTAACCCAGAACTATATAAATTCCTTCAGGTTATGATAGTTATACTGCTGATCCACCTCAAAAAGACTGCTATAAAGGAACACCAAGTCATGCCTATCTTCTAAGTGAAGGGTCTTAAATGAACCGCATCAGCAGTTCTCCTTGGGGTAGGATGAGAATGGAAACTAAACTCAGGCTTTCTTTGCACAAGTGCAGAAGACTACCACATAGCTTTTAATCTCAAGTTGATCTCTTACAATGTACAAAATCAGTTTAAAATCTCACTTGAATCTCATTGAAAAATATGTATAACGATGTAGCTCCTGACAGCTTTGATATGAATGCTGTACCAAGGTATTTAGATGCCAGAATTCTAGTTCTGGTGTCATTAATTACAAAAATAGCCGTAGCCATAGTCTCATTTATGCTAGTTGGTAGTAGGCAGGGAGCATAAAGCGAGTGAACATAAGAACTGCCATTTACTGGGTCAGACCATAGGTCCATCTTGCCCACTATCCTGTGTCACAGTGGCAGAGTGGATGCTGAAAAGGAGAGTGAACTTGGTATGACCAGGGGTTTTTCCACCATTCCTTTTCCACTTGCAGCCTCCAGCATTGAAGGTTTAGGAAGTTCTGATTCAGGGGCTGCACCCCTAACTCCCATACTCATTAGTTACTGATGGACCTTGCCTCCAAGAACTTGTTCAGTCCCCTTTGAATCTGGCTAAACTGTCAGCTTCTGCAGCATCTGGTGGCAATGAGTTCCACACTTCAGTTACATGCTACGTGAAAAAGAACTTCCTTTTTGTTAGTTTAAAACAATTCTTTTGATGTGAGAGATGGTAAATAATAAATTCTTTTTTACTTTCTCTTTACCATTTAGTATTTTGTAAACTCCTGTCATGTCCCTGCCCATGGGCGACTGGTGCCCCGAGCCTGCACTTCCAGTTTCGTGGCTGGCACTTCCAGGGGGTGCACATATACCCCCCTACATGTCGCCTATGTCCCTGCCTCAAGCATTTCTTTTCTAAACTGAATTGGCCCAGCCTTTTTAGTCTCTTCTCATGTGGAAGTCCCTTCATACCACTAATCAAATGTAATCTCTGATATGTAGCAAATCTTAATGTAAATGAGCATTTGGGCCAATGAATATTTCCCTAATTGTTTAAAATTAATCTAATTTTACATTGATCCTTATATCTGGCTTTTACTGTGCTGCAGAGTTCTGTGGAAAGTACTTAACTGCATCATAGAAAGCTGACTAGGGAGAAACTGGAGGCTTTAACACATGGGGTAAGACAAGCAGATGGCCCTTAGTAAGGCTTTTTTGGTACTCAAGAGGTATTATTTGAAGGCTTCTCTCTTCCTCTCCCCCTGTCTTTTCCCCAGAGTTGTAATTACAATCACAGGAGCCTTTTTTTCCCCAAACTTCACTGAGGAATTCTTTTCCCCTCCAGGGAATACATTTTTCTAAAGCAAGGAATATTTGATAGAATTAGACTTGTAAAGAATTGCAGGACTTATTTTAAAGGCTTTGTTTTGTGTCATAGCAGCTTCTATGTAGTGCTTTTCAGATATCTGTAAAGAATTAGGTTATTTTAAAGGAAGGTGGTTTCTCTCTCATGTGATTGCAGGAAGCAGTTTGGTTCCTTTCCAATATCACAGCAGGAAACCAGCAACAAGTGCAAGCTGTAATAGATGCTGGACTAATCCCTATGATCATACACCAGTTGGCTAAGGTCAGTCAAATTTATGCAAGCCTGTCATCACCCTTTTATAAATCTGAGATGGGACTCTATAGGTTTAATAAGCTTTACAGCTGTTTTCTTGCTAATTTTAATGAGCTATCAATTTTACCTGTCAGGGGGACTTTGGAACACAAAAAGAAGCTGCTTGGGCAATTAGCAATTTGACAATAAGTGGAAGAAAAGATCAGGTATGTATGGCTGGATTTCAGGTTGCTGTTGAAGTATCGTATGCATAGCCATTTGTAAAGATGAAGCGTGTATAATTCTGAAGGCATTTTCTCACTGTTTAGGTTGAATACCTTGTGCAGCAGAACGTAATCCCACCATTCTGTAACTTACTGTCAGTAAAAGATTCCCAAGTGGTACAGGTGGTCCTAGATGGTCTGAAAAACATACTCATAATGGCTGGTGATGAAGCTAGCACAATAGCCGAAATAATAGAAGAATGTGGAGGTAAGGTTTCCTGTGTCTTCCTGTTTAAGAACCAATATAATACTCAAGGTCATTAAAATATACAGCATAACACCAGCAGTTGGTAGTTGCACAGTATTTGAATGAGACTTTCAGAAGGAGAGACCATAAATAAAGTACTTTAGTTATTGTGGCTTTTATCTGTGTATCATAATAACTTCTTTAGTGAACTTTCACTTTGGAGGATGTTTTACAGGACAGTGCTTTTCAGTAGTAGTTTTCTGTATTGGTTTGTATCTTTCAGATTCTTAGTTTTAATAAAGGATTTCTCTTATCCAGCTACTACATGTGGTTCCTGCAGTAAACTCCTGGTTTCAGCATGTCATTTGCAGTGAAATAAGTGTCAGTGTTATGGTTTCCTATAGTACAAAATAGGATGGGAAGTTGGGCTTAGATCTAGCAAGACCCAGTTCAAAGGCATACCCGCACTTTGGATAATATGGCAAGTTATGTTGCTAGAAGTTAAAGGACATATCTTTCCAAATATACACATGTATTGCTTTAAATAGGAGCCAGCATATTAAACATCTATAGGTATTTACATTTGCCATCTTGTTTTGCTATCTTACTCTGCTCTACTCGTAAATGAAACTGCTTTTTTTAGTATGTCTACATATGTACAAAGCCTGTTTGAGACAGAGGGTACATAGTGCACAGCTTTTCCTTCGCTGGGCTTTAACTAACTTACATATAGAGTGGAGCACAATAGCCCTTACTTTTCATAAGAGGCTTTTATGTGAAAACCCTGGGCATGGTGAGACCTGTAAATTCCACCAGTCTTAGATTTGTCCTCAAGATGAAGATGCATACTTTATAGAACAGTCTGGTTCATATTTATAAACAAGGCTGCATCTTGGCCTGTTCTGGTTTCCAAAGCGCTGCAAAATAATTAGGCATTAAGAAACTATTGCCTTCATACATATAAGCGGCTAACTTAATGTAGCTAATAACTAACTAACTTCAGTTAAACACAGTTTAACCTCTTTTTTCTATGTTCATGTGGCCAGGATTAGAGAAAATTGAAGCCTTGCAACAACATGAGAATGAGGACATTTACAAACTAGCGTTTGAAATCATAGATCAGTATTTCTCTGGTGATGATGTAAGTACCCTAAAGAATGGTTGGTATGGGATTATAGATGTATAAATAGTTTCGTGTGAATGGTTTTATATTCTTTGTATTACTTTTAATAACTGCCATGTAAATGTTATTTCAGTAAGCCTCACTTAAAACAGTCATAGGTTGTCCAAATAATATGTTCTCAAGTATTTTCTACATAGCTTTTCTTAATTATTTTTTGTGAAGTCTCTTAATTTTCTACTGCTATGTGTTCTGGGATTTTTTTTTCTTTGACCTGTCTATGCCCCACTTTTGTCCTTTCCATCTACCAGGAAAACTCTTGAACAGATATTGAGCAAGAGAAGTAGGCCTTCTTTGCCTAATGGATTTTTCGGTTCTAGCCCATGGTGTCTCTCTTCCACTTTAAATAGTTTGGGTACAAGCAGTTTTACCAACTGCAGTGCAATACAGTTAATGGAAGATAGATTTACAGGCAACCCCTGCTCAGCACTCTTAATTAGTTCCTTAAAAACTGAGCGTTAGGTGAAACAAGCATTAAGCGAAACCAAAAGTATTTGATGACCCTAGATTGCAACTGCACTTGTTTTTAATGACCCAAGATGGTGGCTGTGAGCATTATAACAAAACTCACAAAGTGAAATCAGGTGTCAATTTCAAATGAGTGTTATAGCAAAATAGCACCAAGTGAAACAGCATTAAGCAGGGGTTGCCTGTATTTTAACATGATCATTTCAGTGCAGTAGAGATTTTTAATTTAGTTTTAGATCACTGTTGTGGGAATCTCATGTCCTGTTTGGCTATTTGTGGAAGCATTCAGAAAAGTAAAATTGTGTAAAATATCTATATATTTAAATGCCATGGTCTGTACTGGGGTAGGCAATTATTTTGGGGCTACAAGCCCCCTAGGCAGTTCTGGGGAGTTCAGCACACCTCTCCCCACCCCCACCACCAACCCCGCAACAGTCTGGAGCCCACGCACCACTGCCAACAGTGCCCGACCCTGGCCCACCCTGTGTTTCTAAGCACCCTAGGTGGCGGCAGCTCCTTCTGGCTGCTGCTGCTGCTGCCTCTGGCCCCAGCCTCATGGTACTGGTGGGGACCCACAGCACTGACCCTGACCTGCCCTGTGTCCACCCCAGACTCGGCTCAGTAGTGTGGATCAGCTCCAGACTAGCCAGAACCTGCATGCAGAGCCCCAACTCGGCCTGCCCTGTGCCTGCTCTGGACTCATCTGAGCAGAAGCTGCTGATGGACCTGGGGGAAAGGCCCCACCCCTCCCCTGCTGGGTCCTCCTTGCCCAGGCTGCCCTGCCACTTCTGTCCCATCCAGTGGTAGCAGTGCAGAAGAGCTGCAGGGCATCCTGAGCACAGGCTCTGGGCAGCTGCAGCAAAAAGGGCCCAGCAGTGGTGAGGGCGGTGGGGTTGATTTTTCCTTGCCTGGCTGCTGCTGCTCAGTGTGAGCGGGTGAGTCTAGAGCTGGTCTGGCACATGGGTTCTGACTGGTCCAAAGCTGGTGTATGGTGTGGGGCAGGCCGAGGTTGGGCCAGTACCATAGGGTTGGGGCCAGTGGTGGCAGCAACTGGAAGAAGCCGCTGCCACCTAGGCTGCCTGGAAAGGCAGTGCAGCTTGAAGAGCCACCCCAGCCCTGCTGTGTGCCTAGCGGGTGGCAGGATGTGCCATGGGCTGGATGGCACATGGGCCGTATTTTGCCTACCCCTGGTCTATGCCATTAGTCCCTCAGTTCCAATCTTCCTGTTGATGATTTTAGTTACTGAACCAATCTACCTTCATTATGTAGTTTAATTTAACACATCTTAGTTTTTAGTAATGTTTATGGTATTTTAACACTCTTCTGAACACGTGTCTCATAATGGGATTTTGATATTATAAGGGCAGTTGTTGCAAAATCTGGCTGCTTGTCTTATCTTGTTTTATGGAAATGTCAGTCTTCAGCAATCCTGTTCACTTGGAGTGTTTGCTCAGAATGTTTGCTTGTTCTGTTGATCTACTCTAGGCTACTTCAGAAAAGAGTAGCAGGTTCAAGCATTGGGTTTTGACTGCCTTGCTTGTAAAGCTTGCAAGCTCCGAGCTGAAAATGCTAGGAACTTGTCTGATTCTGTACTTCCAGCTCAGGGTCCTCTGAAGTAAAGTAGTTGAGCAGTCTTGCATCTCAGATTATAGGAAGTCCTTGGGGTTACAGTTCAGACTGCTTAATGTGTAAGAACTGAGAAAAATCATTGGGAAATAAACCAGTGAAATGCAAAACATGGTTCTGGTCTAGCCTCAGGTCTTGCCATCTCATCACATCCTAGGATGTCACAGGAGACTAGGACTTTCTCATAGTGGATACATATGCTGGGACTTTATAAGGTCTGTGCTGGGATTGTTTAGTCAAGGTAGGTTGATCCTCTGGATTGTCCCTGTTATGTTCTTGTAAGATCAGTCTCTCTTATGGTGGCAGCCTGGCAATCTGTTCTTGCCTGAGAGTGTCACTTATTTCAGAGCAAGATACTTATCCACATTTTATTATGGGTGTACCAAAAAAGATTTTTTTGGGTGATACTGATGGCTGATACCAGTCCAGTAGCCAGTATGCAGCTTGACAGTGGGAGAGCAGCATCCAGCCAATAAGTCTGTGATGGGGAAGGGCTTTGGGGGAGGGAAGGGGTATGCGGGGGGACAGATCAAGGCCCCCACGATGAGGGAGGAAGTGGGTTGGGCCAGGTGCTGCCCAGCCGGGCCAGAAGCAGCTCAGGATGGAGCCACAGGGAGCTCCCGTCACTGCATGCATCCCTGGGGGAGACAAGGGGGGCATATGCCCCCCAGACTTGTGTGCAGGGTGAGGGTAGGCTGCCCACTGTGGGCTTGGGGCCAGGGGCTACACCAGCCTCTTTCTGGTGGGGGGCTGGGCTGGGGCTGTGCACAGGGTGGACGGGTAGGGCAGGCAGCAGTGGCACTGGGAGGGGGAGTGGGAGCTATGGGAAGTTTTGGGGTGGCTGTAGCCCACCCTGTAGACACCATTCCTGCACCACCCCTGCCACCTGCCCCACCCTGCCTGCTGTGAGTACAGCCCTGGCCCATTTCCCTCCCCCCCCCCCCCCGCCCCCACTAGGAAGAGGCCAGCGCAGCCCCTGAGCCCTGTGCACAAATCCAGGGGGCACATGCCCCCCATGCCTTCCGTGGGGGTGTGCACAGCACTGGGAGCTGCCCCCTTCATGACCCCTGGATGAGCCACTCACAGCTCTGCCCTGCACCCTGCCCTGCCCTGGCAGTGCCTGCCCTTACTGTAACCCCTCTCCCTTCTCTCACCATGGGGCCCCCCCACACCCTTTCCTCCCACAGACTTACCAGCCGGATACTGCTCGCTAAGCTGCTGGGCTGCATTTCTGGTTGCATGCTTGCTGTCTACATGCATACATGTGGAGTTTATCAGTTAAATTTATCAGCTACAGCAGCCAAAAAAGCTGATTGCCTATATTGTCAATTTTCTTTTTTATCGGTGCTGATCCAGTATGGACCAAAATATTGGTACACCTCTCATTCTTACAGGTTTCAGCTCCCTCTGATTCAGGTTGTTAATAAAGAGTAATGTTCCAGCCAAAAGAGTGGAGGAAGAGTGGGAAAGCCCTTCTAGATTTCAGAGTACTGGAGAGCTGCAGCAGGGTGCTGTGTGCAGGAGGATTGCCCAGTTTCTGTAACACTAACAGCTGCTGCTAGGGTGATAGTCTTGTCATTCACTTAGTAGTTACTTCATTTTTGTTCTCTGATGTTGTCTTGTCTTGTCTTCCTGTGAGGGACCCCAGAGGGTTTTATACAGTGTAGTAGAATAGATGGCATTCTCATGATTTTCAGTAAATAAGAACCACGTAATGGTTGATCTTTGGTGATTCCTTTGAAAAAGTAGATAGCTCTTCCTGTAAAGCAAAAGGCGGATTTGACTCTGGAATCACTTATTTGTTAAGTAATCTGGTTCAAGAAAATGTCATGCTTGATGCCAGGTATTAAAGGCTTTTTTCTAAATATCTTCATGCACCTCTCTTCTTAAGGTGTTCTCTCTGCAGTCTTAGCGATTGATGTGCAGTAGAGAGTTTCTCAAGTTCTTTGGGATGAGGCATCTATAATGTTAAATCATTTAGATAGTAGCTCTAACTTTAGGAGTCACCTGTTACCAGCCATTGGCCTTCTGTATCTCTCCAAGGAAAGAATATGCTAACCAGAAGTGAGGAGATGCAAAGATTCTTTTGTGACACTTCTGACTACAAGCAGGCTTAAGCAGCAGCTGTGACAGTCACTTTATACTGACACCAGGTAGCCTGTGCTCCAAATTTAGTGCCCTATTTTGTGGGTACCAAAACATCAAATTCAAACCTAGATGAGTTCTGGAAAAGTTAATGGCTGCTAAGTTTAACTTGCTTGGGGGTTCCTTGGGTATTCTTTAGAAAGTAGCCTTTCTCTTTTGACTCCTGAGGTATATACCAGCAGATAAAACAGGGCTGGGAAGGATCTCAAGAAGACATCTTTCTGTCCATGTATTCTGCATCCCTTTTACCATTTTCTGGGATTTGTGAGATTTGAAGTCCTACAGCTTTATATCCTGGTAATCCTTTCTGTAGCTGCTGACATCTAAGATACTTTGCTTCATGGTTTTCAGCAGCTATCCCTTTTGGGGCAGCAATTTTGAAAGTGTGCTTAATGGTTTCAAATCTGTCCTGTCTTCTGTACCATTCAGAGACAATTTGTACACATTATTTTAGACATGGAAGATTAATTTCTTCAAGTGGTTCGTCCTGGGATTCACTGAATAAAAGTGTGAATCCAAGATTTAGTTCTCTTTGCAGATGTTATAACATGGCCGGATTTTCAGTTTAAGAATGTCTTATGATTCTTTGTGGAGGCAGGAAAGAATATACAATTAGACAAAGCTCCTCAGACAGTTACTTATAAATAGGAACCATCAAAGCCAGAACAGTATTCCAGTCCTTTAATGACAAACAAAGTCCTCTTCAAGGGAATATGTATGAAATGGGGAAAACTATACTGATCTTAGCTGCTGGACTGCACTAGTGATTCAGCACTGACCAGGAACATTTTTTTTTCCTCCTTAGTCTTTTGCTGTCTTTCTGAGGAGACTGGAAAGTGATTCCCCCTCACTGCTGACTCACCTGCACCTTTACCAGGTCCTACTGTTATACCAGAATTACCGTGGTGGTCTTTTGCTAATTTTGGAGTACAAGATTCCAAGTTTTTCCAAGTTATGCACTGATTTATTGGGATATTGGCAGTCAGGCAAAATTACCAACAGCAGCTGAATGAAGTACAGAATATAGTTACACTTGCTTCTGGGTAGCGCAATCTTAGGTAACACAGCATCTGTCTTCACATAAAGACAGGTTCCAGAATCAGCACGCATGCTATTGCAAGTCAGGATTTATTCAGATCAGATTCAGATTCTTCTGCATTCCCACCCATTCCTCTGAGAGAATGATCTCTCAGACTTTTTTCCCCCAGCACAAAAATATGGTGTGCTGGTTGTCAAGGGGCTTTTTGTTTTGTTTTTGAAGAAAGTGAGCAAAGGAACAGCTTCCTGTTGTGTCCCTGGCTGGAGAGCTTGTCTCTGAGATGACTTAGTTACTGTTCAGCCAGGGGTATGCATCCTCTCATCACATTTTCTAGGGCTGCAGACTTTTCAGAGATTTGTAGTGATGGAATCAAATGCCTGTCCTTAGCCTTGGCTAATTCAGCATATAACAGTGAAACTGAGTCATATGTGACCATTTTCTGTAGCTGAGGTTGTCTTAGCAGCAGCATTGGTATGGTCACCAGCCTGTTTATCTCAACTCACTGAAACAGTTCCTAACAGATCTGTCTTCTCTCATGTACTGGTTAATCATTGTAGTTCAGACTGGGTGCATTCACGCATGTGCGTTAATGCACATTAGCCTATTTCAGTGTGCTTTGAAGTCAGTCAAAAACGGTGCTCTTTAGTTAATGTGCATTAAGACAGGCTAAAGCACATTTTCCTAGTACCCCATAATGCATTAACTAAAGCACGTTAATGAATGTGTAGACTGTGGAGGAATCATCCCTTCACTCTGCTTCACTGCTGTAAGTAGGCTGCGGCCCCTCCCCCGTGTTTCATTTAACACTGGGTTGTGACCTGGGATGGGGACATTCCTGAGGGAGAGGGGACCTGCTCCCTTTGTCTCAGTTTCCCCACTACTGCAGGTCAGGTGACTGGTCCCCTTACCTGGGAAGGTGATGTCATTTGAAAGCACCAGGCATCAGCCAGCTGGGCTGCTTCTGGTGAGTATTTAGTGATGAGATCATGACAGGGTATTTAAGGATTCATCTATCTTGGGGGAGCCCCTTTCAGAAGTCACTGACACACCATGACCTGCTCACCTCCAGAGGAAAGTTCAGTCAGCTTTTGGATGATCCTTCTGAGTAACTTACCAGAAACTTACCTAGAAATGTAGCTTACTGTGATGCAGACGCATGGCAAAAGGCTACCTAGCCCCACTGTTTGGTCTAAGGTTATTCTTTGATGCTTCTGTATCCTGTACCCTTCCCCAAGCCCTGCCCTCTTTAACTAATAAAGCTCTCCACTATGGCAAGCATGGTGAACTTGCTGGGAGAGGGATCGGGTATGCCTTTGTGCCCCCTTGGTTCTGTTGACTAAGAGAGGCTCCTTTCTGTGCTTCAGGCTAATAGAAGCATTTCAGGATCCCAAGGTCTATAGGGCATGTGTATCCTAGGTGGCACAGGGCCCAGATAAAGGTCTAAGTCTTGGTGGTGTGCTCCAGGAAGGGAATTGACCAGAAGTTGGTGCCCCTGGGGAGGCATCTGAAGCCTGGTTTTTGGTAGGGCACAGTGTGGCAGGTGTCTCAGTGCAGGAGTGCCCCCTACTGGCCTGCCACATGGACATGCCCACTGAATCTGTTTCTGGGATCAGCTCATCTGAGAGGAGGTGGAGTGTATGGGATGTACAAGGACTCCTCAGTGCTGTAATAGGGACAGGCAGCTCTAGTCAGTGCCTACTTCAGAACACGGACTTAATCTGTTGCTTTGCTGACTTCCTCAGGGATGATGGACAACTTGCACTAAGTGATAACTTTGGCACCGTTACTTTGTAATGTCTGCACAGAAGTCTAAACTGACAACAGGTAGCAGCTCTCACTGTTACAAAATGTTATCTTATTAGCTCTGAATTCATATTGGATCCTCAGGAAAACAGTTCTTAAATTCTTTCCAGACTGTCTCTGTGGGGTTGTTGCTGCCTCAGCAGATCTTTGCTGTAGGAGACTAATAAATATTTCACGGAGATACTTGTCAGTAATTTGTTCTCCAAACCTGGTGCAGCCTGCCGATCATACTTTTACATCCCTTCTACCTAGAAGATAACAACTTCCTGAAGTGAAAAGAAGTTGAAGGACTTACAGGGTACATTCTGAAATTTTCAGTGCTTGGCTACTGGGTGTCAGAGGTGTTTGTGTGCTTTCCCCTACCCCCAAAGAGTTTTATTGCCTCAGATAGGCCTGTAACCATGACACAAGATGTGTAGAGCCACAAGTCTGATTAGCAGAGTGATGTTCAGAGAACAGTTACTGGAAAGCAGTCTTGTGCAAATAAGTATACTGCTGCAAGTGAGAAAATGTTAAAGTTAATAATTTTAAACTTCCTCTAAAAACAAAGGTAACTTTAAAAGGCATCGATTCTTCTAGGGGTTCCAAGGAAACTATGACTTGTCATCCTTTGTTATATAGTGGCTTATACTATACATCAATAGACTAGCCTGATTTGATGACCTGTTCTCCCCCTTGGCCCTAGGGACCCAGCATGACTTAAAAAAAACAAACGACAAAGATTGAACGGGATAAAATATTATTGATATATTACTTTTTGGTAATATTATTTCATTTCATAAAGTGTGTGTGTGTGTGTAAATTGGGTCCAAATGAATTGCTTTTCATTCTGTTTTATAGATTGATGAAGATCCCAGTCTCATTCCTGAAGCCACTCAAGGAGGTACTTACAATTTTGACCCAACAGCCAATCTTCAAACAAAAGAGTTTAATTTTTAAGTTCAGTGCAGTGCAGCTTCTCTGTCCCACAACAATACAAAGCACCACCAGATGGCTACCACGTGAAGAAACAAAAGGCTCCAAGATACACATGCCTCTTTGTTTTGATGCTTCTAAAGCAAGCCATGTATCGGTCACTTTGCAGTTGCCAAAAGTCACTATCACATGGACTGTAAATGCATATGCATGATCTCTTAAACTGTTTTAGAATTCTTTTTAACAGTCCCAACTACCTTTTTTGCCTTTTCTCCCTGGTGCCACATGCTGACAACCTCAATCTGCAGTTTTGTTTAAAATATTCCATAGTGGTGGCACATTGGCTTTCCACGGAAAAGTAGCTTCTTTGGAAAATGGTGCGCTGTGAATCAAGACACTTTGGTATGATGCATTTTGGAAGACTGTACAGGGGCACAGTTTAATCTGAGCCTCCATCATTGTCCTCCACAAACATATTTTCATATACTTCATGTGGAAGAATAGATTAAAAGCAAGCCAAATGAATTTCATTGGTGAAACTGAAATAAAAGTAACTTAAAACACTTGGCAATTGATTAAACAGTTAAGTTAACAAAACAAACTACTTCATCTATCAGTAATTGATGTGTGTTCATTAACTGCCTCAGAAACCAGGGTTGGAGAATGAACTGTAGATTTGGACTGGTAAAGCTTTTGCCATTATACCTAATTTTTGAGAACAGCGAGCCCTATTTGACCACTCACTTCAGCCTGTGTGTTCCTGCTGTTTTGAAGTAATCAAATGCTGTGCATGGTATTTTACCTGAGCTACAACCTGTTATGGACTTGAACTTCTGTTTAAGCTGAAAGCAAGAGTCCCTGACTGTAGAAAAAAATCTGTCCAAAATATGTGCATTAGTTAAAAAGAATCTTGCTTTCAACTTTCAGTAGTCAATGTATTTCATTTTAAATTGATAATTGGATAGGGTTGATTTATATTGGGTTTAAACTGTGGAGCTTTCATGTTTACTGTAATTTAGTCTTAAACTATTTTTTACTTAGTAACCAGTGCTTATGATGATGTGGTTGGCAACAAACCAGCGATTATATAGAAGCATCATAAAAGCTTCGTTCTGAGAGTATTGGAAGAGTAATTCAGAAACTAGTCTAAAACCATATTCACATGATTTAAAAAAGCAAACTAGTTGACATGTGAGACTGCTTGGAAGCTGCAGTTATTCAGCATAAACCTCATGTGCAGCACACATTAAATAACTTTACATGAGCTGGTGATATACAAGGTCATTGCTTTTATCGTCCAGCCCAGTTGTTTTCAAAGGGATTTGGTATTGCTGGGGTGAAGACGAATAATTTAAAACTGTAAGCTATCACAAACTGGTTTTGTTGCTGTTGTTTACTGGGTGTAATTTCCCAATGCATTGATGTGAAGGGATAGAAAAGTCTAAACTAATTTAGTTACTGGATGTGGGTTGTATTTACTGTGATGAAGATAAGGACAGATGCCATCAGAGCTTTGTGGATCAGCTGTTTTTTCCACTGATGAACAACACATAGCAGGTGTGCATTCATTAAATATATATCTGCCAAGGTGGAGCCACTTTAAAGAGCGAGTTGTCTTGTATCTTAAACAGATACAAGCGTATGTTTAAACTGCAAGATTTTTACTTGCTAGATAATCTGTTTTAATATAGTGGTTTGGCCTCTGATTATTTATAGGTTTTATAAATTTTAGAATCAATTTCTCTTTAAGGTGGCTCGGATTTTTCAACTCTTGTGCACATAAGATTGAGTTGAAGTTCATTGTGCCTTTTTTCTTTTCCCAAAAGTTGAGTTGAAGCTTCATATGGTAACTGCATCCTAGTCACACACTATAGCCTAAAATCTTAAAACTGTGTGGTGTTCGCTGCAACTAAACAACATGAAGTCAAAGTTAGGTAAGGTCACAAAGTTTTTGCAAATTTGAAGTTGAGTTCCAGCTGATGATGATATTGTGAAACAAAAATTCCCTCTCAACTCAAAAGTTTCAGTATATGCTGTATAGACTGACAGTTGCCCTGTTCAGCCTGCACTCACTGTTGTCCTAGAGATTACATACAAATTGAGATTAAATTACCAGTTTTCCACTACTGTGAAGATTTAATCCTTTTCTTGCACTCAATGCATCACATTAAAGTGAACATTGGAGAATTGAGTGAAGTAGGACAAAGTGTTTGCTCAGTTCTTTCTGTTGTGACCTTATCAGCTTTTGATTGGGATTGCACCATTTCATAGTTAATTAAGGAAACAAAAGTATATTGCTGCACTTTTAAGTTTTCAGAACAGTGTTTAAAAATTGGATTGTTTTTATTATTTTTTTAAACTATCAGTTAACTAAAACGTTCTTTCAAAGAGGCATCTAAATGTGTTCCTAATTTTGTATATGGGCTTAGGTTTTGTAACCAATAAAAAGCTGCTATCAAATACTATAAAAATGCAAGAAGTTATTTTGAAAATTATGAACCTGCTTAGTTTTTTCAAATTGATTCAAGGGTTTTTCTGTCTTTGACCAAATTTTAGTTAGTAGAACTCGCATGAGTTTGAAATATGTTACAAAAACAAATAAAAATAAGCTAATGCAGTGATCTCTGAAATTTTGAATACTATTTATAGTATGGAGTTTTTGTACTTGCTATGGAGTTGACTATCCAAGGGAAGAAGAGGAGGAAAGCAAATACTTCTTTTCAAATGCCAATCTCCCGGAATTTTTGAGGAATTTTCTTGTTAGGAAGAAAATAAATGCAATAAATGAAAAACCAATTGATTCTGTCTATTGATAGTCAAATGGCATGAGACGCACATTTATGCTACAGTAGGAAATAACTTATATCACATTGGGAATCAGGTTTGTAATTGAATCTCCCTGTAAAACTCCCAAAGACAACTTTTCCAGAGTAGTAGATATTTTAATTCTACCTGCTTATACAAGACTGACTTTTAAAACATAATAGCATTACATTTACAGGTGTATTTTTCCACATTAAATGAATATGAAAGACGAAGGATAAAACTTAAAGAGCAAGAATCCCATATGGAAAAGTCAGGGTTCGAAATAGGGGTTTGTGGGGGCTGAGCCTCCTCATAAGAGATAAGAGCCCATGGCGTGCCCCACACCTTTCTAAGTGGCTCAGGTGGTGGCTCCTTCTGGCTTCCAGCTGCCACTCTCGCATGACCCCGCCCAAGAGTCAGAGTGTAATTTGAACCCTGAAAAAACTGACTTATGCATGCAAGAAGTTTAAGTTCCACTGACTTAATTTTTTTTAAATATAATTCAAGCTCTTAAATTGTTTTTGGGTGCTTCTGAAAATGTTATCCTAAATCTGTTACTTGCATAGCAAGTCCTTAATGCAATTTGAATGATACTATAAAAGTGTATCATGGAATGTATCCTACTGTAATTTTTTTTTAATTCAGTTTTAGGAATTTGCTAAGTAAAGGAGGGATTGGTAAGGTGAGGAGGGATTGGTAAACATGTTTTTGAAAACACTAACTTAAAATTGTAAATCTCATTGGACTTTGTCAGGTAGCTCAGGCTTGATATTTGACCTACATAACTATTCTAGTTGAATGTAGAATATTCTCTGGATAGCATATCTATTTTAAAATAGCCATGTGTTCAAAATAGCCTACTTATTTTTCTGTTCTCTCTGCTATGTTGCAGGTAACACATTTCATGCTTACACTCACAAATATAAACAAAAGGGACAAATGTGTTAAACTGATTAAACATTTGCAAGATGAAAAGGTGTAGAACTAGTAGCATTGACTATTTTAAGCCAATATTCTAAAACAGTTTGAAATTAGTAAAGGCTGTGTAAATGTTTGCTTATGAAAGTTGCCAAATGGAGAGCTTACAGCATAGCAGATATTTTGGGTTGACTTGCTTTATAAAACTATTGTTTATTGGGGCTTGTTTATTGTTAAATTATGATAATATTTCAACTGTTGTATTATTTTACATTCTTTTTGATGTTAAGTCTACATGAAGCACTTCAGGTGGATAGGCCTATTTTTTTTTTTTAATTCTCCTCTGTGGACACGTATTTTGATAGAGTTTAATTACATAGTTACATTACATTTTGATTTCTTTCAGTGTATAAGTTACCTAGGGGCCTTCCAAGGATAAATGAAAACTGTGGAGTAAAAGATGCCCTAGGAGGCATGCCTTACTTGTTGCAGGAGTTGAAGTCATGTTACATGAGGCAGGGGATTTCCAGAAGAAAGGATTATCTGGAGATCAAGACACCTGAATGTTGTCCTAGAGAACTAGAGTTTCTGCCACAGTTTCTAATATGCTAGACAAGTCACTTAAGCCATTTTTTTGAGTGATTGCTAATTGTGTGTTCATTTCAGGTGCCAAGTGTATACTGAATGCTCACAGATGCAGTTGAAGTTACCAAGCGCAACTCCAGTCAAAGTCCTTTAACAATGCTGAGTACTCTGAAAAAATGATCCTAAGTACTTTCAGTTGGACATGTAAAATAAGTGGAATTTAGAAAGGAAGCCAAAGAATTTAGACTTTTTCTAACTGTGCTTCATTTCTTTGAAATAGAATGAGAATAATACCGCCACATAATGACATGGGAATGTTGAATACAAAGGTTGGTGAAGTACCTCGGTGTTATGAGTAAGAGCATCACTGAGCCACCCTTTCTATAGTCAATAAGGCTGGGGTCACATGCTCGCTGTGGATGATTTAAAAAAAAAAAAAACAACTACAGTTACCCGCTGGCTGAATGAGGTCCTGTGGGGGAGAGAAACTGTGATCTTACAAAGATTATATCATATTTGCCAATATGGCCTGAATTAAGGTTGCATCTTAATTCTGGCATTTAGTAGTTTTAACTTCATGACTTGGCAACCTTAAAAACAATACTAGAAAAATGTTGCACAAAATTCATACTTTTCTTAAAGAGAAAAAAATTACCTCATGGAACTGTATTGATTCCCATCTTAAATCTTCAGCAGGGTTTGTTTCCATAGTGCAGGTCTCTGCTGGTCAAACTATAGTAGCAGTAGTGGGCTGTTATCCTATGTGTAAGCCAGTCACTGAAAGAGAAATGAGGTAGTATGCCAGTAGTTTCACATCTGTTTGCGTACCACAGATGAATGTAGAGAATCAGACACCTGGGCTCATATCCAATATGGTGTACTATTTGTAGATCCTTCTTGTCCCTGTATATCTGGTTCTATATACCATTACTTACAGTTTCTAGGGTTGGAAGGGACCTGAGCATATCATCAAGTCCGACCCCCTGCCATGGCAGGAAAGAGTACCGGGGTCAAACAACCCCAGTAAGATGTTCATCCAGCCTCCTCTTAAAGACTCACAGGGTAGGAGCCAGCACCACTTCTCTTGGAAGCTGGTTCCAGATCCTAGCCACCCTGACAATGAAGTAGCACCTCCTGATATCTAGCCTAAATCTACCCTCTGCCAGCTTGTGACCGTTATTTCTTGTCACTCCTGGTAGTGCTGGGGGCAGTAGGGACTCCCCCAATGCCTGCTAGTCCCCCATGGCTAGTTTGTAACAGGCCTCTAGATCCCCCCCTCAGCCTTCTCTTGTGGAGGCTGAACAGGTTCAGGTCCCGTAGCCTCTCCTCCTAGGGCCTGCCCTGCTGCCCCCAATCATGCGGATGGCCCTCCTCTGGACCCTCTCCATGTTGTCCACATCCCTCCTGAAGTACAGTGTCCAGAACTGGACACAGTACTCCAAGTGCGGCCTGACCAGCAACGCATAGAGGGGGAGAATCACCTCCTTGGACCTGCTCAAGATGCATCTGTGGATACAAGGCATGGTTGGCCTTCCTGACCATGTCCCCACACTGTCGGCCCATGTTCATTTTGGCATCAGTGATGACTCCAGAGACAGAAGAGGATCTTGTACTGACGAGAAGGGAGTTCCCCAGCCTGTAGGTATGGTGCTGGTTCTTCCTCCCCAGGTGCATCACCTTGCACTTGTCAATGTTGAAACCCATCCTGTTCTCATCCGCCCACCCCTGTAACCGGTCTAGATCTGATTGCAGCCTATTTTTCCCTTCTAGTATGCCCACTTCTCCCCACATCTTAGTGTCGTCTGCAAATTTGAACAGGGTGCATTTTACCCCCTCGTCCAAGTCTCTGATGAACATGTTGAACAGTGCGGGACTAAGGGCCAAGCCCTGGGGGACCCCACTGCCCACATCCCTCCAGGTCGAATAAGACCCATCCACCACCACTCTCTGGGTGTGACCCTCCAGCCAGTTAGCGACCCAATTGACTGTGTAGATGTTGACGCCACAGTCCCCTAGTTTTTTAATGAGAATGAGGTGAGACAGTGTCAAAGGCCTTCCTAAAGTCCAGAAAGACTATGTCCACTGCTACCCCTGCGTCTAAAGATTTTGTGATCTGGTCATAGAAGGCCACCAGGTTAGTCTGACAGGACCTGCCTCTAATGAACTTCCTCTGACATTTATAACTTCATCTTTCGCCAAAAGCAGCTCGCTCTTCTAAACGCTACTGCAGCTGCCACTGCTGACTTGCTGCCTAGATTTCAGGAGAGCACAGGAGGAAGCCTCTCAACTCTCAGTTCCAGTGCCTGCCACAGCAGTCCTGTAGCCATTACAAAGAGCAATCGCAATGAAGTTCTGTTCAACCTATGCAGCTTTGAGCTAGTGCCTGCTTGGTGGGAATGGTGCGGGTGTTGTTTATATGCACATAAGGTGGAGTACACCTAGGACTGGTGGATCTTTGGAGAATTTACCTAATTCTTAACAAGCTTATACCGTGGCTAAATAATAGCAACTTTGTATGGGGATAGAAAAGAATTCATCCCTAATGATCCCCCTGCCGAATTTTAAGCCCCTGTTCTGAACTATGGTGTGTTGGAGCTTAACAATAAAATGTATAAGGATTGTTTTCTTCAGTAAGGGCAAAACAGTTGTTTTGCCTTTTTGTTTTAATAGTTAAAACTATTTATGCTGTTTTTTTTTGGGGGGGGGGGGTGTATTAGCCAGCACAGTGAAAGTCAACCTAAATATTTAGATTGGCAAAGTTACAAGCAACTGAAAATTGTATCCTAATGAAGAGTTCTAGGCAGGTTTAATAATATAAAACACTACACCTTCTTCCTAGAATTCCAAAATTCAAGATCCTATTGGAATGAAGGGCCTATGGTGGGAAAGCTCCTTTTAATCTTTGGTTTGAGAGCAGACATTGTCCAAAAATTCCTTAGCAGAGCAGGCAAGTTGCCGCTTCTGATTGCGGTGTGGTTATTTCTATACCGTGCTTTTCTAAGGACAGCACGTGTACATTTTTTCATTTTAGGATGGCATTCTATGAATACTTCCTGATATTATTCCAATGGTTTGTATGTGGAAAATGATGAGGAATTAATGATTCCTAAATTATCTCATCACAAGTGTATCAATATCTGGCACTTCGGTTCATGCAGCATAAGTTGTGTGAGAAGATCTTTGCCTTCATTTTTAAAACACTATATAGTTCTCTGTCCCTTGCGGCTCCAGAGAAGTTGAAAAGGCTTAAAAATCCACCTTTTTAAAAATTAAATATCTGATTCTTCTTTGGTGAATTCCTGTGCTTTTCATGGATTGGACATATGACTGATTTGAATGCTTCCAATTGTGAAGATACTTAATCTTTTCTGGGTCTAGGGGCACCAGTTCATCGCTTCTTGCTGTTGTAAATGTATCAAACCTCTGGATCACTTGCTGACATACAGCAGGCAACATGCACCGTGATTTTGTTACAGTTGTTGGAGAACTCTGCTTTTCCTTGTTTAAATTCAGAGCTAGTTAAAGAGCTTGCAAAAGAAATTAATTGCAGCTAAGATGGTTCCAGCTTAAGTTTGGAGAAAGTCTTGGGGCAGAGAAGCTAAGTGGGTAAGAAGGGTATGTTATCAATGGGAATATTTCTCTTTACTGCAGGGTCTTTGTCAAAACACAAAACTTTTCCTCCTCACATTGTCATGATTCACTCCACATACAGAAGTTTTGGTGGCTACAGGCTGCTTCAGGTGCTCCTTTCTACAGGAAGAAATTTCAGTAGAAAAATAGCCCAGGCAGGGGAGTGCAGAGATTTTCCTCTAGCCTCATCGGTGGAGAGCCCTGCTCCCCAGCTAGGCGGAGCCTTGCTCCCTAGGCCGCCCCCCACCCCCAACCTTGGGGGCGCTCATTCGTTTTTGGCCTGTCCTCGCCCGGGCTGGGAGGGGGCAGGCTGTCGAGTACAGTAACAGTACGGTCGAGTAACAGACAGGTGGGGCGGGGGCAGCGAGGGGAAGCCGGCAGGCCTGGGGGCTGGGCTTGGAAACCATCGGCGTGCCCAAGCCTTAGCCCTCAGCTCTTAGACGAAATGCCCCGCCACGCAGGCACGAGGCAGCGGGCAGCGCCGTCTGCACTGCGCGCCGGGCTGACCCCGCCGGGCCCAGCTGAACTGTCCACCGGTCTCCGGGCATGAGCTGTTTGATGCCTGGTTTCTCAGCCTCGCTCCCGCCCTGTGCCTGGTGCCGCAGATCAGCCCTTCCCCGGGCTCAGCAAGGCCACCGCCGGGCTCCCCGCCGCGCCGCACAGCTCGGGCCCTTCGCGAGCCCTTGGCTTGAGCTGTAACAGGCTGCAGTGGATGGTTTGGATGGGGACGGTGCCCCCTCACCTTCCCCACTCCCCTCCCCGAAGGCCGTAAAAAACCCTGAAGATCATAACGAGCTCCTTTTCTTTTCGGACTGTTTCATCAGCGGTGAGATAAACATGGAGAAGCTCCAACCCTAAGTGAAAAAAACAACCAGCAACCCTAAAGAGCTTCACAGTGGTCTCTGCTGCTGAGTGCAGGGCTCTCAGAGAGCACACCCTGGCAGCACTCCCAGGTGACATCTCTGTGGAGAGCTCCGGTCACCAACTTCTGTCCCTTCTGTCTGAACGGACGTGATGCAGTGGCAGGACCATGAAGCAGACTCTTTCCTATGACTTCTGGTGCTAAACACCACTGCTGTTTGCAGTCACCAATCTCCAATAGAAGACCAGGCCCAGAACGTCTAATATTAGCAGTTCCCAAACTGTTTCGATCCATGGATGGCTGTGACCCCCGCCCCAATCCCCCTCAACAAATGCACAGACCCATAGCGATGGGCTGGAAGGAAGCTCCGGAGGCCATCAAGTCCAACCCCTGCCCGGCCTGAAGCAGGACCACTCCCATCTAAACCATCCTGTACAAATCTATTGTCCACCCTAATAGCAAACTACATATACAACACAGTCAACCCTGATACAAGCGTAACGTGTGATGCCCTAACCTGCCCCAGGTACAACAGGGGCCCTCGCCCCATGGCAGAAGCTCTATGAGGGGCTATGGCAGCCAAGGTTCTGCCGCTGCAAGGGTTGTAAAAATACCTTGGAGACCTCCCCTTTTGGTAAGTGGTTTCTTCTTCTTATCTCCATCCCACATGTTTTTTACTTCCTGCCCAGAGGCTGAAAACCACCTCCTAGTTGCCTAAATACATTTAGCAAGAGGTGCGTTATGCAAGGCTTGTATATGTGGTTTTACACACGCACAGAGCAGGGAACTGGATGGGGATTAAACTGCTGGAATATAAACACTGTGCAGTGCTCATCGGGTCAGTTTTTTAAATGGGGTTGAAATGCATCTGAATGTGTTTTGATGGTACAGGCACAGAGCCAGTGAGATCAGCAAGATCCGTGCAGCCACAGCAGGCACACAGAATTGGTGCAGAACTCAGCGCTGAAAGGACAGGCTTATTCCCACATCAGCAGATGAGTCAAGACTTAGTCCTGCTCCCTAACCTCCAACTCTTTAGGAGTCAGGAAGAACAGCTGACTAAACTAAGGATTACCTGGGTCCAGATATGAATGGTCTATGGCCTAGGAGGTCACACAGCATAGGACTAAATTGTAATAGTCAAAAGGACCAACCATCACCATGTCATCAAGCCCAGATCAGTCTACCTGTGACTACATGTATCCACAGGCTTGTTATTACAGCTGAGTTCAATTCTCATGGACCATAGAACACCTTCATCACATTTTTAATTGAAATGAGAGCGGAGACAAACTATAGACCACTCCTCACGGCATTACAGACTATCAATGGTCTGCAAATCACAGTTTGGTTTTCCCTTGGAAAAAATGATGTGTAATAGTAATTCCCAGTTTGTTGACTAGTGTCATGTATTTGCTATATGGGTCATTGTTCAATATGACTAGAACTTGAATGCCTAATAAGTTTTTAAAAAGCAAGTATAGTTTTTAAAAAGTATCAATTACAGCATATATAATACTATTTTTATATATACAAAATAGCTAGAACTGCTTTCTAAAGTGAGTTGCAATGGAAAAAGTAGACTTTGGAAGTAGACATTATCCTTTCAGTTTTCTAATTGTATTACTGATTTGAAAATGTCACTGGCTTAAAATAGGCTAGACCTTTTCTTTATGAGTCTTAAAATCTATTAGGAAGGCAGGAATATAGGCCATTAATACGCACACAAGAGACTTAACACCTCGAAGTAGAACCCATCTATTTCAACAGTTTTTGTAACTGGCAGAATCTGTGGTGTAAAATTCTTTCAGACTTGAGTCCTTTGCCTTTAAATAATTTTTAAAATAGTTTATCCTTTGTTAATTAGCTTTGATAGTAGAAGTGCAGCTGCTGCACAGAACTTGCATTTTCAAGGATGTTACAAATCCAGTGCGTGTGTGAGATGCAGTTATTCTAACTGTCATCTGGGAAAACTTCAATCTGTTCCCTGTTGCTACTTACTCAATGCTGTTCCTATCTGAAGACTGGAATGCGTTGGTGGGTTTCACTGTATTTCCAAGTGAATAAATGCCACAAAAATGACCACGTAACACAAAGAGGAAACTGAAGGTCTTGCTTTTAGGCATACTCCATTGCTTAGATTGTTAGCTCTTTGGGGCAGTGCCACCTTCTTCTGTTCTTAGTATGGCACATGTTAGGGATCGGGGCCTAGGGGCGGCCGTGAACTCCCTAGCACCCCCTACCGTCACGTTAGGGTGAACGTAGCACCCTCAGAATCTCGCCCGCCACGACTTTGATGACTAATATATAGTATGGAGGCTGCCTGTTTCCCTAGTGGACGGTATTGGTGTTCCTGTCCTTATTCCAGAATGGGGTATCTATATGCGTCCCGCCTTAAGGGCTATGCGTGCCTCCAAACCTCCCCTTTAGCACGCCTCAAGCCTCGCAGCTGTTCTGGGGGATGTTTGTATAGTCCCTCGCCCCTCGGGTGCCCTCATTCTCTCTCTCGGGCCCCTGGGCCCCTCGCCCACCTGGCCCGTTGGGTCGGGCTCCTATCTCCAGCCCGCTCCCTGCGCCCTGGGCCTGTCTCACTGGCCTCCAGCTAATCGCTGGCGCCCCCTGGGTCCGGCTTGCTAGCGCCGCCTAATACCGGCGCACTCCTGGGCCGGGTTCTCGCCGGCGTCCAGCTAATCGCCGGCTCCCCCTGGGGCCGGCTTGCTCTCGCCGCCCTAGTCTCGGTGCCCTGGGGCTGGCTCGCTACCACGGGTTATTCTGCCCCGCTCTGGGGCCTCTACCGCGCCCTCTGGGGCCTGTCTCTGCCCCGCTCTGGGGCCTTGCCCTCTCTAGGGCCGACGCCGCGCGCCTCGCGCTCTGTCCCCTGCCCCGCTCTGGGGCCTTGCCCTCTCTAGGGCCGACGCCGCGCGCCTCGCGCTCTGTCCCCTGCCCCGCTCTGGGGCCTTGCCCTCTCTAGGGCCGACGCCGCGCGCCTCGCGCTAGGGGCACAGGCGCTCGCCGCCGTGCCTGTCCCCTTGACCCTTCTCTGGGTCCGTTTGCCCCACTGGGCAAACACCGCCCTTATGGGCTGGGGTCTGCAACCCCACACACCGCGCCTCCCTGGCACAATACGGTGCCTCTCTGGCACCGACAGTAGTGCCCTGCTGGCACTGTGCCCCTACTGGGCACCGGGAACCCCCAAGCTGTTGGGGAGCCCCCGTGAGGCCTCCTCGCTCCCCTACAGCCTCACCCGGTCCTCCGGTAGCAAACTGTAACATAACCTTAAGCCATCTGGCTGCAACATAAACACAGAGGCTCCATACGCCTAACCATAACTCCAAGCCCCGCCAGGGCTCTCAGTCCTACCTCCCTTCAGGGCGATCTTGTTCCCCGCATCATCGCAGCCGGTTAGTGTGGTAAGGCTGCGACCACTAACTCAGGCCACTCAGCTCAGCCACAGAGCTCCTGCTCCTGCGGCAGCCAGAAGGAAACTGTGAGTCAGGCTCCGGCCTAAGCTGTTTATAAAGGCCTGGCCCTGCCCCCTTCTGGCCATGTGACCCACCTGGTCGCCCTGGTAACCAGCACTTGAGCTGCCTGGGTGATTGGCAGCTCTGCCAATCACCCTCACAGTCACGGGGCACCTACGTGACTCCGTGACAGCACAATACTGAAACTTTGAGTACGGTGGATGCATAAGGCCTAGTCTATGAATTGGGACTCTTGGGTGTGACAGTAGCACAGATAAATACTGAGGAGTTGCAGCAGGAGATGAAACCTGTTCTTCTGGTACCTGCACATATGGCAGCCCGACATGGGCTCCTGGTGGCTGCAGCAGGAACAGCCAGCAGTGGCAAGAGGAAGAGGCCACTTTTCCCCCATGCTGAGCAACAGCTTCTGTCCCGTGCTGCTGCTGCTGCCACTGCTGAGCGTAGGCAGGCAAGTCCAGAACAGGTGCAGGGCATGTGAGGTTGGGGCTGTGCAGCACAGGTCCCCGCTGGTACTGTGGGGCTGGGGCCAGCAATGGCAGCAGCTGGGAAAAGCCACTGCCACCTGGGCTGCCTAGACAAAACACACAAATCAGGACAAAAATATATTTTTTAAATAAACTCAAAATGTGTTATTATCAGTCTTTGATTTTTAGTTTATAATGTGAGGGGGTTTTGGCTCCAAGATGGGAAACCCCCTTCCCAAGAGGAGTACTTCTGTGGGGCAAGGAGAAGGACTTCCAGTGGCAAAAGTCCCTTTCCTTGGGGGCAGGACTTGCAGTCCCAAGATGGTGACGAGGTGGCGGGGCTCCTGTCAAGGGCCGGGGTTACCCATGCAACCCTCGACAGCTCACCAAAATTCATTAAACAGCCCTCCACCCAAAATAATTGCCCGCCCTGTACTAACCATTGCCAGTGGACTAGTGATCATTTCTGAAATTTACTCAAAGTAACCATGTCTTTTCATCCCATGAGGTGAGACAATGGTTCTCAATCCACAGGGGAAGAACTGGAAAGAACTGTGTTTTCCAAGTGGATGTTACAGGCTGCTCTATATTTCCCTGTTTTTTTGGCCTTGGTTTCTCTTGATAACTTCTGCCATTATTTTTCTTTCCCAAGTTCTCTTTTTGTCTCCCTGCCATTAGTCTTTTTCTTCTATTAAATGTTCATTGTTAACAGTTTCCAAGCTCTCCTTTTGCTGTCACTGTTTTCCTTTCAGAGCTTGCCTCTTTCCTTCATTAACTGATTGTGAAATACCTTGACAGCCTCTGACTGAGGGTGTGATATACCCTCAGTCAGACACATGCAAGGCTGATACCTGGGCTGTCCAACTGGCAGCTGTGGACCACGTGGCCTGCAGGTTAATGCCTGACCTGCAGGCTTTTGCCAGGGTAATGCTCCTCCCACCACTCATGCTGCTGCTTGGTTCTCTGGGCTTCCTCTCCCTCCTGTTTTCACTTCCTGGCTCTGCCCCTGGGAGTGAGGGGTGTGGGGTGGATTGTGTTGTATCATGGGGAGGAGCCACACAGCAGGGGAGGTTCCCCCTCTAGGGTGTGGCCTGTGCAGTGGGCAGCCGAGATATTCGAAAATCACTTAATTGGAAAGCTAAGCATCATTTTAACTAGCATTCAGATCAGACAATAGAAATGTAAAAACATACTTATGCCTGGAACCCAGGAACACTGAGCTCTTGTTAGCTTTTCAGTTCCCCCAGCCATTAGAGGGGCTATTATTCCTCTCTTTCATCCTCCCCAGGTTTACAATCAAAGCTACAGTCATTCATGACATGCATGTATCTCCAGCTTAATTAGAAATATGTTAAAGAAAGGAGCTGATCATAAAAAAAATCCCATCCCCCAACTAAGTGAAGAATTTATGATAAACACTTAACAACTGTTTAAGTAGGATAACCTTTCAGAGGTTCTCTGTTAGATTTTGAGTCTTGACAATGAGTGCTATTCTCTACGGTAACTGAAAATATTTAGTGCTTTCCTGTTTATATCAGCAAAAACATGGAATCTGGCCTTGGAAGACTGTCTGGAGGATATAGATGGAGGTGCTTATGCCAAGGCCTCCAATGTGTTCCTATATTCACCGGCCTCTTGATAACTCAAAAGAATTGAAGGGGATATCAGATAGGAGGTTAACATTTATAGCCTAATAATTAGTGTCCAAAAGCTTGCAAGGAGCAAATTTTTCAACTACAGGAAACCCTTGCTATTCGTGGGTTCGGCATTCGCGGTTTCAAATATTCACAAATGCCGAACCTACTTCTTAAATACACTCAAAGGAACCCTTTGGGAGCTCCGCACTTGCTGCTGCCAGGTTCCCGCTGCCGCCATGCTCCCACCATCACCAGAGCAGCCATGCCCTCCCCCCCAGCCCCCAGGGGCACTGAGTTCATTCGCAGATTTCACCATGCACAGGGGATACAAGAACATATCCCCCGCAAATGGTGAGGGTCGCCTGTATTTAGTTGGTCTAATATAAGATATCACATTTACATAAAGAACCTTGTCTAACCAAGTAATTTTTACTTTCCTGGTTACCCATCATGGGATATCTTATCTTCCAGCAATAAGGCCTGGTTTACGTAGTCAGGAAAGGAAACAAAGTACTGTTTTCTTAAAGGTGTTCTTGCCTTGCCCAGAGTGTTCTTGCCAATCATTGACTTTCTGCCTTCTTTGGGACCTACAGTCTCAAAGCACTCTTATTCGTGTAAGCCTCCAAGAAGGTTCTGTTTATATGGATTTTTGCTTTTTTTTGTTGTAAAAACACAGACTATAGTCATACTAACTAAAACTACAATTTGAAACACAAGACTTACAGCAATAGATGTAGCGTTAACTGTTCCAGACAGGAGAATTTACACCACTCTCCAGCTCTCTTGTACAATATGAATTTCTACTTCTACCTGAGAGAAATGTTACAATTTTTGCATTCTCTTTTACCTGAGAAAAGGTGTGTGAGCCTGAAAGCTTGCAAATAAAGACATTTTTTTTGCACCTGTTTAGTTGACCTAATAAAAAATAATGCCTCTACCACACTAACTGCTTGTTTTTTTAAACCAACATGGCTACAACCTTTATCCCTGAATTAAGTTTAATACACTTGTAGCAGCAGAGGCATATTCCAATACGCTTTCCCAACCAGCTAACTTTGGCATCAGCTTTGAGAGTATTTACAATTTCTTTAATATTTGGTTCTTGTGTTTAATGACAAAGTCTGGTTTTAAAAACACTGACCATATTGAATTCAATGCATTTAATCCATTCATAGTCTTGTACCATCTTCTTAATGTAGAAACATGGTTGAAGATTTTTACATCTGGTAATAGTGAAGGCCAGTCAATTATTGCCATATTTTCAAGTATCAGTATTGTTGTAATTATTTTGCACTTGTTATGTGTTATAACCTTTTATAATAGGTGGCCATGTTCGCATATGCCAACTAGAGGCTTGCATAGTGTTTATGTAACAGGTGCTAAGTAAATAAGAGACTCTAAGGTTGCAATTACAGAAGAAACATGTGGTTGGGATTTTCCACACGGGGTTTCCCAAGGGAAAGTCCAGCGTCTGTCACTAATGTGACAGTCACTACTCCGAGCCAATGAAGAAGTGCCACACACGATTAGACGGCCCTGCATCACTGAGGGTATAAAAGACATTGCACTACGAACTTTGGGGTCTTTGTGAGCCCCACAGAACGTAGTCACGGATCAGTTCGAGCTCAGAGCGACCTTCGGCCCGGCCAGCCGGAGGGGAGGACACCAGACCCGCCTGATCCCGGCGACCAACCCCGGAAACACCTCACCAGAACACAACACCAGTCTCACGCGTCGCTAGGGCACCTGAGACGTCAGTGAGTGTGTGCTCACTGGTGGACATAACACCATTGATTAAGTTTGTTTTGTTTAACGCTTCATTAATAAAGTTAAGCCTGACCACCCGTAACATCGTCAGATCGTGGTCTGCCGTAAGCCCAACTAGAAAAAGATCCTGTAACAAGTATAGCAAAGGTTGTTTTTCTATGGACATCTCCAGATACAGAATTGATTAGAGCAACACCTGTATTTGGTTTTCCTTCTTGATCAAAAAGATTTCTAAAATGGATTGAGCCCAATCTGAGTTCTTTCTTTTCTCAAAGTAATTCCCAAATATTGTTCTTCAGACTGAGCAATTTGTACCTTTTTACCGCTTAATTTCACACCTGCTTCTTGCAATGTTTTAAACAACTGCTACACTATTTTAAAGTGATCTTATCTGTTTCAGTTGCTACACAAATGTAATCTACGTAAGCACATACATTCCCAGTATCTAATAAATCTTGTAAGCTATCAGTCACAACCTGTGTGAAACCTAGCTGGACTGTTATTCCAGCTTTGTGGCATTTTAGTCCAAGTATACTGAATTCCTTGGCAAGTAAATGCTAACTTCCACTGGTCTTACTCCTGGACTGGGAGTGACCAATAGCCATTTCCAACATCAAAAGTATAAAAAAAAATATTTCTCCCTGATAATCCTTTAAAGCAAATACTGGTATGAGGCTACCACAGGAGCTAACAACGTGTGTGTCTATTAAGAACGCTGAAATCCATCACAAATCTCCAGGATTTCCAATCTGCTTTTCTTTACTGTACAAATAGAGGAGTTAGTTTTGCTAACTGTTTTCTTAATAATTCTTTGTTTTTCCAGATGCACTTTGACCTCTGATTCCTGATTCTGCCTCTGGTGACAATTTGTATTGTTTTTTGAAGAAGTTGACTTTTGGTGGGGATTTCTACATTGACTGTTCCACCATCTTGTTTGTGTTCAACCCAGAGGTCAGGAAACTGATGTGTGTTAATTCCTGCCAATTGCCTTCTTTTACAGGAGGAGTTATGTCTTTTATTGGGGAGACCCAGTTAAGATCTCTGTAATCCAATTCACCTTTCTTCATTTTCAAGCTGGAATATTTTTCTAGGAATATCAACTATTGCCCCTTAGTTTCTGAGGGCATCTACCCATCGGATTTAACTTCAATTTTTTTTTCATTTTACTTTAGTGGGGCTTAGTCTTGTGCAAGGGACCTTTTCGGATGTACCACTGGGTCCTGATTCCTTCCTGCCAATCCCCAGGTTTTTTTGGTTTCTAGGATACCTTCACAATTAGTCTACGATACCTTCACAATTAGTTGCTACATATAGAACACAAGTGGATCCCCAGTGGCCACAAGCACGGGTAGTGACTTCCTTCAACACTGAAGGTTATGTTGGGGTGCCCCTAGAGATCTTTGTTAAATTTGAATTCCCCTGAGTTACTGGAGGAATGGCCCTGTCATTGCTGTCTTAGGTAGAGACGGGTAGGTTTGGATTGTTGTAACTTGTTTTTTTTTCCTTTTGATACTTGTTCCTGTCTGTGTTCTGCATATTCTCGATTGTTGTTTTTCCCAGGGTTTTCCTGATTGGATATGCTTCTGTTTTGCCAACTCTAAACATATTTTTTCCAGTATGGCCAATTGTCACAACCCTCTCAGTACTTTTTCAAGCGTTTAAAAAGTTGTTCCCAAGATGAAGAAGCCTCTTCAAAAGACTCTTCCTGTTGTAGCCTCTTCCTGAATTGTGAAGGTGTCCTAGACACCAAACAAACCTGAGGATAATTATTCCCTTTTAGTCATGTTTCTTGATCTAACTGGAGCCATTCCATCAGGTGGACTGGTGTAAAGATCAGGTTCATTCTCTGAATCCTGTCTTAGCCAGGGCTGATTAGGATTGAAGTCTCATTCTTTTTGTCTCCATATGCTACTGAGAGGGGGTTTGGTTTGACTGCTGCCACTACTCCCTATTTGGGTTACAGTTGGTCTTTTAAGGCAAATTTTTCACCTCATGCCCCTAATGATTGGTGGTCAAAGTATTTTCCTGTTATTTTTGTAGCACAACCCAAATGGAAGTATTAGTTTCATCAAGTTCAGTTTTTAAATTTTAAACTTCTTCTGCAATTTTGCATGGATTGCCAATCTTTTGTATTTGTTAAGGCAGTAGCCTGCAATGCAGGATTAATTAGGGAAGCTTCTGTTATAGTCACAGCCAGCTGTAATTCAATTGCTTTATTCTGTATTTGGGCTAGTTTCTCTCTGCACTCACTTATCTGTAATCTGTAAGTCTGTGATCAATTTGGAGCACTCTTTACCAGCACACCATAATCCTTGGACCAAAACAACTTTCCACCTTTTTGCATCCTTTATAGACAGTTTGCCTTTAACAGCATTAATTTTTTTCCTCTCTTTATTCAAGTTCCTCATCCTGGAAGGCATCCCCTTCCTAGCGAGGTCCTCTTCATGAGGATACATATTGCTATATAGCCCTCTTGAGAGTTCTACAACCCCAAAAGGTTTTTCTCACAGAAATACAAAGTCTCAAGCCCTGACTTCTGCTTCCAATAAAATGATCTTTTTCTGGGGATACCCTGGCCTCACTGGGGCACCTAGATGAAGGGAAGCCCTCTATCTCCAAATTGGGACAAAGGGAGCTTACTTAGATAGATGGGGCCTGGAAGAAAGAGAGAGCATGTCCATCTCTTCTCAAGGGAATCACTTGATTAGAAAATTAAAAATTTAACTAGCATTCAGATTAGGCAATGGAAATACAAAAATATTCTCATGCATGGTAGGATGGGTATAGGCTGGACCCCAAAGACTTGAGTTCTTGCTAGCTGCTCAGTTCCCTCAAACACTCAGGTCTGTTATTCCCCACTTCCATCCTCTCCCCGTTTAAAATCATACATATGCTATCAGTAATTACATACATCTATCTACAGTTCAATTGGGTGTATGTTAAAGAAAGGGGTTGATCATGAAGACTGCCCCAATTAAGTGAAGAATTTATGGTAACAGTTAACAACTCTTTAACTAGGATGGCCTTTCAGAGGTCCTCAGTTAGGGGTTGAGTCTTGACAATGAGTGGTATTTATTACGGTAATGGTTTTCAGGTACTTTGTGTTATTGTGGTCAAACACTTTAGTTAATGATATCCTGTTTAATCAACAAAAAACAAGGAATCTGGTCTTGTGTCTCTACGCAAGGTTGCCCAAGGTCTCTTATGTGCTCCTTACAAGGAGAACCTATCTACCCTTTTCATTAACTGTTTCCCAAGGATTGGAGTAAGGTGCAGTGAAACTGCACACAGGCACGTAAGTCCACTTATGAGCCTAACAGATGGAACAGAATCTGGCCTTAGGTGTTTCTATAGCAGAGCCCTACTCACATCATGTCTTTATTCTTCCTATACTCATCCATGTATGTGTGAAATCCTGTGGTTCTTTCCACTGAAACATATGAAGTTTCTTTCCAAGAAAACTGTGGGAGGATTTGTCCATCCCTTAGGCGAAATCATGTGTATCTGAGTATCTCTTGCATGTGTTCATTGCAAAGTAAGTTAGTTCCAGTTGAGCTAATGCACATTTGGGGCTTGACTCCATAACCCCAGCTATGTAAGCAAGCACAGGTTCAAAGCACTTGTATTTTTCAGTGTTGTGTGAGGACACAAGGTTTGGACAAAAATGCCTCTCTGAACATAAAATTAAGACAACATTGCAGACACACTCTTCATTAATAGTCATGGAAATCCCACTGAAGTGAAAGTATGGTGATAGTAGGGCTTGGGGTTCTCAGCTTTTTTTGACAAAGAGCCTGATTCTGCCATCTTTATGCACCAAAAATGCACTGATTTCAGTGGGAGTTCTGGCTGCATGGAAACTGCATGATTTTGTATCATATATGTGATGTGATCCAGAGAAGGCAACAATGATCTATTTTTCATAGCACTTCAATGTAGGAGTTTTTTACTGTACTTCAAAAACAATCTCAAACCTGGTCATGTCTTTGTAATGTTACCTTGCAAGAGGCAAGGATTTCTTGGGGTAATATCTTATTGGACCAACTATGTAGTTGGGATAAAGTCAGACAAGCTTTCCAGCCTAAAGCATTCTTCCTCAGGTCCCCAACCCTCCCAGCTCATCACCAGAAGAAACTCTCCATTGTCCGACTGACATCAAATGGAACACAGCCTTCCCTTGGAGAAATGTGCTCCTAATGATGAGTGTACACCTCCAACCTTTTAATTTTTTCTGAGAGTTCATTCTTTTGCATAGTGACCCTGCAGTAACCTGTTGCAATACAAAAAGAAAACCACCTGTGACTGTACCTCCCTGGAACCAATCAGAAGAATCACCAAGCAACTATAGTCGATACCGGACAAATATTAGACCTTCAGAGAAATATTCCTCACCCCTCCACTCCTGGCTTTCAAACAGCCACTCCACTTATAATCAGAAGCAAACTCTCCAACAGATATCAAGTAGAACAGAGCCTTGCCTTGGCAAGACGTGCTTACTCTGTCAACACATCTCTACTGCCACTACTATCAACGCCCCCCATAAAGAAACCAGAATCTATAGTTCCTTTCCCGAAAAGTGATATATCTTATTCAATGCACCACATCCCATCATAGCACCTATGTGGGCAGAACTAAACAGCGCCCATGCAAGAGAATGAACCGACAGAAAAGATATAAAGAATGGAGTCTATGCTGAACGTTAGGAGCAGATTTATCGCAAAACAACCTGTCTCTGACCTCGCTATCCTAATGCTCAAGAGAAATCTATCTAACACCTTTAAAAGGCAAACTTGGGAACAAAAGATTCATAAGATGGTTGGAAACTAAGAACCAAGGACTAAACACTGATATTGGAGGTATGGCCCATTATAATTTATCCAACTCCTGAATACTTTCCACACAACAAAGGTGAGACTAATGCCCCTCCTCCCCATTCCTCCTTGTAATAGGCCTTGATCTCCCAGGACTTAGCTGTTTTTCTTTGGCTAATTGTGTTTGCTACGCGAGAGAATTTTTCTTAGCACCTCCCCTAAGCTGTACGTAACTTGGTGTGCCTGGCTTCTGCCAGAGACTTGAGAAAGAACATCTTACATTGGAAAGCTTGTCTAACTTTACTTCAACTACATAGTTAGTCCAATAAAAGATATAAACCTAAGAAATCCCTGCCTCTTGCATAATTTCTGGACCATCACAGCTTACGACATGACTCATACCCCACTGTAATGCTACTTTGGCAGTCACTAGACCACTTTGCTAACAAATGCACTATAAAGCAAATGGATGAAGTAAAGTAAATGCATTCGCACTACAGAAACTAGCACAAACTGGCTAGGGAAAATACTCCCTGTAAAGAAACATAAAAGCTATATGCTGGGTTGGCTTCAGCAAAAACAAAAAACAAAAACAGAAGTCCTGTTATTTCTGACATACTAGTGAGAGCATCTTTCTTCTACAAAGCAAAATTATCAGCAGCTCCTTTCTTCTGAAAGTTATGGAGATGCATCTGCAAATTTTAGCCATAAATCTTCCCTTAATGCAGCATTATATAGAGGAGCAGAACTGTCAGCTTTTCAAGGGTGGGAAACTAGCTCCTTGAATTGGTTATGCTGGAAGTGAAAATAATTACAGACTATGTTTAATTGTTTAGGGAAGGACTATGGAAGAGCAGGTGCATGGTGGCTTCATTCTGATCCAACTACTGTGTCTGGAAATACTGTGTTTGTGAATGGACTTTTAGCACTGATCCTCATTATCAAAGATAAGTATTACAGGTAGTGATTAGAAACAGACATTTGGTACAGAATATAAATTTTATTATGGAACTACTATAAATTCTTGTATCAGTATCTAGGCCAGGAAAAGATGGTCTATTGTAGGGAAAATAAGATCCAAAGTGGTACTCTGGCTGTTGGATTGTTTTCAAGCTGCAAAATCTAGATCGCTGGAGAATGTTATATATGTAGTGGCATTTGACTGGGCAGCTTTATTTTGCTGTGTAAGATATGTAGTTCATAATGTTTTCCAACTACTGTTTGAAAGATATGTTTAATGGTAAGTTAGTGTCTTTTTAGCTCAGTTTTTATCAGAAAAGCTTCTGCTCCAATGCAGTAGCACCTGTATGGATAAAGACTACAGCCTTTCCTTAAATCCCCTTCTCTTAATCTGGGGTTACTGCAGACTAACTAATGAATCCTCATTCCTGAATACATTACAGAGAGCTGTAATACCACATCAGTGGGGAGGCCCCTTGCAGGAATGGTACTCTTAATGCAGGGACGGGCAATTATTTTGAGTGGAGGGCCGCTTACCTAGTTTTGGCAAGCTGTTGAGGGCCGTGTGGGTAGCCCTGCCCCTTGACAGGTGCCATGTCCCCTGGTCACCACCTTGGGACCAAAGTCCCAATGTCTTGGGACTAATGTCCCAAGGCCAGCACCAGTGGGGCCCAAAGCGGGACACAGGCTGGCAGGGGTCTGTGGAGCTGGGCTGGGCTGCACCAGCAGGGAGAGGGGGGAGCTGGCCCGGCTCCATAGAGCCCTTGCTAGCTGGGACCCCACGCTCCTGCCACCCTGCTCTGGGCCCCGCCGGCACTGGCCCCGTGCTCCCACTGCCTCCCCACCCACTCACTCCCAGTGGCCCCCAGCACCGGGGTACAGGTGGGGGGCAATGCACAGCCCCGACCCCCTGATCGCTGGCAGGGAAGAAGCTGGCGCTAAGCATGGGGAAAAGCAGCCCCTTGCCCACCCCATGGCTGGCGCTCCCTGCTGCAGGTGCTCGCAGCCCACACAGGGGTGTCTGGAGCAGGCACAGGCAGCCCCACGAAGGCTACAAGCGGCTACAGTGCAGGGCGCTGCTTTCCCCCGCACTCAGCCCCAGCTTGTTACCTGGCCCCGCTGCCAGCCTGGGCTCCAAGCTGGCTCTGGGCTCGCCCCCCCGCTTGGCATGCTGGGCCATGTTGGCTGCTGCTGCTCACCTGAGCTTGTGCACCAGGCAGCCCAGAGGCGACAGTGGCAAACACTGCCTGGTGTGGCAAGTGGGGGGGCTGCAGCTATTATCGCCACGTGCAGCCCTGACGGGTGAGCTGACGCGGGACCCAGGCTAGCACTGGGGCCAGGTTACAAGGTGGTACTGAGCGCGGGGGGGGGGAGGGGTGTGGAAAAGCAGCCCCTCTCTGCCCCGTGCCCGGCACCCCATGCTGCACCTGCTCACAGCCCGCCTGGGGCTGCCTGTGCCTGCTCCGGACAGCCCCGCATGGGCTGCAGCGCGGGGTGCTGGCCACGGGGCGGGCGAGGGGCTGCGTTCTCCCACCCAAGGTCAGCTTTTCCCCAGGCCACTTTTCCCTGGACTCCTTCCCTGCCCGGGGTCCTTCCCTCCCCCTTCTTCCTTACCTGCGGTTCTGGCACGGAGCAGCCACGTGCTCCCAGGCCAGAAGCCCCGGCTGGGGGCGGGCCCAGGCGGGCCCTGCTGTTGTGAGAGCCCACCGGGCTTCCCCTGGGTCCTACTGCCCTTGCTTCCTGTCATTTCTGTCAAGAACCAAGGGCAGATGACTATTAATTTTTTAAATTTTTTAGGGGCCCCGCAGGCCAGATAGAATGGCCATATTTTGCCCACCCCTGTCTTAGTGGTATTTCAGGTGATAGCTGCTGTTCTACCTGTCTGTCTCCTGATAGTTACTTCTTAGCTTGAAGAACAAGGAAAATAGATTTACCTGCTTTTGGAGAGAAAACTCAGGTCTTTGGCTTTTCAAAAGACCATTCCTTCTCTTTTGTGAGCTTCTATAGATTTATTAGGTCTTGGGAATGACAGTAAGCTACATCTGATTGGAGGGCTCGGTGGCACCATGGTGGGGCTGCTAGCAGGGTAGCTCCTATAAAATACCACAGTGTTGCAATCTCCAGAGTAAGGCAAGTACAGGGCACCTGTAACCTGGAGCCAGAGGCTCCTGTTAATGGAAAGGGGGAAATGGCCAAAACAAACAGGCAGCCAAGATAAGGGCTGCAGACCTTAAACTCAGGCAGCTGCAGGGAGGACTGAGGGTTCCTTAGCCCTATGAACAAACACTTGTGAGAGGTCTGACCTGGATATGGCAGCAGCCCGGGTTAGATAATGGCACACCTCTGAGATGGAAGAGGGGTCAGGGGCTCAAGTTCTGTGAGAGTGGCTGCCCTAGGAATCGCTGCAGGCAGCTAGCCTCCTTTTATGCTATGGTTTGCCACTGGTGGACCAGAGCTGTTACTGTCAGGCGTGGATGGAGGTCACAGAGTGCCAGGGAGGCACATAAGGGAGCCCTACCAGGATGGCAGGGACACGGGACACAGTGGAGCTAATGTGCCTGACCCAGAGAGAATAACAGGAGGGGCTGGAGCCCAGAAGTTGCAGTCCAGTGTGGTGGACGTAGGCTGAGAGCTCAGCCAGAGGAAAGGGAACCAAAGTCCAGAAGGTTAAAGCCCTGACAAGGGCATGGAGACTTGAGAAGGCCTGAAATGATAACTGGTAACACCTGAGAGGCGTGGGCATGGCTGTAGGGGAGGTAGGAGGCCATGACTGCAGTCCTTAAGGCACCTGGTATCAGGAAACACCAGGAGAGCGAGAGAGACTTGACAAGTGGTTTCCCCTGGGCCTTGGACAACCTCCCAATATTTTTCTTTTCAAACAATATCCAAGGCATGGCAGATGAAGGGCTCAAGTGTTGCCCTGTGGGGTCAGGCCAACTCTCAGGATCTCAATATTGCACTGTTAGACAGGAGGGTGTGACACAATTGCACATATACAAACACACAAATCAATTAGGTGCGCGCGTGCACACACACACACACACACACTACCAACTCAGGCACATACACATCCAAACTAGCCTAGGCACATGCATACTGATCACCAATTCAAGCACATATACACTACATGCCAAAAACTGGACAACAATCAGTAGTCAATACCCACACACTCCGTACACATACAAGGATCACTAATTCATATATCACGTACACGATGACACACAGTTCACCAGTTCACACACATACCACCCACCTACACATACACACAGGTGAGTTCCTAACCTGGATGGTACGGTGTGTGTATGTGTGTGCTTGGGGTACCTGGGATACTTGGAGGAAGGTTAAGATGAGAGAGAGAGTTAAAGTGTAGGGAGTGAAAGTTGCCAGAACTGGTTTTAGAACTGGTAGACTAGAGAGAAGCTGGGCTGAGGAACTGAGGCTTGGGGTTACTTAAGGTCAAGTGGCCCCAGGGTTGCTCAAGGTCACTGGTGCAAGGGAAAAAGCCCGGTGGCAAGGAGGAGACAGATGGGAAAGAGAGAGAGACAGACACCTGAGAGCTTGGGACTGGAAACTGAGGCAGACAGCTGAGAGACTGGGGGCAGGGGGCGGATAAGTGGTGGCGAGGAGGAAACAGTCAGGAAACAGACAAAAACCTAACTCAGGGTTTTAAAATAATAGGTTTATTAAACAGACAACACACTACACAACCCCATGAAGTTATTGGTACACACACACATGCGCTCACACACCTATGACCTCCTATGGGGAGGGCCTGTCCAGGTAAGCTCAGTCCTGTTCCAGAGGGTCCCAGGTATTCTTACTGAGCATATGCAGCCTTGGCACAATGGTGGGTTGCCTTGTGTTTTGTTTCTTGAATGCTGAGGGTGGTTCCAAGAGCTGGGTCGTTGGTCCAGGTATTAGTGTTGATGGTTCAGTCATTCAGAAGGAGCTATTTTTAGACCTACTGCCATTGTCTGACAAGCACACTCATGTTAGAAATGGAATATTGTTAGAAATGGAGTATTGTTAGAAATGCACAGCTTGCATCTTGCACCTGATAAGAAAGAAACACTGCCAAGGACTTTTTTCCTTGCCCAGCCTTGCCACAGCTTTTCTTATACTAAATCGCAGACTCTCCCCCAGCTTCTCCCTAGCCTTTCTCATGCAGATTACAGAAGCTGGAATTCAACTGACTATGTCCTTGAAAGGGGGGGGGAGGGTTTAAACTCTTGGTGACCTATAGTACTCTCTGAGCATGCTTAATTAGCTGATGCATATTTACCTCTCCACCCTGCATACTTAAGTAGTTAATTATAATATACATGCGATGTATGTAGTGATGTAACCACATGTATGCTTGTATGAAACGGAAGTGAGCTGTAAGAGTTCCTGTTTCTGCACACGTGCCCAGGAGGAAAAAGATAAATACAGCCTGCAAAATTCCTTGGTGGGTTCAGAGTAATCTGAGTTTTTGACTTTGCTCTGACCCTATTTGCAAATACACCTTTTGTGCCATCTAATGAGTGTCTGTCTGTGATTTTAGTGGCCTCCAGAGAAACGAACCGCTTTTAAGCATCACTCATTCATCCCCATTCATTCAGGAACCAAGTTACACAGGAGGGGTAGGTCTGAGTCATAGGTTACAGCATCAGGGGACACAAGATGGAGACTTGACATTACAAGATGGAAACTTGACATGACTTATGCTAACTTACAAATGTAGGCCTAAAACAGTAATCGCACAATATAAAAGCAGTAAAAAATGAACACAAAACATAATAATTATCACTTATAAAACAGTGGATATTTATATCAAAATAGCAGGGCACTTATTTGCAAAGAGGGGAGAGAAAAATAAAACTGACTACCTAAAATAAAATGTTAAAGCTTATCCTACAGCTTAGCTTACTTATAATTATCTATACGGAATAGAGAGGGAGAGGAAAAGTCAGAAACAGTTGGGGAAGGGGAGGGCATGCATTTTCAAATAAAAGACAAAACAAAACTGGGGGTTTTGCTACAGAAGGAACTGAAGAAGGAAAGAGTCTGGTGGTCAGTGTACTGCAATCCCGCCCTCCTTTAGATCCTCAAAACCCCAGCCCCCTGGTACTCCTTGGTTAGAGAAAGGCTAGGGGACATCACCCAGACAGAAATGCTTGCTGAGGCATTAGGCAGTCAGCAGAAGCTACTGAATGTAGGCACTGAATGTCTGGATTTGGTCTGCACTTTGTCTCGATAGTCTAAAGTGGGGCAAAGGTGGGCCCAGAGTAGCCTCCACTCCTCCATACTCTTGCCTAGATGTACGAGCTGAAGGCCATGGTATGATGTTTGCATAGACCTCTTGCATGTACGCCATGAGAGAATCAATGGTTACCAAGAACAGATGTATTAGTTTTTCTGTACTTTGGAACATGGGCAGTCTCTTTTCCTGGCTCGCCTCATTGCACCCAGTGTCAATAGACACTGGTGTCATAAATTGTGTGTGTATACATGTGTGTACTCTCAAATACATACAGCAGTACCTGATTCAGGTTCTAGTTCTGCCTGATTTGCAGTAGAGACTTAAACCTGGGTCCCCTATATCCCAAGTGAGTGCCCTAATCACTAGGCTACTGTCTGTTCTTCATGTGATCACACATACAGCACTGTTTTTGTGAAACTAATTTTTTTTTCTTTACAGGTACTCTGCTGTGTGTTTGTGAAATATATGGTGGGTGGATAACATTCTGTTCAGACTGGCTTGTTGTCAGTCCTAACTTAATTGGCTTTATTTTGGGGTATTTTTAAATGGCATCTGGGTTGTGATACCAGGACTCTGACTGTGCCAATATTGGTTAGCACTTAAGAAAATGCATCCAGAAAAATCAAATCTCAGAAAGAAGATTAAATGAAGATGACCCCACTTCACTGACCCCATTAATCCTGAGATTTGTATAAAGTATTTGTAGCCAGGATTTTTTCCTTAAGCAGAGATGGAGTCAACTATTGGATGCTTTTTGTTCATTTTGCATTGTGAATCTTTATTGTGTGATTCATTTAAAGCTTGTATTTTAAACAGACTCAAATAACAAGTATATAAATCTCAAATGATTACAACATCGCACAAGAAAAACAATGTACTTTACAAATAAACTACTGTGCAGCTTTTTCTTTCAGGCCCCATCCAAGAGGAAAAATATTTCTATCCATCCGAAATCTTTTAGAAGTAAACATACTAGTCAAGCTGTATCTTAATCCTGATTCCACAAACCTCTTCACTGTCCAGTCTATCAGAAATTCCACTACCATTTTCAGTAAATTGCTGAAAGTGTTAATGTTTGTGAAACAAACTGTTTCACCATTTCCATTCTTTTTTTTTAAAGAAATTTTTTGTGTTCCAAACCAAATCAGCCAAATCCGTGAGTCAGTCCAGAACCATAAGTGGCCCTACAATCCTCCACCCCCCACCAGTGGCTTCAGATATTTCCAAAGTCTTTTGGCAGGCATCCTACATGCAGGCCCGAGCCCAGAGGCTTGGCGTTTGAATGCCTCCAAGTTTTGCCTGCCCTCAACCATATGGCTGCAGGAGCAAGCTCCCATTTCCATAAAATGGACTTTAAGCCCCAACACCTTGGCAGGTACTAAACAATGCCAGAAAATCAGTCATCCTGGGGAGGGCTCAAGGCAAACTGCCTTCATGGACCCAGATACCTGGTGTTTCCCCTGCCAGGTAAATTTCACCATTTCCATTCACTGTCAAATTTACTGAATTCAGGAAAAAGAAAATCCCTCTTGCAGTTGCCTAGCAGGCCTCCATTTCTGTAATGAAAATCTATGCTCAGGAAATGTGTGGAAGGGCTGAAAGAAAAGACAGCCCTTTTGATTGCATGGCTGCCAGTAGGAGTATGTGCCCCCAGAAACATGTAGAAAACCTCTCCCCCAACATCTCTTGAACAGGTTCAAGGCACCACCCCTTTCTTGCAGCCCAAAAGTGCATGATTCCTATGTCCTTCAATGATTCCCTGCCTCTTCGCTGGCTGTGAGATGAGGACTGAGGATTTCCAAAAAGCCTCATTGTGAAGATGGCGTCTCCTGTTAACCCTCTCCTGGCCAGCAGGAGATCCCTCCAGCTCTTCTCCCCCTGGCAGCAACAGCTGGCTCAGTGGACACAGGTGTATTTGGAGCCCTTTCAAAGGGGCAGTATTCAAAAGGGCAGCCGCTAGATGGATGCATGCCTGCAACCCTTAGTCCTTCTCTAAGCATGAGGTCTGCACTTGCCTGGTGTAAGTAATTAAAACATTCTGCAGTGCAGGTATGAGAAAGGCAGGACAAGGGAGAATTCGAAGCCCCTGACTGCTGGACATGGCCACTGCCAATAGGAGGGCGAGTGAGGGCTGTGTTGTAGCAGACCTGTTTGCCCCGTTCCTGCCAGGCTGGCCTGCTGCTGCTCAGCTCCACTGCCTCCTCTCCCCAGTAGCTTCCCCTTGTCCATCCCTGTTTCAAGACTAACTCCTTTCCAGCCCTTCTTTACACACTTCCACAATGTTCAGTCCCACTGCACCCCAAAACATGACACAGAATATTTTGGGCAACCTGCCCGGGCCTGAGGACTTCCCACTTTTACTGTCCCTGTCAACTCCTGCAGCTTTCTCAGCCTTTTGGCTAAGTTCAAGTGAGATCAGGCTTGCAGCCTGGTTTGCAGACAGAAGCTGCGAGAGGGATTGGTGACGGTAGGCGAAGTAGAGCAGCAAACACAGACCCTTGTGCAAATGGAGGGGTGCCCCCTATCCCGCTGGTTAAAACCTCGGGAATCCAGGAGAGCAGGGGCACCCAGCAGCTCTGTATTCTGCTCAAGTGTGAGGTGTGCACAGGAAGAGGGCAGCTTACAAAGGACTTTGAATACTGGTGGCAGTGTAACCCGAGCAAAAAGCTAGGGCTTATTGACCAGGACTGCCTTAAGTTGGCTGCTAATACTGTGAGGAGGCGCAGGACCAAGGCAGCATAGAAACAGCAGCAGAAGGCAGAGGAGAGGACAAGACAGAAGCTGGCGAAAGAAGAAGAAAAAGCAGAAGCAGAGATCAGATGGAAGAGAAACAGGAATATGAGGAAGAGAGACGGAGAAGAAGGAAGCACAAAATGGAGCAGAAGGGAAGCCCAAGAGGAGAGAAACCAGGAAGTAAAGGGCAAGCGCGGAAGAAGAGACGTTTGGGAGTTGGAGTCCGATTACATCTCACAACCTGATTGAACTAGCAAAAGCAGTGAGCATGATGGGAGAGGAGGAGGAGCAGGATGAGGAGGAAGGGAGAGGAGGCAAGCAAGGAGGGAGGAGCTTCCCAACCCAGCTCCATTAAGAAGCCTCCTAGAGTTGGGGAAGATAGGAGTGGAGAGGGGGAAATGTTCAAGGTTGAGAGGGGAGAAATGAAGCGCACCACAATGAAAGGGAAAAGGAAGTCCAAGGCGGTCCCTGTTCCAGGCCAGGGAAGAAGGGGAACGTTAAGGCAAAACCCAAGTAGGAGGAGACCTGAGCTCAGAACTGAACAGAAGCCCACGTCATAGCGATCAGGGACGGGCCAAGTGTAAGCATCTGGTAAGAGCAGAATAAAGAAGCTGGTAGCAGGATCTGACAGTCCTTTCACTGTGTCAGGGATCCTGCCTGCCAGGCTACTGGTGGGCTACCAGAAGCTAGGGAGGGGCAGGATATGTCACTAAATTTAGGGGCCCTGACCCCTGCTTACATGGCCATTGGCAGCAGGAGGGCAAGCAAAGACTGTCTGTCTCCCCTGGCCCAGCTTGTTTCAAACAAAGCAGCTGTGAAGCTCTATGGGATGGGTGTGAAAGGAGCTGAGACCATCCCAGTGCAGCCAGATGGGCCCATTTGAACACTGCCCTGCTCTACCAGCTTCACCTTGGTTTTGTGGTGGCCTTGGTCTCTTCCCAGCCCTTCCAGCTTTGCCATTCTGGCTTGCATTTGACCCCTAAAACCTTCAGCTCCTGTTTGCTTTGATTTGTTTCATAAAATTTCTGGCATCTGAAACGAAGCTGTTCACAGTCAGTCACAAAGATCACCGTCAGCCTCACGGTCCCCTCAGGCTCACCCTCCTAACTATGCTCCATTTAGGCACAGGCACAGGAACTGCTTTTCCTCCTGAAACCACCCCTCCCCTTCAAGGCTTCTGGCAGCCAGCAGCAGCAGGCTACTGTGTCTGCCTGCCTGCCAAGGGCCCAGCACAACACAAGACCCCCCAGCCATCTCCCAGGGAAACCGCAGGCTCTGCCTTTGACATTGCTGTGTGCTTCTGAAGGTACTGCAATACCAGTGTTGCCAACCCCACTGTCAAACCCCCAGCCCCAAAAATCACGAGACAAACTCTTAAAAAATCAAGATATTGGAACGTAAATCAGATGGTGGTTTTGAATCGTGTATGTGGGAGGGGTTCTTTGCAAAGGTGTGGAGGGCTGCAGGGGGGTTGGAGCCCGGGGAAGGAGGGTCCCCGCACACCCTGGCAGGATGTGGGGTACTGTGGGTCAGGAGTGAGGGGCAGCAGCAGAGCTGGGGGAGCTGTGGCTTGGGAGTGAGAA